>NC_142480.1:5973750-6312500 GCF_049115385.1 Moschus berezovskii | reverse complement strand
ACTCTCAAGAGTCTTCTCCAGCACTGCAGTTCAAAAGCATCAATTCTTCGGCACTCAGCTTTCTTTATAGCCCAACTCTCACATCCATACATGACCACTGGAAAAACCATAGCCTTGACTAGATGGACCTTTGTTGTCAAAGTAATGTCTCTGCTTTTTAACATGCTTTATAACTTTCTTCCAAGGAGTAAGCGTCTTTTTATTTCATGGCTACAGTCACCATCTGCAGTGATTCTGGAGCCCAGAAAAATAAAGTCAGCCACTGTTTCCACTGTTTCCCCATCTATTTGCCATGAAGTGATGGGACTGGATGCCATGATCTTAGTTTTCTGAATGTTGAGCTTTAAGCCAACTTTTTCACTCTCCTCTTTCACTTTCATCAAGAGGCTCTTTAGTTCTTCTTCACTTTCTGCCATAAGGGTGGTGTCATCTTTATTCTTTATTTTACCATAAATCATTAGAATTTAAGGCAGAGAAATGAGCACTTGTTAGAGAGGTCAATGTCCCCTTTCTTTCAGGGACACATGGCATTGATGAGAGCTGCCTTCAGGAGGGACTTAGGTGTGGCACAGGAGCGGGTATTCTGGGTGGGGGTGCAGAGGGGGTGCACAGTGAGGAGCCGTGGGTCAGGACAGCAGCGCTGTGTCACTTACTCATGCCATCGTGGGGGCGGTGGTCCAGGGGGATCGTGGAAGGCCCAGGCCACCTTCTGCAACTAGGGAAAGTCGAGCTGAAGAGGGAGAGGTTCACACTTCGGGAAGGAGGTTGACAGCTAAAGTCGTAGAGAACCGTGATTCCCACAATAAGGAATTGAAGTTCTCTTGTTAGCAAAGGTAGCCATGAAGGATTTTTGGCCAGAAAACTGTACGAATAAAAACCAGCTTTAGAAAGATGCACCTCACAGTGGTTTGAGCAAAAGATTTGACCCACGAGAGCCCTGGAGAGACAAGAAGGGGAGAGTGTGGGATTCAGGGAAGAGATGAAAACAGCACAGAAGCCGTGGACGGAAACGTGACTGTGGACGTGAATCCAGATTCAGGGAAGAGGTGAAAACAGCACAGAAGCCGTGGACGGAAACGTGACTGTGGACGTGAATCCAGATTCAGGGAAGAGGTGAAAACAGCACAGAAGCCACGGACGGAAACGTGACTGTGGACGTGAATCCAGATTCAGGGAAGAGGTGAAAACAGCACAGAAGCCACGGATGGAAACGTGACTGTGGACGTGAATCCAGATTCAGGGAAGAGATGAAAATAGCACAGAAGCCACGGACGGAAAAGGACTGTGGACATGAATCCAGATTCAGGGTGAGAGATGAAAACAGCACAGAAGCCATGGATGGAAAAGTGACTGTGGACATGAATCCAATGGGATAGAGCATGGGCCGTGGGGAAGGCACCATGGAGGCCAGGCCAAGGCACAAGAGCCAACAGGGTCTATGGATGAGTCACCAGCTGGGGAGTCCAGGCCAGGGCATTGGGAGCCATGTCTGGGACACCCCAGAGCATGGTTCTCATCAGCAGTGGAAGTTCAGGACAATGGTCCCCAACGGAGATCAGGGCTGGAGGTAGTGGGGTGACACCTATGACCCAGAATGGGGAGGTGACATCATCAACTCCCCCAGGGGAAGAGTCAGGACAGCCCAGGGTTGACGGGGAGAGAGCCTGCAGGGAGCTGCCACGCCACACTTAATCCCGAGTTCCTTCAGCCTCCGAAAAAAAGATCTTTATTGTTGTTGCTAAGTCTCTAAGTCCTATCTGACTCTTTGCGGCTCTGTGGACTGCAGCATGCCAGGCTTATCTGGCCTCCACTATCTCCTTGAGTTTGATCAAATTCATGTCCATTGAGTCAGTGGACATGACCATCTCATCCTTTATCTTACTTAAATATGGGGGGTGTGTGTGTGTGTTTTATTTCTGAGACCCACTACAGCTCCAGTACTTCAGCCACCTGATGCAAAGAGCTGGCTCATTGCAAAAGACCCTGATGCTGGGAAAGATTGAAGGCAGGAGGAGAAGGGGATGACAGAGGATGAAGTGGTTGGATGCCATCATCAATTCAATGGACATGAGTTTGAGTAAACAACGGGAGATGGTGAAGGACAGGGAAGACGGACATACTGCAGTCCGTGGGGTCGCAAAGAGTTAGACATAACTTAGCGACTGAACAACTAGAGACCTTGTGGTCTGATTAGAAACAGAAAGGGAAATCTTTGGTTTCCCTCCTATCAGAGCTTCTCAACCTCGGCCGTACTGATGGTTTGAACCAGATCTTTGTTTGGGGGTTGGGAGTATGCTTAGAGGATGTTAAGCAGCCTCCTTGCCTCTCCCTACTAGATGCAGGAAGGCCCGCTCCCCACGATGGGGACAACAAAAATGCCTCCAGACAGTGCCAAATATCCCCTGGGGGTGGGGAGGGGCAACGCCACCCCCAGCTGAAAACCACTGTCCTCTGTTCAGGGAAACTTTCAAATTCAAGCCCTCACGATTCTCATCTAATGCTCATACAATTTTTAAGAAGTAACAGTAACAACAAGGAGGGCTTTGCAGTCAGGCCCCAGGACAAAACTGCCCGCCCAGTTCTCTGTCCATGAGGCCTTAGGTAAGTGGCTACAGCTGTGGCCAGCCTCAGGGTGTTCATGTCCATAGAATGGAAGGGGGAGTGAGCAGAAGACCCCTGAGACAGGACTCCCACGCACAGCCAGCCAGGAAGCTACAAGGCCTTCCCCAGGTGAGTCAGGGCCACTGCACCACTACCATTTTCTGGCCGGAGTCCGTGTGATTCAGCTGGAAGGGTTGTTGCCACTTACAAAGGAGGGTGGATCCAGTGAAGCGAGAGCTCAGACCTGCCCAAGATGCTGAGAGCTGCCCTGAGCCCTGCCTGGCTGACAGAGCTCTCACTTTCTAGAAATCTCTGCTTCCCCAGCCGTTACTGCATCAGGAGGCTTCAGAGGACTCAGGGCCCTTGGTATTTCCTGGTTGTGCTTGTCTAGAGGCGGCGCGTGGAGCTCAGCTGGTCCATGAGACCTCAGGAGGGTGGCCACTCCAATCCTTCCTGGGAAACTGCTTGCCCGAGTCCCTCTCGTCCACCACAGGAAGATACTTATCGGCTGGGCGGGAGTGGGTGTGGGCAGGAATGATCCAGCCCATCATAGGATTACAACACTGGGAGGCGCCTGAGAAATCACCGTCCACTGTGCCCAGGCCCAAGCCCAGCCGAGATCAGGAGCCACGTGGACAGCTCATGTCTTGCCGGCGACAAGAGACCAAGAGCAAGCAGAGCCTGGAGAGGCAGCATTGGTCCCCTGAGAGCGCCGCCAGTAAGGGGTTACACTGAGCTCCTCCCAACTTCAAAGCAGAAGCCAGCACACCCTTCCAGCTGGCTTTACCAGGGGCTTGGTTGGGAGCCATCCCCCTGAGCTCGCTCAGACCCCTTGGCCAAAGCCTTTTTAACTAAGAGCCCAACCATGTAATCCCACCTGGCAACCGAACCTATGTCCACTGGGCAACACAGGTGGGAAACAGGCGGTCACGTTGCCCAGCCAATGGGTCCTTCAAGACGGGAGAATGCATTACAGTCACTAAAAATCATTAGGACTCTGAGGTCAGATTAGCAGGATAAACACACTCGGAGGAGCTGGTTCTGCCTTTTCTTGCAGCTGCTCTCACTCATCCAACTGCAGCACCCAGACAATCAGACTCCCCCAAGAACCTGCCGCAGGGCTCCCGGTGGCTGCCCACTCTGCCACAGTGCTTTCTTGAAAAGCATGTCAAGGATTCGGTTAGTTTTCAGAGATCTTTTACAAATGGGCAAGGTGAAAAGACTCCCTCCAAAGAAAATAAAATAAAGTGTTATTTTCTTGGGCTCCAAAATCACTGCAGATGGTAATTACAGCCACGAAATTAAAAGACATTAGCTCCTTGGAAGAAAAGTTATGACAAACCTAGACAGCGTATTCAAAAGCGGAGAGATTACTTTGCCAACAAAGGTGCTTATAGTCAAAGCTATGGATTTTCCAGTAGTCATGTAGGGATGTGAGATCTGGACCATAAAGAAGGCTGAGCGCCAAAGAAATGATGCTTTCAAACTGCGGGGCAAGAGAAAACTCCTGAGAGTTCCTTGGACAGCAAGGAGATCAAACCAGTCCATCCTAAAGGAAATCAACCCTGAATATTCATCGGAAGGACTGATGCTGAAGCTGAAGCTCCCATACTTTGACTACCTGATGTGACGAGCCAACTCATTGGAAAAGACCCCAATGCTGGGAGAGATTGAGGGCAGGAGGAGAAGGGGACGGCAGAGGATGGTGATAGAGAGCATCAGTGACGCGATGAACATGAATCTGAGCCAACTCCAGGAGACAGTGAAAGGCAGGGAAGCCTGGCGTGCTGCAGTTCGTGGGATCACGCGTGGGGTCACAAAAAGTCAGACAAGACTTAGCAACTGAACAACAACAGCCCCCAAAGAAACTTCCTTGGATCAATTTCCTCTATCCCACCCATCTCTTTTGGCTCAGTTGGTAAAGAATCTGCCTGCAGTGCAGGAGACCTGGGTTTGATCCCTGGGTTAGGAAGATATCCTGGAGAAGGGAAAGGCTACCCATTCCTGTATTCTGGCCTAGAGAATTCCAAGGACTGTATAGTCCATGGGGTCGCAAAGAGTCAGACACAACTGAGTGACCTTCACTTCACTTCACCCATTACACCCAGAGGCAGAAAGAGAGATGCGTTTTTACACAGGATAAATAATTCTGGACTATATCTTCTAATCCACTGTCCCCACAAGAGACCAGCAGTCTCTGTAGGGCAGGACCACATCTTAACACTAAATGGAAGTCGCTCAGTCATGTCTGCCAATGGTTCCATGCACCAGGTATTTCATACGCATTATCCGTGATCCTCACAAACAACCCTGCGAGGGAAACATTATTACCCTGATTATCCAGATGAGGACACCGAGGGTTACAGAGTTGAAATGTCTCACCTGAGGTCACGGTTAGTAAATTGCAGGGACCTGTCATATTGGAGTTCGCCCTTTCCCGCAGCCCCACCCCCTCCCCACTCTTTTCAGCATCCCTGGGGAGCAGCACCAACCTCACCCATGGTAGGTATTGGCCACTTGTTTGCAGAAGAAGTGAATGAGTGAGTAAACAAAATAAATGTGAAAACGTCAATTACTTAATTTGCATTTTCCAAGCTGAGTACATCAGTGTGGCTGTGAGGAAGAAAACAGACTGTTGATTAAATAGTCTCCTGGATTTTTGAACTCAGTGAAAACAATGTCTAAATAATTTTGTGACTTTTGGCCTCTTCTTAGCACAACAAAAACATTTTAATTGGAGTTTATTCCTAAGCCAACTTTTCTTTCTTAGGATATGGGGAACTAAGGTTCACTGAGCATCTACTATGGTACACACAGCACGCTCAGCACACTCACTCTTCCCAACAGCCCTGCACACAGGCATCAGAATAGGTTCCAGAGGAAGAGACTGAGGTTCAGAGTGGTTCCGGGACTTGCCTGGGGTCACACAGCTGGGTGAAGACAGGAAGGTGAAAGGCCAAGACTGTGAGTCCACACACTGCCTCCAGACACCCTTTGGCCCCAGTCAACCCTCCTCTCTTCACATGGCAATCCTCAAGCTGGCCTTTCTTTCCAGAATCATTGTTTATCCATTCAGTTCAGTTCAGTTCAGTTCAGTCGCTCAGTCGTGTCCGACTCTCCGCAACCCCATGAATCACAGCACGCCAGGCCTCCCTGTCCATCACCAACTCCCGGAGTTCACTCAAACTCATGTCCACAGAGTCGGTGATGCCATCCAGCCATCTCATTCTCTGTCGTCCCCTTCTCCTCCCGTCCCCAATCCTTCCCAGCCTTCTAAATGTGTGCTCCTCAAATAGCAACCCACTCCAATGTTCTTGCCTGGAGAATCCCATGGACAGAGGAGCCTGGCGGGCTGCAGTCCATGGGGTTGCAAGAGTTGGACACGACTTAGCGGCTAAACCGCCACCACCAAGAAGCAGAGAAGCAGAGACACGCAAACGCAATAAATAGAGAGAGAACCCAGGCACTTCCCTAGCAGTCCGGTGACCGAGACTTGGCCTTCCAACAGTGGGTGAAGCTTCGATCCCTGGTCAGGGAGCTAAGAGGCCACCTGCCTGGTGGCCACAAGTTCAAAACGTGAAGCAGAAGCAATGCTGTAACAAATTCAGTAAAGACTTGTAAAATGGTCCACATCAAAAAAAAAAACCACCAACTTTAAAAGAGAAAAAGAACCCGAAAGTCGAAAAAGAAGCTGCTTATTTCCAGCATTCGTTAACGTTTAGTGTTTTCAAAAAGAAGAAAGATTGTGTTTTGTGGTTTGAGTATTGACTCTGGAACAGCAGGTGGGGGGCGGAGAGGAGACCTCAACTGTTCAGTTTGAGGGCCGCAATATCCAGCCTTGTCTCTCCCAGCAGATGAGTCTTCACCCAGGAAATGTTTCCAGTGGAGGGAGAGGTACAACCAGTCAGCCCTGGAAAAGGGTCTGTGCACAGAAGCTCGACCCTCCCCCATGCCTCCCCCTCCACGCCACCCTCCCCCAGTCCAGGTGAGCCCTACCACACCCCACACTCATTCCTGCCCCAGGACCTGCAAAGACAGGCAGGGGAGTCTGGGCACCACAGAGCCCCACGGCCGGCCCGAGGCCTGTCGGGGCGCCCTTGGCAAGTGGCCATCCCAACTGCGCCTGGAACCTGGCTCCTCTCCTCGTGGGCACTAAGTCGCTGAGCGGAGCCCCCGCCCTGGAACCAGGCAGACAATCCCCTGTGTCTTGCCACCTTCCCACCCTGGCTGCCAAGAGCTGGCCCTGTCTTGGAGATGCTGAATAGGCCATTTGTTGTGAGATCAAAGGGCCACCTGCGGGAAGCGCCCCACCGCCTGGAACAGGCCCAGGCCACGTCCTGCCCCAGGATGAGCTTTCCCCAAACGGCCCACCTTGGCCGGGCAGCTCTCCGCCCCCATCTCCTACTCACAGCTCCCTTCCTAAGGACACCTCCCCACCCTCCCCAAATGCCAGGCTCTCACAGGTCTCCATGCCTCCCCCCGTGCCATTTTCTGCAGCCAGAGGGGCTCAAGTCAGGCAGAATTCCTTCCCCTACTCTTCGGGGGGCTCAGGGCTCCCAGAGGGCAAGGGAGCTGCCAAAGCTCCCCACCAGGCTGCCGGGGCAGTGGGGATCCCCAGGGGCCTGCCCTGGCCGCAGGGGCGTTCAAAGACCCAGAGCCCCAGGCACAGCCCTCTTGCTATTTCATCAAACTCTAGTGGACTGAACAAGGAGGCAGAAGATACCTCTACTCGATCCTCAGAGAGAGAGACCCAGGGAAGAATGGCTGAAAGGCCAATACAGTGTATTAACACACATATATGGAATTTAGAGAGAGGGGGATGATGACACTGTACCTGAGACAGCAAAAGAGACACAGATGGAAAGAAGAGACTTTTGGACTCTGTGGGAGAAGGCGAGGGTGGGAAGATTTGAGAGAACAGCACTGAAGCATGTACGTTACCATACATGCCATACACTACCATAGGTGACCAGTCCAAGTTTGATGCATGAAGCAGGGCACTCAAAGCCAGTGCTCTGGGACAACCCAGAGGGATGGGATGGGGAGGGAGGTGGGAGGGGGGTTCGGGATAGGGAGACACATGTACACACATGGCTGATTCATGTCAGTATATGGCAAAAAACTACCACAGTATTGTAAAGTAATTAGCCTTCAATTAACGTGAATAAATTAAAATTTTTTAATAAAGAATGGATGAGTGGGCACTGCTCTAAAACAGGTCTCGAAACGAGCTAAGATGAAGCACTTCCCATTGAGTCCCATGCGGACCAGCCCTGTTGCAGCCCTGTCTTAACCCCAGGGTCTCTCACTCGGACCATGGCTCACGGCCCGCTTATGCTCCTATGCCTCCAGTCATTCCACACCAAAACCACGTCGTCTTTCCAAAGTGCCAATCAGTCACATCCCACATCCCCACCGAAAACACGCTTGTGGCTCTCACCGGTGCTTTGGAGGTACAGACAGAAACTTCACCTCACCTCACAAGCCTTGAAGCCAGGCTTTAAGGCTCTTACCTTTTGGGCATGGAGGTATTCGGCTTTTCCTACCTTTTTATTATTTTCTTCTTTCTCGCTTTTCCCCAGAGACCCCCAGGATGTCATTGAGCCTCTGCTAAAGCCGGAAGGTCATTTTCACCAGCTTCCCCAGCTCTTACTGCTGATGCTCTGACGCCTGGCTCCCTCACTGGAATGTAAGCTCCAGACTTTGTCTCGTCCACAATGCTAGTAGACCATCTCTGCAGAGTTGACTCTGGGAGATTTGACAAGGCTTCAGTACCCTTGATCAGCCCCTCATATACTGGGGCTTTGGTTCACCTCCGATCCATCCCCTGGGGCAGAGAGAACAATTTGTTCACCTGCCCCACCCTCAGCCCAGAGCAGGGAGCCCCGCGCCTTGGAGGCTTGATTTTTGAACAAATGAAGGAGCAGTGGCTACTGTGTCAGAAGAGCCCGCAAGCCCTGATGTTCCATTCCTGTGTGCTGCCTGGAACCCCTGATCAGTGGAGCCAGCCTGAGCCCTGGGGACCTGCCCGGTCTGCCCCTCTTCATTTTCCACTGGCCCTGCCTCAGCCCTCTCTTTCCACCTTTTCTGAAATCTCTACTGAGTTGAAAGTGAATTTTGGCCAGCTGGGCGGCAGAGGAACGCAGACCTACTCTCCTACTTGGAAACAGGTGTGTTTGCCTGTTGGCAGAGAGGATATTCTGATTGGTCATTGTTTGCCCCACCCCACCTCTGGTGGCACCTCCAGCCTCAGCCTCCATCCTGCAAGATGGAGAAGAACGGCTTTAGGAGTGAGATACCACCTTTCAAATCCCATCTCCAAGGCCACCTGCTCCTGGAGTACATCCAGGACCTTCTGGGTCCCCTGGGGAAAACCAGGCCGGCCTCTGGGCTCCCCCAGCACATCGCTTACTCGTGCCCCTGTCATATGTGACTCTGTGCTTTTACAGTCTGATAGCCCTGCATCCGTGCTTGTTCCTTCAGACAGGACTGTGATTGTTGTCCTTTTATGTCCATCTATTGACTTAACCAATCCTTTGGCCACTTGATGTGACGAACTGACTCATGAAAAGACCCTGATGCTGGGAAAGATTGAAGGCAGGAGGAGAAGGGGACGACAGAGGATGAGATGATTGGATGGCATCACCGACTCAATGGACATGAGTTTGAGTAAACTCTGGGAGTTGGTGATGGACAGGGTGGCCTGGTGTGCTGCAGTCCATGGGATCGCAAAGAGCTGGACACGACTGAGCAACTGAACTGAACTGATAGACTTAACCAACCTGGCCTTTATTCCCCACCCAGTCCTGGCACTGGGGACACAGAATTGAGTTAAATGTGCATCCTCCATTGGCTGAAGCTCCAGTGGGGGGTCAGACATCAGCCCCCACCACATAGCGTGATCGAAGCGCTAAGGGTACCAGCACCAGCCTGTGAGAGCAGAGTAACCACTGACCAGCCCAGGAGGATGTGCAAGTCGAGACAGAATTCTTAGAGGAAGGAACATCTGAGAGGGGTTCTCAAGGATGTGTAGGTCTGTGGAGCCATCAAGGAGGGAAAGTGCAGGATCAGGAAAAGCTGCCCAAGGATTCAGCAGTCTGGCTACCACAAGCAGCTGGGGGCAGCCATCATGTGAGGAGACCCATAAAGCATGCTGAGAAATTTCTTCTTTTTCTTGTTTACCTTTCTGAGGCGAGAAAGAAGGGTCAGGCCAGTGTGTGAGACGCAGAGGGTGTTGAGGAAGCGGACGTGTGGTGTCCATTCAGTTGGTTTTCTTCCTGCTGTCCCTGATCCTCCATGAGATCTGAAGCTTCTGGTTGCTTGCCAAGGCCCAGATACTCCTGTGTATTAGTGTGGATCCCCACGGCAATGGACACACTTGTGACACTTAATGGACCAAGACACGGGTTCGATCCCTGGGTGGAGAAGAGCCCCTGGAGAAGGAAGTGGCAGCCCACTCCAGTATTCTTGCCTGGGAAATCCCATGGACAGAGGAGCCCAGTGGGCTACAGTCCTCGGGGTCACAAGAGTCGACACAACTTAGAGACTGAACAACAACATCTGCTTTAACCAACAATTGCGCGATGCGCTGGGCTTGGCTAAGTGCCCGTGACCCTGGGTAGCTTCTGCCTATCCCCAGTCTGGTGATGTGCTGGGTACTCTTGCATGTGCCATTCCCCTGATATCATCCATCACTGGTAACAACACTATGCGATTGAGAGGAAGACTCTGTTTTTCAGGTGAGGGAACTAGTGGTCAGGGGCAACTTGCAGGCTTGTCTGACTATGCGATTCCAACCTTTCACATAGGTTCCCATTTTGCGGGTTAGACAAACTGAACTCACTTCCCTTGCCCTGGTAGGGAATAGTGAATTCAGAAAAAAAAAAAAACATAAAGCAAGGCTTTTTTTGACTTGGCAGAGTTCCCAGCTCAGGAAAGATGGGTACCCACACATTTCATCACTCGTGGGTCTTTCACATCGAATCTCCAGGGACCCAGTGGCCAAGCAACTCCTCCTTCAACCCCACATGCCCAGCCCAGCTCCAGCCACTAGGGCTTGCTGATGCCAAGCAGCCTCTGCCAGCCTCTGTCTGTGAGGTCCTGGCCACCAGGGAGGGCTGGTGCCCACTCACCCACCCCCTGTGTGGCCCTGCCTCGGGAAAGATGACTTCCCACCAAGCTGCCTGAAGCCCACTGCTGCTGCTGCTAAGTCACTTCAGTCGTGTCCAACTCTGTGCAACCCCATAGACAGCAGCCCACCAGGCTCCCCTGTCCCTGGAATTCTCCAGGCAAGAACACTGGAGTGGGCTGCCATTTCCTTCTCCAATGTGTGAAAGTGAAAAGTGAAAGTGAAGTCGCTCAGTCACATCCAACTCATAGCGATCCCATGGACTGCAGCCTACCAGGCTCCTCCATCCATGGGATTTTCTAGGCAAGAGTACCGGAGTGGCTTGCCATTGCCTTCTCCGGCCTGAAGCCCACTAGGTGAGAATAAAGGCATCCAAATCGGCCCCCACCCCACCCTTCCATCCCTTCTGTGGATTTAAGAGGTCTCGGGGCTGAGGCTTAGCCCTGACACAGGCCTGTCACCTGGCCTCAGTTTCCACTCTAGGGAAAGGGAGAAACCACACGGACCTTCCTGGACATCAAGAGGATGAAGAGAAATGACAGCAGCATGGACCAGCCCAGCTGCAGCAGAGACTCCTGCTGTTGTTCAGCCACTAACTCGTGTCCAGCTCTTTGGGACTGCAAGGACTGCAGCACACCAGGCTTCCCTGTCCTTCACTGTCTCCCGGAGTTTGCTCAAACTCATGTCCGCTGAGTCAGTGATGCCATCTAACATCTCACCCTCTGCTGCCCCTTTCTCTTGCCCTCAGTCTTCCCACCATCAGGGTCTCTTCCAATGAGTCACCTCTCTGCATCAGGTGGCCAAAATATTGGAGCTTCAATGTCAGCACCAGTCCTCCCAATGAATATTCAGGGTCAATTTCCTTTAGGATTGACTGGTTTGATTCCTTGCTGTCCAAGTGACTCTTAAGAGTCTTCTCCAACACCACAGTTCAAAGCATCAATTTTTCAACACTCTGCCTTCTTTATGGTCCTTACATTCATTCATGACTACTGGTAAACTATAGCTTTGACTATACAGAACTTGATCAGCAAAGTGATGTTTGCTTTCTCTAAAGATCTTAGAGACCCCTGGAGGCACCTGAAAATCCAGACTCCCTGGCCGACCCTGCTTACCTGAGCCTGGGGCCCAGGGAGCTATATTTCCGATAGATTTTGCAGGTGATTCTGGTGGGGAAACCTGGCAAGGGATGCAATGAGATCACAGGCATAGGAGATCTCAACATCCCAAATGCTGTTTGTTAGTCCCCCAAACTCCGGCCAGCCTTCCTCCTGTCTCTGATGGCGTTGCCAGGCCAGGGGCCAGAGCGGGCCCCCTCCTCTCCTTCCCCACTATGCCACCAATTTTCTCTCTAGCAGGAGCCTCGAACCTCCTCCCTCTGCCCCGCTCCCCTCCATCCCTGCAGTGGCCACTGGGCCCAGGCCCCGTTCACTCTTCGCTTGACCAACACTGCAACCCTTGCAGGCTCCCCACTTCCATGCTCGCCCCAGTGCGTCCATCTGTCCTGCCGTATTCCTCCACCCCAAACATGGTCCTGCTCCCATCACCCCCTTCACCCCACTAACATCCTGTAGAATCAGATTCTTTTGCAAACAAGGAATCGAGCCAGACCTCTCCAACTCACCTGCGCCTTCTGGGCGCTCATCAAAGCCACGTGCCTGCTCCTCTTCCCTCGCCCCCTACTTCCAACCTGCACACTTTCTCCTCTCCAGCGCCCTCCTCTTCCTGGGCCTCCCACCACCACCATCAGCTCCTCCAGCCCCAATTCTTCCCTCCCATCAAGGCCATCTCAAAGGTCACACTCTCTACGGGATTGGCCCCTGGGTCGCTTAGCAGCACTTGGGTGCCAGAGCCGCCCCACTCTCCTCTTAGAGCCATGCTCCATCCCCGAGCGCCTCCTCCTCTCTCCATCCACCCTCCCCAGAGCCTCCTCCTCTGGGTCCAGGACGAGGCTGAGAACCAACAGCCCTCGCCCCCCACTTTCCTCAAGCTGCTGCCCCCAGGGCCTCCCTCCCTCCCTCTCCACCTCTGCCCAGGGCACACTGCAGTCTCTTAGACTCTCCCTGCTCCCTGCTCACCCTTTGCAGACAGCATGTCTATTCAGTTCACCCCAAGTGACCCAGTTTGAGGGTGCCATTTCCTGCCAGGGCCTTACCAATGAGCATCCTGTACCCAAACAGCCAGGCTCAAGTGGCTGCATCAAACAGGCCCTCCCAAACCACCTGCTTCCTCAGGCAGATCACGTCATTTCTCCATCCAGCCCCAGGGGCACCTCTGCCCCTTAGAAAAATAACTTTCTAGACCCCCAGAATGTCCCGTGGTGAGCTCAGCTTCTGGAGAGGCACGAAGCCCCATTGTCTGGAAACAGGAAGGCAGGGATGGCCCTGGGGGCTGTTGGTGACATTGGAACCCACGCCCTAGAGAGGACAGGAATGTGTCAGTCCCCCACCTAATGCTCACTTCTTGGGGACACTTCTTCAGACCCCCGAGTGGAAGGAAGTTTGGGTATATGGAAGCGTGGAGGGAGGAGATAAAATGTCCCTGATATTTGCCCAGACTCCCTGGGGCAAACCCCACTGGGCCCACCCTACCCACCCACTTGGCATCTCAGGGAAAGAGTGGGTCAAAAAATGACTTGAAAATCCTACGAACTCAGTGCATACAGGGCTATGGTCTAATAAACAGATTCTAGAAGGGTTCCCAGTTTGATTTCACTCTGATCTTTGGAAAGGCCCAGGAGGAATTTGATAGGAGCATGTCATAACCACCCCAAACCTCCTCCTTGGTTTCCCAGCCACCATGCACTCTGAAGACGCATACCCCAAACTCAGAGCCCACAAAGATCAAAAGATCCCTGGATGCAGGTTCCAAAGAGACGCAGATGTTATTGCGACATCCTGACCCATCTCGGGCATAAATTCCATTAACATTCACAAAACAATAAGCACGTGTTTGAATCAATACCAATATTTATTGGTGTTTAACAAGAATCCACACCGGTATATATCTCTGAGCTTTATCTACATGTCCCTTACAGAGTTATTAAAATACCAAAATATAATTTTAACCATCAGCAGGATTTTAATTAACACACAATGATGATTCCCGTTCAATCAGACTCCTCAGATTCAGAAAGTAATTACTCATTCACAGCACTAAATCTGAAGTGTTACCACAGATCTGTATCTCCTGAAGCCACATGAAGTTAGATAATAGTATTTCTTGTTGGAACTCATAGAGCATGCTCACTTCAGAGGGAAGATGGAGGCCAGGCCCAAGGGAGGAGGGAAGACACGAAAGAACTGGGAGCCAGCTGGGTGGTGCCCGAGGGAGAACACCTCCCTGCGCTCAGCAGCTCATCAGCTTTCTGACGGTCCTGGCACGGTCCTCTGCACCATGCCTGGGGGTCCCCAAGGTTGAGTCCTTCTGGCAACCAGAAAGAAACTGAAAGAAACATGTCCTCTGTAGCCTTGGAAAGTCACTTCTCCTCACCTCACCCCTGCATTGAGAGACTGCGTTGTTGTTCAGTCACTAAATCTGAACAAAGAACCCAGCTCTTTGAGAACCCATGGACTGCAGCACACCAGGCTTCCCTGTCCATCACAAACTCCAAGAGTTTGCTCAAACTCGTGTCCATTGAGTCAGTGATGCCATTCAACCATCCCAACCTCTGTTGTCCGCTTCTCCTCCTGCCCTCAATCTTTCTCAGCATCAGGGTCTTTCCCAATGAGTCGGCTCTTTGCATCAAGTGGCCAAAGGCTTGGAGCTTCAGCATTAGTCCTTCCAACAAATATTCAGGACTGATTTCCTTTAGGATTGACTGGTTTGATCTTCTTGCAGTCCAAGGAACTCTCAAGAGTCTTCTCCAGCACCACAGTTCAAAAGCATCAATTCTGTGGTGCTGAGTCTTTATGGTCCAACTCTCACATCTGTACATGACTACTGGAAAAACCAGTTTTGACTATACGGACAAGCTTCTTAATTTAAATATGCCATCTCCATTGACAGGAAGATGACTATTTTAAATAGATATTATTCCACCAAATCACTATCCTCATTCTACAGGTAAGGAAACTGAGGCCTCTGATGGTTAAATAACTTGTCTTCAGGCACATGAAAAGATGCAGCGCTGAGCTGATCCATGAGCCATCTGCCTCCCAAGATCTTTGTAAGACACCATATCTCATCCCATGGCACGATGCTGAATGTTTTCTGGAGTTTAATTTGAATGTTTCAAAGCCTAAAAATAGTAAATTGCCTCTGCTCTAGAAATCTGCTGCTAGATATTTATCCTAAGGAAATCATCAAACATGTACACAAAGTCTCCAATTTAGGAAGTTCAGGGGCTTCCTTGGTGGCTCAGTGAGAAAGAATCCACCTGCCAATACAGGAGACACAAGGTCAGTCCCTGGTCTGGGAAGACCCCACATGCCAAGGAGCAACTAAGCCCAGGTGCCACGACCATTCAGTCTGTGCTCTAGTGCCTGGGAGCCACAACTACTGAGCCCAAGCACCCTAAAGTCGGTGTCCCATGACGAGAGCCGCCACCGCAGTGATAAGCCCGTGAACTGCAACTCGAGAGTAGCCCCCACTCACGGCAACTAGCGAAAAAGCCCACACAACAGCAAAGTCCCAGCACGGCTATAAACAAACAAATAAAATGATTTTTAAAAAAGGAAGTTCAAGCGAGAATTTTTCAAAATGTCCAAAAACCAAAGATGATTAGATAAATCACGGCACGTCTAAAAAGGAAAACTTGGTAGGCACTGAAAACAACATAAAGCAAGATAGGAAGCTGATGACAGAATAATGTTAAGTGAAATTTTACAAATAAATCAATTTATTCTTCATGATGCCTTTTTATTTTAAAAAAATATGCAGAACATGAGTACAGAGAAGAAGGACTGGAAGAATGTATAACCAAAGACTGAAAATAGTGCTCATTTCTAGGGAGTGTCAATTTTTTTTAATGATTATGTTTTCTTCTTTTGCAAATATGTGTCTTCTAAATTTTCTGTAACTAACCTGCTAATTTTTATAATACAAAAATCATTATGAAAAATAAAATTTCTTTTTTTTTTACAAAAATGAGGTGATCTGATTAAGAAAATACAGGACCGAATTTGCAATATGCTGGACACAGACAAGTTATCCAATGTGGACTCACACAAGGGAGAGAATTAATAAAGTCCAGGTGTCAGATTTATTAATAATGTTAGCACTAGAAGGGAAACTCCTGAGGCTCCATTTACATCTGGAGCTTGAGCCCCAGAAAAGAGGAGGAGGACTGGCCTTGACCCTCAGGCAACCTGACTCCATAGACTTCCGATGGCCCATATCTGACTGGTTGTGTTTTTTGTGGCTTCTTCCCCTAAGTTCTGTCTTTGAGAAATTGGCTGGGCTCAAGAGTGAGTACCAGAGATTCACCATAAGGAGAAAAAAAAAAAAAGATCAGAAAGCGTGAGGGTCATTTGTCTAGCTTCCTTGTGCTGCCCAAATTACATATGTAAGCATAGATTTTGGAACTTCAACTGAGCCAAGGAGAGGATGTCGTCATCTTCCCCTGAAGGACAAGGTCAAGGTTACCTGTGAGGGAAGCAGACATGAGCACCACAGCAAGAGGTCATCACAGAAATCCCAACACAGTTTCTGCAAATCCAGTTCCTTCTGCACAACGTGGAAGGTAGACTTGACTTCAGTGCAACGTGGAATCCCAGAACTTTGTCACTGAAGCCTAAAAGATATTAACTTTGGTAGCAAAAGGCGTTTATTCATCATCACTGTTTCAACAAAGGGCTGTTTTCTCAGGTTAAAAAATGCACTTCCTCTCCTCCTCAGTCAAGTGATTCCCGCTAGTGATAAATTACCCTGCTTCATATACTGTCCTTTGATTCCTCGCCATCCGCCCTGCTTCTGGAGAATCAGCCCCTTGGCTCCTGCCTCAGCGAACGGCTGGGCACAGGACAGATTCTTCTATGTGCTCGTAAAATATTCCACACCAAAGAAATCATTTTAACTTCTGCCACCCGCACCACACATCGCCTTAGAGCCTTAGGGAGCAGTGGGAAGGAATTGGTTGGCAGGTTTGTGAAGATTTTTGAGACTGTCCTTCAGTGAGTGGAGACACAGTAATGTCTCTTCAGACCCACAGAAGCAGAAAGAACGTCTCACCAGTAGAGCTGCCCTGGCAGAACTGCTGGAAGGTCTTTGCAGAGAAGCAGAACGATGCTCAGTGGAAACCTGGATCTACATGAAGAAATGAAGAACAGAGATGGTCATTCCTGGGTAAATGTAAACACCTCCTTCTTACTATTCAAAATGCTCTGAAAGATAATCAATTACTCAAAGGAAAAGTCAAGAAAACGTATTGTGGAGTTTACGGCATATGTAGAAGTAAAACGCAGACAATCGCATGAGGCCAAGAGAGTCCCTTGGACTGCAAGGAGATCCAACAGTCCATTCTAAAGGAGATCGATCCTGGATGTTCACTGGAAGGACTGATGCTAAAACTGAAACTCCAATACTTTGGCCACCTCATGCAACGAGTTGACTCACTGGAAAAGACTCTGATGCTGGGAAGGATTGAGGGTGGGAAGAGAAGGGGACGACAAAGAATGAGATGGCTGGATGGCATCACCGACTCGATGGACATGAGTTTGAGTGAACTCCGGGAGTTGGTGATGGACAGGGAGGCCTGGCGTGCTGTGATTCATGGGGTCACGGAGAGTCGGACATGACTGAGCGACTGAACTGAACTGAACTGAACTGAACTGTACTGAACTGTACTGAACTGAAGAGAGAAAAACCAGAAGTAGGCTGTTGTCAGGCTCTTATCCTAGCCATTAAGCTAAAGACACAGATTAAAACCCTAAAGCCCACCACTAAAATAACTCAACAAAAAAGTAAGGCTAACAAGCCAATCAAGGAGACAAAATACAAGCATAATAAAAATATTCAATCCAAATAAGTCAGAAAAGGGCGGGAAGTTCACAGAGCAGAAGAGACAAACAGGAAACCAAGAGCAAGATGGTAGATTTAAATCACAGCAATGATGGCCTTAAAATCAACTATCTAAACACCACAAATAAAAGGCAGAATTTGTCAGATTGTATAAAAAAAAACAACAAAATAAGTCCCAATGCTATGCTGCCCACACAAAGAAAACTCAATTTAAATATAAAAAGCCTAATACCAAACAAAAGAAAGTGAATGTGGCTACATGAATATCAAACAATGTAGATTTCAGAGCAACGCATCACAAAAAGATAACAAAGGACATTTCATAATGAAAAGGGTTTAATTCATAAAAAAGACATTCTACTCTTAATTGTTTATACACTTAGTAACAAAACTTCAAATTACATGAAGTAAAGCAGAACTGGATGGAGAAATAGACAAATCCAAAAGTTTAGTTGGAGATTTCAGTATCTACTTTTCAATAACTGACAGAACAAGTAAATAGAAAATCTAATAATATCCAAATACTATCAATCAACTTGACTTAATTGATATTTGGGGAGTACTTCACCAAACAACAGTGAAGAATATACATTCTTTATAAATGCTTATTAAATAGTCCCCAAAATAGAACATATTCTGGACCACGAAACAAGTCTCGATAATTCGAGTATGTTCACTGACCACAATGGAATTAAATTGAACATCAATAACACAAAGATATCTAGAGAATCTATAAGAATTTTGGAACTAAATCGCATACCTCTAATAATACATGGGTCAAAGGAGAAATCAAAAGGAAAATTAGAAAGCAGTAAAAGAATGAAAATAATCTAAATTTATAGGATATTATTAATGTATCACAGTAAAAAGTACAGCATTAAATGCCTGTATTAGAAAAGATGAAATAAAGATCTCAAATCAATGATCTCTGTACCTTAAAAGCACATAATGCCAAAATTAAGTAGGCAAAAAGGAAATAAAAATAATCAAAAGAGAAATCAAAGAAAGAGAAAATCAATAAAAATCAATAGAAAAAAAATTTTAAAAACCAAAAACTGGTTCTTTGGCAGGATCAGTAATTGGTGACAGTCCAGCTAGACTAATTAGAGAAAATAGAGAGAAGAACCAAACTACCAACATCAGAAATAAGAGAGTTGATATCACCATAAATTCCACAGATATTAAAAGAATAATCATGGAACAGTATTAAAAATTTTATGACAAAAAGTCAACAATTTGTGTTAAATGGACAGACTACCAATACTAACAGGAATCTTTCATTCCCAGGTGGCTCAGTGGTAAAGAACCCACCTGCCAATGCAGGAGGCACTGGTTTGATCCCTGGATTTGAAAAATCTCCTGGAGTAGGAGATGGCAACACACTCCATTATTCTTGCCTGGACAATTCCACAGACCGGGGAGCCTGGTGAGCTGCAGTCCTTGGGGTCACATAAAGAGTCAGACACAACTGAGCACGTATGCAGCAATACTTAAGCAAGAAATAAATAACCCAAACAGTACTCTAATTGTTAAAGACATTTAAATTTTAGTCAAAAACTTTCTCAAAAATAAACACCAAGCCAGATGGCTTCCTTGGTAAATCCTACTCAAACGTTTCAGGAGATGATATAAAATTCTTCCAGAAAATAAAAGAAGGAACATTTCTCACTGCATTCTATAAAGCCAGCACAACCCTGATACAAAAACAAAACTAAGATATTAAAGAAGACTATAGTGCAGTGACCCACATGAAAATAAATGAAAAATTCTTTAAAAAAAAATTTTACACATGGAAGAAGACCATCACAACCTGGAAACATGAGATTGGTTTAATTTTTGAAAATCAACAATATATTAATAATTCATCATATTAACAGGCCAAAAAATGAAAAACATATGATCATTTTAATGAATATAAAGAAGTGTTGGCTAAATTAAGCATCCAGTTTTTAGCAAACTGGGAATAGAATGGAACTGCCTCAATCTAATAAGGAGAAATCTTCCAAAAATATATGCTAGCATCATATTTAACGGTGAAAGACTAACTTCTTTCATCCTTAAGATCAGGAGGAAATCACAGAAGTTCACTTTCACCAGTTCTATTCACCACTATACTGGAAGTTCTAAACATTGCAATAAGACAAGAAAAAGAAATAAAAGGAATCCAGATGAAAAACAAATGTAAAATTGTTTTTTATTCACAGGCATGATAGTCTACATAGGAAATTCTATATAATATACAAAAAAGTGACTAGAACAAATAAGTGAGGATAACACAGTTGTTAGGCATAAGACTGATATTAAAGAATCAATTCTATTTCTCTATGCTAGAAACAATCAGATTGAAATGAAAAAGAAAAGTTGCAATAGCTTTAAAAAATAAGAAACGCTGGGAGATATAGAAAGATATAAAAGGCTCAAGCACAGAAAACTAAAAAATATTACTGGGAAAAATTAACATCTAAGTGAATGAAGATTTTTATTATAATCATGAACCAGACTCACTCTTATTAAGCTATAAACTCTCCCCGAATTGATCTACAGCTTCAACACAATCTCAAGTAAAATCCCAGCAAGCTTTCTTACAGAAATTGACAAACTCACTCTAAAATTCTTTTGGAAGTGAAAAGGGCCTAGAATGAAAAAAAAAAAAATTTTTTTTAAAAAGAAGACGATAACTGGAAGATTAACACTCTTGACTTTAAGATTTATGAAGCTACTATAATAAGGACAGTGTAGTATTGGTGTCAAAAGAGGCAAACAAGTCAGAGTCTAGAAATAAGCTCACATAATTGAAATTGATTTTGAACAAAGACATCAATGTAATTCAGTGGAGGAAAGTTGGTCTTTTCAACAAGAAGTACTAGAATAATGAAAGAATCATATGAAACAAAAAATGAGCTTCAATCCATTCACCATATTCAAAATTTAACTCAAAACAAATGATAAACCCAAATATAAAACATTTAAAAGAAAACTTAGAATAAAACCTTTGTAACATTCAATTAGGCAATAGTTTCTTAGATACAACACCAAAAGCACAATCATTAAGGGAGGAAAAAGGTAACTGACCTAATCAAAATCAAGAACATGTGCTCTTCCAAAGACACTGATAAGAAACTGAAAAGGCAAGACACAGAATGTGAAAAAATTTCTGTAAATGGTATACCTGATAAACAATCATCACCAGAATATATAAAAAACTATGAAATCTCAATAATAAAAAAGCTAATTTTAAAATAGACAAAAGACTTGAATATTTTTCCAAAAAGAGGGTGGGGGATAGCAAGTAAGTATATGGAAAGATGCTCAACATAATTAGACATTCAGGAAATGTAAGTTAAAAGCACAATGAGCTACCCACAGCTTAGGATATCTAAAATTAAAAAGACTGACAATACCAAGTTTTGGTGAGGATGTGGAACAATTAGAACCATCATACAATGCTGGTGGGCATGTAAAGTGGTAAAAAACCACTTTGTAAAACAGTCTGGCAGTTTCTAAAAAGTTAAATAGACACTTCTCATATGATACAGCCAATCTACTCCCATGCATTTACCCAAGGAAAATATATCTATTTTACATGTCATGACATTGTACAGGAGACAGGGATCAAGACCATCCCCATGGAAAAGAAATGCAAAAAAGCAAAATGGCTGTCTGGGGAGGCCTTACAAATAGCTGTGAAAAGAAAAGAAGCGAAAAGCAAAGGAGAAAAGGAAAGATATAAGCATCTGAATGCAGAGCTCCAAAGAATAGCAAGGAGAGATAAGAAAGCCTTCCTCAGCGATCAATGCAAAGAAATAGAGGAAAACAACAGAATGGGAAAGACAAGAGCTCTCTTCAAGAAAATTAGAGATTCCAAGGGAACATTTCATGCAAAGATGGTCTCAATAAAGGACAGAAATGGTGTAGTCCTAACAGAAGCACAAGATATTAAGAAGAGGTGGCAAGAATACACAGAAGAACTGTACAAAAAAGATCTTCATGACATAGATAATCATGATGGTGTGATCACTGACCTAGAGCCAGACATCCTGGAATGTGAAGTCAAGTGGGCCTTAGAAAGCATCACTACGAACAAAGCTAGTGGAGGTGATGGAATTCCAGTTGAGTTATTTCAAATCTTGAAAGATGATGCTGTGAAAGTGCTACACTCAATATGCCAGCAAATTTGAAAAACTCAGCAGTGGCCACAGGACTGGAAAAGGTCAGTTTTCATTTCAATCCCAGAGAAAGGCAATGCCAAAGAATGCTCAAACTACCATACAATTGCAGTCATCTCACACGCTAGTAAAGTCATGCTCAAAATTCTCCAAGCTAGGCTTCAGCAATACTTGAACCGTGAACTTCCAGATGTTCAAGCTGGTTTTAGAAGAGGCAGAGGACCCAGAGATCAAATTGCCAACATCTGATGGATCATTGAAAAAGAAGAGAGTTCCAGAAAAGCATCTGTTTCTGCTTTATTGACTATGCCAAAGCCTTTGACTGTGTGGATCACAATAAATTGTGGAAAATTTTGAAAGAGATGGGAATACCAGACCACATGACCTGCCTCTTGAGAAACCTGTATGCAGGTCAGGAAGCAACAGTTAGAACTGGACATGGAATAACAGACTGGTTCCAAATAGGAAAAGGAGTACGTCAAGGTTGTATATTGTCACTCTGCTTATTTAACTTCTATGCAGAGTACATTGTGAGGAACGCTGGGCTGGAAGATGCACAAACTGGAATCAAGATTGCCAGGAAAAATATCAATAACCTCAGACATGCAAATGACACCAGCCTTATGGCAGAAAGTGAAGAGGAACTAAAAAGCCTCTTGATGAAAGTGAAAGAGGAGAGTGAAAAGGTTGGCTTGAAGCTCAACATTCAGAAAACAAAGATCATGGCATCTGGTCCCATCACATCATGGGAAATAGATGGGGAAACAGTGGAAACAGTGTCAGACTTTATTTTTTTGGGCTCCAAAATCACTGCAGATGCTGATTGCAGCCATGAAATTAAAAGACGCTTACTCCTTGGAAGGAAAGTTATAACCAACCTGGACAGCATATTTAAAAGCAGAGACATTACTTTGCCAACCAAGGTCCATCTAGTCAAGGCTATGGTTTTTCCCATGTCATGTATGAATGTGAGAGTTGGATTATGAAGAAAGCTAAGTGGCGAAGAATTGATGCTTTTGAACTGTGGTGCTGGAGAAGACTCTTGAGAGTCCCTTGGATTGCAAGGTGATCCAACCAGTCCATCCTAAAGGAGATCAGTCCTGGGTGTTCATTGGAAGGACTGATGCTAAAGCTGAAACTCCAATACTTTGGCCACCTCATGCGACGAGTTGACTCATTGGAAAAGACTCTGATGCTGGGAGGGATTGGGGGCAGGAGGAAAAGGGGACGACAGAGGACGAGATGGCTGGATGGCATCACTGACTCGATGCATATGAGTTTGAGTGAACTCCGGGAGTTGGTGATGGACAGGGAGGTCTGGTGTGCTGCGATACATGGGGTCGCAAAGAGTCAGCCATGACTGAGCGACTGAACTGAACTGTACTGAACTGATAATATTTTATATATATATATATATCTGTACAGAGACTTGGACATGATTTCTCACAGCAACTTTATTTGTACTCACTCAAAACTGGAAACAATACAAATGTCCATTAGTAAGGAAAGTGATAAACAAATCATGGTGCAGTCATGCAAAGGAATATTACTTGGCAATGAAAAGGGGGAATCCTATTT
Organism: Moschus berezovskii; assembly: GCF_049115385.1. Lineage (NCBI taxonomy): Eukaryota > Metazoa > Chordata > Mammalia > Artiodactyla > Moschidae > Moschus > Moschus berezovskii. Next base: position 6,289,067 of record NC_142480.1, on the reverse strand, counting down.
CCACTGGTAACCACACTGATGAATCTCAAAGTAATTATGCTGAGTGAAAGAAGCCAGGTGTGGAAGAAAAGAAATTGTATGCTTCTATTTAAATGAAACTCTAGAAAATTCAAACTAATCTCTAGGGACGGAAAGCAGCGCAGTGGTTGCCCGAGGAGGGGGCAAGGAGAGGTGCAGTGGGGAGGGGCAGGATGGAGGGGTCCCAGAGGAGCACAGAGAAACATTTGGAGGTGATGGATGTGTTTGCTACACAGATTGTGTTGACGTGGGCATATACCTATGTCAAAACTTATCAAATTGTGCACTTTTAAACCTGTGTGGTTTCTCACTTGTCAACTATATACTTCAATAAAGCTGTCAGAAGTCATGAGGAACCCATGTTTTGTGAACGCATAACTCTGGCCCTTTCACCTGAATTACTCACCTGGGTCTTACACCAGTGGGAAATTCCTAATGAATGAATGTGTCCGGGTTTCTGCCTGTTACTCTACATCACAAGTTGAAAAAAGATCCTTACCGCAGTCAAGCATCCTGGCAGTCAGCTCTGACATTTCACCTTCAGGAGCTGAACTTATATTCCAAAAATCTCCCACAGAGCTCAGGAGTTGCTTCAGAACCTGAGACTCAGACACAACGGTAACTCCAGGCTCACACCCAGCATTTGCACTGTGGCACTCTTTGCTCACAAAAAGCAGTGTCCCTCCCTCCAGTTAGGGTCAGACTTAGAGCCCTGTCAACAGGTAAGACAGCTGTGTACAAAGCTGGTACAAAGAAACAGGCATACCTACTCAGATGTTTGTCCCAAGTGTGTGTGTGTGTGTGTGTGTGTGTTCAGTTGCTCAGTCATGTCTGACTCTTTGCAACCCCATGGGCTGTAGACCACCAGGCTCCTCTGTCCACAGGATTCTCCCAGAAAGCCTTCTGCAGTGGGTTGCCATTCCCTTCTCCAATAGATCTTCGTGACTCAGGGATCAAACCCAAGTCTCCTGAATTGCAGGCAGATTCTTTACCATCCGAACCACCAGGGAAGCCTTGGGGGGAGGGCCTCCAATTCTCCCTTCAAGATTTTCTTTAGGCTTTGTTGCAATCAGTTCAATTCAGTTGCTCATTCGTGTCCGACTCTTTGTGACCCCACGGACTGCAGCATGCCAGGCTTCCCTGTCCATCACCAATTCCCGGAGCTTGCTCAAACTCATGTCTGTCGAGTCAGTGATGCCATCCAACCATCTCATCCTGTCTCCCTCTTCTCCTCCTGCCTTATTATTATAATCATGCTTATTTACTTTTTTTGCTCATGCATAAGGCCTAAGGCAATGTCTGGTGTATGTTTGGGTTTTTTCCCAACCTACAGTAGATTTGGGGCTTCCCTTGTGGCTTAGCTGGTAAAGAATCTGTCTGCAATTCAGGAGACCTGGGTTCGATCCCTGGGTTGGGAAGATCCCCTGGAGAAGGGAAAGACTACCTACTCTAGGATTCTGGCCTAGAGAATTCCATGGACAGTCCATGGGGTCACAAAGAGTCAGACACGACTGTGTGACTTTCACTTCACAGTAGATTTGGGGGCTGGGGAGGGGGTAATACTGAAAAAACAATGCTGCAAGCTAGAAGGGTGACAGCATCTCTGAGCTAAGGGACTTCAAGATGGTGATCTGGGCCAAGTCACTCACAGGTGAGGAGCCCAGAACCCAAGGATGAGAGAGGGTCTCCCTAAGGTCACCAGGTAAGCTAACGGCCAAATCTTTCAAATCTCTTCTCAGCCTCTTGCATTTATGCTGCAGTTTGAGAAAAGCAGAATAACTAGCACAAGCAGACAGAAAACCTGAAAAAGGACAGATATCCGTGACTATTTAGTGTTAGTGAAAAACTACAGTCCAATATGGAAGGCACTAGAATGTTCCAATGCAATACCAGCTGAATGGAACCAAGAATTCCATAGTCAAAGCTAAGCCATACTCCATTGCCTCTGCATAACAGGAAATTGGAAAAAGGTCATTGGGAAAGACCCTGATGCTGGGAAAGATTGAAGGCAAAAGGAGAAGCGAGCAGCATAGGATGAGATGGTTAGATAGCATCTCTGATTCAATGGACATGAATCTGAGCAAACTCCAGGAGGTAGTGGAAGACGGAGGAGCTTGGCATGTTGCAGTCCATGGGGCTGCAAAGAGTTGGATACGACTAAGTGACTGAAGGACAACGAGAGGAAATTACTTCCCATTTAACGTGGTAAAATCAAAGGTGCCTAAATGGCTAGAGCAACAATTCCAAATCACTTCCAAAGTGCTTCACCAGAAAAGGAGTGTGAGAGCACATACTTCCTACATGGTGTTTATCTGTACCTTAAACACAGGCATTGGTTTTGAGGCAAGTTTTATATGCAGGTAACAGTCCTAGAGTGTTCTCCTTGCCTTCAGTGACAAGCGCCTCGATGCACCCCTGCCCTTAAAAAAACCACCACATAGAACGTCCCACAAAATGGAACAGAGCACCCACCTGGGGTCCAGAGACCTGGAGTCTGCTGCAACCCTGTGACACTTGGTCTCATCCAATTCTTCCATCCATCAAGCAGATCAGGAAGCTGAAATGCAGAGATGAAATCAGACTTGCCCAAGGTCCCACTGAGAAGAAAGTGAAAGCAAAAGTCGCTCAGTCGTGTCCAACTCTTTGTGACCCCATGGACTATACAGTCCATGCAATTCTCCAGGCCAGAACACTGGAGTGGGTAGCCTTTCCCTTCTCCAGGGGATTGTCCCAAACCAGGGACCAAACGCAGGTCTCCCGCATTGCAGGCAGATTCTTTACCAGCTGAGCCACAAGGGAAGCCCAAGAATACCGGAGTGGGTAGCCGATCCCTTCTTCAGGGGAGCTTCCTGACCCAGGAATCAGCCCTGGGTCCCCTGCAATGCAGGCAGATTCTTTAACCACCTGAGCTATCAGGGAAGCCCACAGAGAAGAACTAGGGGGCAAACTTTGTACTTGGACCCAGATCTGACACCAGAGCTGTGCTTGTTCAGGGGGCCACGTATTCATCCCAGGAAGGTCCCCAAGACATGTAAGCAGGCAGAATTCACTGAAAACAGAAGTTGACCTCCAAGGTTCCAAGGTCGAACCACCAGCTCCTAGAATGTCGTGGCAAAACTTTAGTGTTTAAACAACAAGGTCCTACTGAATTGCCCAGGGAACTGTATTCAATATCCTGTGATAAACCGTAATGAAAAAGAATATGAATAAATACATATATATGTGTGTGTGTAACTGAGTCACATCGCCATACAGCAATAATTAACACAACATTAAAATTCAACTGTACGTCAATTAAAAAAAAGAATTAGTGTCAGACTTCCCTGGTGGCTCAGTGAATGGGAATCTGCCTGGCAATGCAGGGGATGCAGGTTTAATCCCTGGTCCAGGAGGAGTCCACATTCCCTGGAACAACTAAGCTTGTGCACCACAACTACTAGCCCATGCTCTGCTGCTGCTGCTGCAAAGTCGCGTCAGTCGTGTCCAACTCTGTGTGACCCCACAGACGGCAGCCCACCAGGCTCCTCTGTCCCTGGGATTCTCCAGGCAAGAATACTGAAGTGGGTTGCCATTTCCTTCTGCCATGATTGCATGCATGCTAAGTTGCTTCAGCCATGTCCGACTCTGTGCAACCCTATGGACAGCAGCCCACCAGACTTCTCTGTCCACAGGATTCTCTAGGCAAGAATACTGGAGTGGTTGCCATTTCCTTCTCCAAGCCCATGCTCCAGAGCCTGCCAGCCACCACTACTGATGCCCCTGGGCCCAGAGCCTGTGCTCCGCAACAAGAGAAGCCGCCGCAATGAGCAGCCCGCACACGGCAACGAAGAGTGGCCCCGGCTCACCGCAACTAGAGAAAACCTGCACAAAGCAACAAACAGAAATAAACAGCTTTTGTTTTTGTTTTCATTAGCATCGACAGCTTAGTGGGGAGGACAGACATCACTCCAAGCAAATAAGCACTTAAAATGTGTGGTCCTTGCTATAGCATGGAAATATGTGTAATGTGCGAGGAAAGATAGAAGGAACAATTGAACGGAGAAGCCAAGGAGGTGGCGGAGCCTTCTTCGCCTGCCTTGTGGATTTCACAAGGTGATGTCTCGGATGTTGGGGGAGGGAAGATGGTTCGCAGCACCGGCATTCTCTAACAGGGTTAAAATTTTCAACTTAACTGCAAATCAAGACGCCAACTTCACACAGCAGTCTGTAAAGGGGCTAACAGCCAATTTATGTTACTAAGAAGTCTGCTGTGCACTTACCCAATTTGTTGCCACTGTCTGCATGTTTAATGTTTCCTGTTAGGAGTCATCTGTGTTACTGTTCTGTCCCCGTCATTTCAAGCCCCCACCCTCTCTTCCTTCTTTGCATGAACAGGGCACATCAATTAATATTCCGGCAGCTTGTGTGATCGCTCTCAATCCATGCGAATAACTACCTGCTATTTCATCACTTGTTAATGTCTGAAGTTTTTAGCCTAGATTGGAATATTCTTTCCAGCGGGGCCTGGGGCTAGGCCTGGAGCTGCTACATAGTAAATGAATAAAATGCATTTTCTCTTTCCCCCTTAGAGAAAGCCCATTCCCCAAGCTCTGGGCCCTCCCCCAGAGGATGGAGAGAGACAGAGGGATACGGAGAGAGGAGACAGACAGAAAGAGACAAGGGGAAAAGAAAACAGCGCCAAACAGAAACAGAGAGGCGAGTTCCCCTTGCAACGTGAGGCCGTCCGAGCCCTCTAAGAGCAAACTGTTTGCATAGTGCACTCAGAGCGGGTGTGACTTCAGAGTTCGTATAAGAAAGGAAGACAGTGTTGCTCACATCCAACTCTTTGAAACTCCAAGGACTGTACCCTACCAGGTTCCTCTGTCCATAGAACTCTCCAGGCAAGAATACTGGAGTGAGTTGCCATTTCCTTCTTCAGGGGATCTTCCCCACCCAAGGATAGAACCCTGGTCTCCTGCATTTCAGGCAGATTCTTTACTGTCTGAGCCACCAGGGAAGCCCAAGTTCGAGTAAGGTCCCCAGCAATGCTTACAACCTGCTAACAGGGACACAAAGGGCTATTTTCTTTCTTTTTTTTTTTTGCCACTTTATTTTTTAATTGAAGGATAACTGCTTTACAGAATTTTATGGTTTTCTGTCAAACATCAACAAGAATCAGCCATAGGTACAGCCATGTCCCCTCCCTCCCGAACCTCTCTCCTAAGTGTTACTTTTGAATCAGCTTCAAAAAGAAAGAAAGAAGGAAGGAAAGGAGGAAGGAAGGAAGGAAGGGGAAAGGGAGGAATAGTAAAAAGCCTAGAGGGTCCAGGGGGCAGTACTGGTTACAGCTGTATCCCTAGAGCCTGGTATATCACTACGGAGCTTAAGAAAGATCTGGAATGGACACCCAGAAGATACAATCAGGCTAGCATAGCAGCTGATAAAAAGAGTATCCACCCGGACTTATAGACACAGTGGGGGAAGGAGAGGATGGGACGAATTGAGAGAGTGGCACTGACATATATACACTGCCATATGTACAATAGATAGCTGACGGGAACCTGCTATATAGCCCAGAGAACTCAGCTCTGCCCTCTGTGATGACCTAGAAGGGCATGGGAGGGTGGGAGGGAAGCTCAAGGGGGAGGGAATATGCTTATACATACATGGCTGATAAACGTTGTACAGCAGAAACCAACACAGCATTGTAAAGCAATTATACTCCAATTAAAAATAAATTTTAAAGAAAACAGAGTACTCACCTTTTATTAAATATCTATTCTATACCAAGTACCCATGTATGTACATCAGGATCGTTAACTGCTGACTCCTAGCAAGGGTGCATTGAAATAGGAGTTGACAACTCCACTTTACATGTGGGAAAGGAAGCCCAAACAGGTGGAATGACCTTCCCACAGTCTGGGGCTAACTAATAACAGAGCCAAGGCTGAAACCCGGTTTCCTCCCTGAGCGTCTCAAAGGGTTCCTGCGTGGACCAGGTGACCGAAGATGCAGCCTCCTTGCAGGAGGGAGCCAGAAGCGCAGCCTCAGCACCTTGGTGACCGAATCAGCAGGCTCCGCAGGGCCAGCCCAGCCCACAGCTGCAGATCTGCCAGCCAGTCAGCCCCCAGCAGGAAGCTCCTTCTGCAGCTCCTCTGCCCTTATCTCCAGCAGGGCTCATCTACAAGGCCACGATCACAGCTCCTTATCAGAACATCTTCACCTTCTGGGGACACAGCCCAGCCAACAGAACAGCAATTTCCTCTAGGTCTTCCCCCCAGAAGACCCCACCACAGGCATCACAAATTAAAAGAAGAAACTCTAAAACCTGAAATTTGAGGGAGGAGGTCCTCCTCAATAGGGCCTGGCTTAGAGCAAAAGACACAAGGAAATATATGTAGCAAGAATCTTTTCCTCTTTATCCATCTGGTGAGCTCCTAACTACCCCATGAAACCCCAGCTCAAATGCCCTTCCCCCTGAAAGATTTCCCAAGTCCTCCCTGACCTCCAGGTATACTAGTGGTGAGCACTCTGACTTCTTGTCCACTTTTCTCCCTGGATTGCAATTATTTGATTTTGTGTCCATCTCCCCCACCAGACTATAACCTGGTGTGTATGAATACAGGTTGTAAGATCAAACCATTTAAACTGAATATGAGACTTAATCACAGCTGATCCAGTTAGTAGCTCTGTGACCTTGGGCAGGATTGCCTTTCTAAACCAGCTGGCCCATCTGCAAAAACGAGATAAAACGGGTCTCTCTATCACTGCGGGAAGTAATCAGTTCAAGTGCTAGAAATACAGCAGTCCCTAAAAAACATTAGTGAAACCCCCTCCCACCCCTACCTCTCATGCCAGCATTATACCGACCACCCTGAGATTCTCATCAATGTTTGTTTAATGGGATCACTGATGAGTGGGATTAAATGAAATGTTGAGATTTTACTCAATACATGATCTTTAGGAGAGCAAAGAGAGATCTGACTCAAGGAAAGACTCCCAGTTCCTGGCCAAAGAAATGGAGCCATGAAGCCAGATCCTACCACCCATTTCCTCTTCTTGGATTCACAGAAAGACTACATTTCCCAGCATCCCTTACAGTTATGTTAGGATCATGAGACTAGGTTCTGGCCAATGGAATGGGAGTTGACATAACAGGCACTTTTATAAAATGGAAAGCGATCCTCCATTCTCTCATCTCTCTTTCTCTCTGATGGAGGTGAAGGTCTCTGAAATAGTGGAGCTGCATGATAGAAGGAGCCCATCTTCCTGAGTCAACTCTTAGAGGAGAGTTACTAATCCTCAGTGGATGCTAACGTGAGTAAAAAATGAATTTGTATTATGATAAGTCACTGAAGCGCCAGCTTTTTTGTTATAGCAGCTAATGTTACTTATCCTGACTGATACAGAAATAGGAGACAGAAGGTCACTGCCAATCTAAAGTGAGTGATATCAGCTTATCAATCAAGATGTGGGAAGTGAAGAAATAGATATACTAGAATGGATGGATGGATGGGCATCTAGGTTATGCAGGGGTAAGCACTTTCTAAAACTGTTGCCTATGATAGTTCAGAGGGCAGAACCTGTACCTCCTGAATTTATGGCTCTAGAGAAAAAAAAATTGAAAGCACAGCAAATAATACACAAATTAATACAAATTAATAATTTGTGTATATCAGATACAGCTGGACACAGCTGTATAAATATAAATGTTGTATATCAGATACAGCTTTACTATAGTTTCTGAGAAAATATTGTAAAGAAAGATAAGCTCGAAAAATATTAATAATTGACAAACTGACAAGCAGAATAGAAAGGGAATAGAAAGTCCAGAAATTTGGGGCCTTCCAAGGTTGGAAAAGCCACTGTTTCTAGTCCCAAACAGAAATGGAAAGTTGGAGGGGCAAAAGCTCAGGAAATCCTCTGAGGTGGATAAAGTGACTTAAAGTAAAGATCAGATTAAGGTTGTGTCCTTTCTGTTCAAGCTAAGGTGGGACTTTAGGTACAGTTTCTGGTAGAGAGAGTAGGGCAAAGCAAGTTGATCAGGAGCATTGCAAAAGAAATCAAAAGTATTAGTAAGTGTGAAAAGCCTTTCACTATTCAAGACTAAACATTTTATTCTAGAAGAAAACAGGAGAAAAATCCTCTGTGACCTTAAGTTAGGTAAAGATTTCTTGGATACAGTACTAAAAGTACCATCTTAAAACAAAAATCTGATAAATCTGACTTAATCAAAAGAAAGATTTGTGCCCTTCAAAAGATACTGTTAATAACTCAAAAGATAAGCCGAGGACTGGGAAAAAAATATTTGTAAATCACATATCTGATAAAGAACTTGTATTCATAACATATAAATAACTCTCACAACTCAAAATAAGAAAGCAACTCAATAACAAAACAGACAAAAGATCTGAAGACATGCGGATGGCAAATAAACACATGGAAAGATGCTCAATATCGTAAGTTACTAGGTAAATACAAACCACACACCTCTGGGAATGGCTAAAATGGAAAAGACAAAATACCAAGTGTTGACAGGAGGGACAGCAACTGTGTTCCTTCACATTGCTGGTGGGGATACAAAACACACCTTCCCTCTGAAAACCAGTTTAGTCGTTTCTTATAAAATTAAAAGTATGGTTGCCATATGACTCAGTAATTCCCTCCTTAGGTTCTTCCCTATGACTCAGTAATTCCCTCCTAAGGTTCTGTTGAGAAACTAAGGTTCCTCAACAGAACCTTAGTTTCGCATAAAAACCTATACATGAATATTGACAGCAGCCCCAAACTAGAAACAACCTAAAGTCTTTCAATGGGACATGCAATCAATGGAATACTTATTGGACAATAATACAACAACAAAAGAATTTTTGACACAGGAAACAATATGGATGCGTCTCAAATGCATTTCAATATGGATGCATTGTGCTGAGTGAGACAGAAAGTGGGAAAGTGTGAGTCACTCAGTCATGTTCGACTCTTTGCCACCCCATGGACTGAAGCCTGCCAGGCTCCTCCATCCATAGAATTCTCTGGGCAAGAATACAGGAAGGGGTAGCTGTTCCCTTCTCCAGGGGATCTTCCCCACCCAGAGCTCAAACCTGTTGCATTGCAGGCAGATTCTTTACTATCTGAGTTACCAGGGAAGCCCATGAGTGAAGTCTGACTCAAAAGCTACACTCTATTTGATTCCAAAACAGATCAGGTGGGGTGGAAACAGCTGGACACTAGCACGAATGTGGGACAGTATAGAGGAGTGTGGTCAGATGGAGCTCCTGCATGCAGATTCCACTTTGCTCCAGTGGGGACAGTTTGAATTGACCTCTGGATGTCAGACTGACGCATGCCACTGCAGAGGATCAGGGATATGGCAGCCCAGGGATGAGCTCCAGGGACAGACGGGTGACACCTGGATAATTCATTCATTGGGCAGAGCCAGGATCTGGTTTCTGGGGGAGTTTTCTACCACCACAGGCATGAAGGGATTGGAATGACCTCAGTCAGCAAAAATCAGCTCCAGTAGAGAAACCTGTTTCCCCAAACTGGGACTCAGTTAGAAAACCAAGACCTGGGAGAAGGCCAAAACTCAAAGGCTACAAAAGGTCCACCAGGGCAGGAGGAGGTTAACCCCATAGAAAGGCGATACTGAGCTAAGAGAGTGGAGAGTTCCTTTGCCCCTGGCTCCACCAGCCAGGTGACTCTGGTCCTAGAGGCCAGCACTGGGGTTATGCCTGCTGGTAGGAGTCAAGTGGTCCCAAGGAGGGATGCTCAGAAGATGCAGGAGCCAGGCAGCACCCTCAAATTAAATTTCCATAGAATAACATGAGATGTTTGGATGGCATCACCAACTTGTTGGACATGAGTTTGAGCAAACTCTGGGAAATAGTGGAGGGCAGGGAAGCCTGGCGCGCTGCAGCCCATGGGATTGCAGAGGGTCGGACAAGACTGCGTGATCGAACAACAGCAGATAGGAGTTTTATCTCACATATCAAAGTTCCCTAATGAGTAACGAGGTGTGTGCATGGGGAGGAGTTCTTTGGTAAATGGGAAGCCTAAAGTCAAAACAAGCCAAAGGAAGGATTGCTTTAAAGAGCACCTAGATTGCAGACCAAGCTATCAGTGGTCACCTCTAACAGGATAGGAACTAGACTGTATGCGCCATAAAAATTAGACCCCTATCTCTCTCTGCGAGTGTTGGTTTTGTACCATGCTTGGTTCCCAAAGTGTATAGACAGGTAAGTGGGTAAGTGTTCACTAAAGGCAGAGGATACAGAAAACACCTTTTATCCTCTGAATAATTAAATGGCCCTTTATGTTCCTAGAGAGTGGTAAAGTTTACACAACGCGTTTGTATTGTCTGATACAAGTTTTTCCCAAACCCTTAAAGGCAGATGTCCATTCTCTACAGCGGGTAGATATAGAACGAGAGGCTCAGAGTGTGGAGCAGGAAGGAAGCTGGCACCTACGGGGCAGGGCTCTAAGCGTTGGCACCACTGACATTCAGGGCCAGAGGATTCTGTCATGAGGGCTGTTCTGTGCTTTGAAGATATTTAGCATAATCCCTGGTGGTTTCTTGAAAACGAAGAAAGTGAAAGTGTTACCTGCTCAGTCACGTCCGACTCTTTGCAAACCCATGGACTGTAGCCTGCCAAGCTCCTCCAACCATGGGATACTCCAGGCAAGAATTCTGGAGTGGTTTGCCATTTCCTTCTCAGGGGATCTTCCCGACCCAGGGGTTGAACCCATGCTTCCTTCATTGCAGGTAGGTTCTTTACCATATGAGCTACCAATGAAGCCCTTCCTAGTAGATGCCAATAATAACACCCGCACACAAGTTATCTCTCTATACATGGCTAATATCGCCTGAGGGTTATCCCCCATCTGGTTAGAATCACTGCTGTAGATGGATTAACTCACATCCCCAAGGCAAGGCTCTGGCCCAGGGTCCTTTCTCTCAAACCTCTGGGGCCTGATATGGTTTATAATCCAGAATACTCTGGGTTTTAGAAAGGTAAATATACAACATCCCAGTGGAATCGGGGCCTTCCTCCTTCTTCCCAAACTTTACCATTTCTATAGCAAAATGCATGAGTATCTGAATTAAGCAGGACGAGTAAAGATTACAAAGTCTCACACCAGTTCAGGTCAGGTTCTGCTGCCAAATGAGGCTTCTGTAAATCTGCGAAAGAACTGACTTTGGAAAGATTTTGGATTTCAGAATTAGAGAATGGTTCATGAGCAAGGGGCACCACAGGGAGATTAGGTGACGTGCCCAAGGTCACATGACCATTACTATGGACTGGGATTGGTTAAGTGACAGGCCTGAGGTCACATGACTGTGACTAAGGACAGGGATCTTTGCCAAGAGCCAGTGCTCTACCCTGAGTCCACACCAACCCTCCACCACTGCCTTTCCACCTTCCAGGGCTCCATGCTGGTGAACAGAGGACCCAGATGCAGGTCTTGGGCCAGGTCATGCCCCACCTGCCCCCCACATACACTGTCCAGCTTCCCTGGGGACAGCTTGATTTCATTAACCATGGTCTTAATTATTTTTTTAAGGTTGTCTCAGTTTCTGATCGGGCTTTCCACATGGTCAACCCACAGGGTGAAAACCAGTAGGGTTCACGACCCAAGGATTTAGGAAACAGAGAAAAAAAGAGACAGTGAACGAGGCAAAGAGGAGACGCCTCTGCAGCCAGAGTCTTGGCGGAAAGGCCAGCTCCACGAGCATCCCACGCAGGCACGAAGGCTCACCCGACAAGGGGAGGCTGGCCCCCTGTGTCAGTCCGTCACATGCTGTCCCCGTCCCGCGCGTGACACCCCACTCTAAAGCAAACCTCACAGGGTCAGGTCTGTTTATTCCAGTATTTGTCCCCAAAACCGAGCTGCAAAAATCATCAACCTGACCCAAGGCTAGGAACACAGATTTGCCTCCATCTCAAGAAGCGACTCTTCTGCCTTTGCCGTGGGGACCAATCAGAGGATGAGACACTCCATGGGGAACAGGAGTCCATGGTATCCGGCCATCTGAGGGCCCCCACTTTTCTCGGCTGATTGTGGAAGCAGGAGAGATTTTTTTTTTCCAGAGCTTGGTAGAGCTCCATATGGTCGAGATCAAAGGTGTTGCTGGGTGCATGGTTCTGCTTTATTTCCAAGCACTGCTGTTAATTAGAAAACAAGATCAGAGGCAGTATTAAAATCCAATTAAATTGATATGAACAGATTGCCAAGTGATGTTCACTAATGTATAATTGAGCACCATGCAAATTTCGGTGGCTGGCTTTTGTTTTTCTCCCCCACACTCTGGAATGAATGATGAGGCTATGAAGTCTCCCTTCATTGTAAAAAACAAACAAGTTAATGCATTGATCTAGGGGGTATTGCCCTGGTGATTGATGAAAATGAGAGAGGAATAGTAAATTGTGACTTTTTGAAGGGAGGGAGCAAGAATCCTTTGATTCGTTCTGTTTTTTCCTCTCTTTGGTTCCAGAGTCATTTCTTATGCTGGGTGTCAAGCCTAGCTTTCTGTTGACATTCCGTCGTTAACGATCCAGAGAAAGTTTCTCTGGGTTTCAAGGATGGATTGGAAATAAATTTTGGAATTTGAAAACAAGCATCACAGATTTTTAAAAGAGAGAGAGAGAGAGACCTATGTGCAGGTAGGTTTTGTTTAAGTGCTAATTGCTTGTTTGGGCCTTTGTGTATTAAAAAGATTTTGCCCTGGTTTGGGATCCTGAGCAAAACCCCCATGATATGGAATCTGAAAGAGGATCCCGGGAAATGAGGAAAAGCCAATTTTACCAACAGAGGTCAGAGGTCCCCCAAAAATAAGCCATGCACATAAACAAACATCAGGGGTTGACCATTACTGTTGCAAAATAGAATTGTTTGCTCACTGTGGATGCGGCAGGTTTCCTAGCATGCTGTCAGCATTAATGTTTAGAGGGGAAAAAATACCACCAAGGACTCGAAAAAAGACAACGGCGGATGGCAGTGTCTACATATTCATGACATGCTGGTAGCGTTTGGGGCTTTGCTTTAACTCCCTGAAAAGAAAGGAAAACCTAATCAACTCAGATTGCAATGGATGAGCTGGGCAGTGAGGAAGAGTCGAAGACACCCCAGACCTTGGCCTTGATCTGCAGGCGCCCAGGGAGGAGGCACGAACTGTAATAACACATAGCGTGAGACACGGAGTGAGGTGAGGCGGTGTCTCGGCATCCCATGCCCTGCTGGTGCCTTTCCTTAAGAAGCCCTGGTTTGATTCGGAGACCACCTGCCTACTCGGGACCCCTACTGCTCATGACTAGTCTATGCCGGAGGGGCACTTCCACTGGGTGTGACCCACTGCTGGCCAGAGAGAAGTGACATAGGTGGCCTCCACCCAGCGGGCTGCTGGGGAAAGTCTCCCAACTGACAGAGAAGCACAGGTTGCTGCTGCCGCCATCTTGCCACCTACCCAAGTGTGAAACCCACACATCCAGCAAACCTAGAGGTCCCAAAGAGCGAGCCTTCCCCCCAGTATTCAGCACCTGAAGGCTTCACACCTCTGACTTTGTTCTTAAATATGACAGCAAAGCACCCCATCATGTAAGCCTATCCGAGCTGAATTTTCTGAGAAATGTTGCCAAAACCACCCAGTTGATCGTGGATGGGTCCCAGTGAGGAGGATAAACTTCCTGCCCCTGGTCAGATGTGGGGAAACTTCCTGAAGGAAATGGCCCTACACCTTCTTGTGGGTGTCCACCACTGGAGATGGGGGTGAGTTTGGCCATTTGGTTGCTTTGCTGATTCATTTCAGAGAAAAGGGTCTCTGATTCAGCAGAAGGTCCAAGGACAGGATCAGTTCATTAGCAACCACTGCTCTTTTGCACAGAAAGGGAAGGAGAATGGCATGTAGTAAGCAGCACAACATGGAGAAGGCAATGGCAAGCCACTCCAGTACTCTTGCCTAGAAAATCCCATGGATGGAGGAGCCTGGAAGGCTGCAGTCCATGAGGTCGCTAAGGGTCAGACACGACTAAGTGACTTAACTTTCACTTTTCACTTTCACACATTGGAGAAGGAAATGGCAACCCACTCCAGTGTTCTTACCTGGAGAATCCCAGGGACAGGGGAGCCTGGTGGGCTTCCGTCTACGGGGTCACACAGAGTCGGACACGACTGAAGTGACTTAGCAGCAGCAGCAGCAAGCAGCACAACAACACCCTTCCCAAATAACCACTCTCGAAAAAGAAAGGGATAAGTGATCACAGTCTCTCTTTTAACCTTCCCAATAAATCTCTGAGATGGATATTCACTTCAGTTCAGTCACTCAGTCGTGTCTGACTCTTTGCCATCCCGTGGACTGCATATCACCAGGCTTCCCTGTCCATCACCACCTCCCAGAGCTTGCTCAAACTCATGTCCATTGAGTTGGTGATGACATCCAACCATCTCATGCTCTGCCGTCCCCTTCTCCTCCTGCCCTCAGTCTTTCCCAGCATCAGGGTCTTTTTTAATGAGTCAGCTCTTCACATCAGGTGGCCAAAGTATTGCAGCTTCAGCATCAGTCCTTCCGATGAATATTCAGGACTGATTTCCTTTAAGATTGACTGGTTTCCTTTAGGATTGACTGGTTCAATCTCCTTGCAGTCCAAGAGTTTTCTCCAACACCACAGTTCAAGTGCATCAGTTCTTCAATGCTCAGCTTTCTTTATTGTCCAAATCTCACATCCATACATGACTACTGGAAAAATCATAGCTTTGACTAGACAGACCTTTGTTGACAAGGTAATGTCTCTGCTTTATAGTATGCTGTCTAGATTTGTCATAGCTTTTCTTCCAAGGAGCAAATGTCTTTTAATTTCGTGGCTGCAGTCACCATCTGCAGTGATTTTGAAGCCCAAGAAAATGAAGTCTGTCACTGTTTCCATTGTTTCCCCATCTATTTGCCCTGAAGTGATGGGACTGGATGCCATGATCTTCTTTTTTTGAAAGTTGAGTTTTAAGCCAGCTTTCTCACTCTTCTCTTTCACTTTCATGAAGAGGCTCTTTAGTTCCTCTTCTCTTTCTGCCATAAGGGTGGTGTCATTTGCATATCTGAGATTATTGATATTTCTCCCAGCAATCTTGATTCCAGCTTGTGCTTCATCCAGCCTGGCATTTCACATGATGTACTCTGCAGATAATTTAAATAAGCAGGATGACAATATACAGCCTTGACATACTCCTTTCCCATTTTGGAACCAGTCCTTTGTACCATGCCCATTTCTAACTGTTGCTTCTTGACCTGCATACGAATTTCTCAGGAGGCAGGTCAGGCGGTCTGATATTCCCGTCTGTTTCAGAATTTTTCACAGTTTGTTGTGATCCACACAGTCAGAAGCTTTGGCATAGTCAGTAAAGCAGAAGTAGATGTTTTTCTGGAGCTCTCTTGCTTTTTCTATGGTCCAGTGGTTGTTGGCAATTCGATCTCTGGTTCCTCTGCCTTTTCTCAGTTCAGCTTGAACATCTAGAATTTCTCTGTTCATGTACAGAGAAGCCTAGCTTGGAGAATTTTGAGCATTACTTTGCTAGCATGTGAGATGAGTGCAATTGTGCAGTAGTTTGAATAATCTTTGGCATTGCCCTTCTTTGGGATTGGAATGAAAACTGACCTTTTCTAGTCCTGTGGCCATTGCTGAGTTTTTCAAATTTGCGGCATATTGAAATGGGTATTAAAATTATACATGGTATTATCTGCTGCTGCTGCTGCTAAGTCGCTTCAGTCATGTCTGACTCTGTGCAACCCCATAGATGGCAGCCCACTAGGCTCACCCATCCCTGGGATTCTCCAGGCAAGAACGCTGGAGTGGGTTGCCATTTCCTTCTCCAATGTGTGAAAGTAAAAAGTGAAGTCACTCAGTCGTGCCTGACTCTTAGTGACCCCATGGACTGCAGCTTACCAGGCTCCTCTGTCCATGGGATTTTCTTGGCAAGAGTACTGGAGTGGCTTGCCATTGCCTTCTCCGACATGGTATTATACATGGGTAGTAATACCTATGTATGTGGGCTTCCCTGGTGGCTCAGAAGTTAAAGCATCCGCCCGCAATGCGGGAAACCTGGGTTCGATCCCTGGGTCAGGAAGATTCCCTGGAGAAGGAAATGGCAACCCCCTCCAGCATTCTTGCCTGGAGAATCCTATGGATAGAGGAGCCTGGCAGGCTACAGTCCATGGGGTCACAAAGAGTCAGACATGACTGAGTGACTTCACTTCACCCCCATTTTACAGATGGGAAAACTGAGGCTTAAACAAGTGAAGTACTTGCTCTGTTACAGTCTCTCCTAGCTCCCTCACATTTCCTTCATAATATTTACCCTGTAGATAGACAGCAAATGTTTTATAGCTGTTTTGTTGAGATCTGTCTCCCTGGACTCTGAACCCCAAAAGGAAAGGGGACATATCAATGTGTTCACCACTGCACACCCAATCTCACACCTGGCAGGTGTTCTACAAATGCTCTGTAAACACAGTCAACATCACTTGGCTAATGAGGGAGAAGTTGAACCCAATTCTACCTGTCTCCAGAGACCAAGCCTGTAACCACTAGCCCACAGTCCTTACGAATACTCCTGTCACCCCAGCAGCAGGCACGCACCCCACAGGAAGGGACTCACTGCGCGTTTGTTGAATGAATGTCCCATTACACAACCAAAGTGGGTACTGCCCACCCAGAGTGTGGAGCAGAGAAAGCTGGATGAGGACTCTGGCCACCAGTATGTAGGATCCCCGGGTTCAGGGCAGGACTCTGTAACTGAGGAGCTGTATGATCTTGGGCAGATCACTTCACTTCTCTGGGTCTTAGTCCCTTATAAGAAGAAGCACCCCAGGGGTACAAAACTCGAAATTAAAGACAACTTCCAAAGGAAGATGTCCTCTCACCTCTCAGAGCAGCGTGACTGCACTTCATTGATCTTTGCAGTCCTTATCCCAGGAGCATGTCATTGAATATCTCTAGGTCTCAGTTCCAATATACTTGTGGGGTCCAGTGCAAAATGTAAATGCAGAGACACTTATTTAAAGAGGTTAAACATGCCCTGAGAGGAACTGAAATACAAGCTCTTTTTTCCACAGTCTTCTCTCTCCACTTGTCATGGTGTTTTAGCTTACTATTTCATGTCTTGCTAAAATTAATTAAAAATTAATATTATTAGCATTAATTTTACCATTCACCTTTATATTATGCAATTCCAGGTTCAAATGCAAATATAAGAGCATTTTATTCATGTGTGAAATAACCAAAATTATACAATTTGTACATTACAGCTTGTACATGGATGTATATTTATCGTTACCAGAACAGTGGAAACACTGCAGAAACTAACCTATTTTATTTCTCTTCTCCTAATGGACCCATTCTACCAAAGCACCGTGGAAGCCAGAAGCTTGCATTCCATGAGTGCCTTTGTACTTGCTTAGACAGCTTCACGAGTCCACTGATATTCGTGCTCACGGGGCATCGTGAATGATCTATGTGATAAGAGCAGGGACTGTAGACAGGCATAACATAGGTATTCCCTTTGCCAACACACAAGCTCCACTGTCTCACTGGGTGTCACGTGCAGAACACAAGCAAAATAAAACTATTTTGAATTAGCCGGAGCAGAGCATTAAAGCAAGCCAAGGCCCTTCTGAGTGTTGGGCTGTGCAACTGCCCAAGTAACCCGCCCATAAAGCTGGCCCTGGGCTTGGTACTACTGTCTCTGCCATGTTTGACTCAGCCATCCAACCTAAGTCCTAGAACCCCAAGGGCACCCAGAGGCATTCAGTCGCCCATTGCCAAGGAAGTCTCATGGATCACGACACTCTTTTACTCCAAGCCAAACAACTGGAGTTTTAAAATCCATATATCTTCCAGATGTTTAATCATTTCAAATACTAGGGCTAAACTGTTTCATACTCAGCCTTGTTCCAAACGTGTTCTAAATCAATTCGTCAAAATACATTTAGTAAGATAAAAATGAAGACATCACTCAGGCAAAAGGACTTTCAGTTCAGTTCAGTCACTCAATCATGTCCAACTCTTTGCGACCCCATGAACTGCAGCACGCCAGACCTCCCTGTCCATCACCAACTCCTGGAGTCCACCCAAACCCATGTCCATTGAGTCAGTGATGCCATCCAACCATCTCATCCTCGGTCGTCCCCTTCTCCTCCTGCCCCCAATCTTTCCCAGCATCAGGGACTTTTCCAGTGAGTCAGCTCTTCACATCAGGTGGCCAAAGTATTGGAGTTTCAACTTCAGCATCAGTCCTTCCAATGAACACCCAGGACTGATCTCCTTTAGGATGGACTGGTTGGATCTCCTTGCAGTCCAAGCGACTCTCAAGAGTCTTCTCCAACACCTCATAGCAAAAGGACTTTACTATTATTAATATCAGTACATCTTTGTCCCCTACCAGATGGTAAGATGATATCTTCAACAATTTTATGTCAACAGAATACATAACACTGTATTGAACACTTCACTTCAGTGCCGAATAATTGTAGAATGACTAAATGAAATGTGCAGTCACCAGTTTTTTTAAACTAAACTATACACCTTCCAATGGGCAGTTCATTTTTGAACGAATTAACTGAGCTCGCTAGTTAAACAGCCCACTGGTACTTGAGAAAATTTTTTAGGCTTCCCTGGTGGCTCAGACGATCAAGAATTGGCCTACAATGCTGAGACCCTGGGTCAGGAAGATCCCCTGGAGAAGGGAATGGCTACCCATTCCAGTATCCTTGCCTGGAGAATCCAACGGACAGAGGAACCTGGCGCACTACAGTCCATGGGGTTGCAAGGAGTTGGACATGACCAAGCAACTAACACACACACACATTTATTTTTTAACCTACAAAGTCTTTTTATGTTCTTGTCTCATCTGATGTTCCAAACAAGTCTCCAACTGAAGCTATTTTAGCCCCACTTGGCATCGGCAGACCTAGAAAGGGAAATGACTTGCCCATCGCAACATGTAAGGGACAGAACAGGCTTCAAACCCAGTTCTTTCTGATGCCAGGATTTTCTGTGACTTAAGCGTTTGAGGTTATGAAACAATCATTTGGACCAGAGGAATTTAAAAAAGGAGGAAAATGATCTGGAAAGAAAAAAAAGTGAGGTTCCTTATAAAATGCAAATCACCAATCCCCCTGGCCAGAGCCCCATGAGGACCTAATGGATAACTTGGAACCCTGGAAGGATGTGATGGGTCAGCCATGAGTGTTGCTCCCCAGGACGATGCATTTGCCACACACAGAGAAGAAAACACAATTGGAACCAACCCCAGAAGACAGCTCATGAGGCTTCCAGACAAAGCATCTGATACAGGCAGGCTTCCCATCTTCATCCATGAGGCCAATTAGGGATGGAGAGCAAGCATGACCTGGGTTGCTTTTCTGGGATCAGCACAGCTGATCAGACACCATCTTGCAGTCCTTCCCAGCCCATCCTCCTACATGTGGAGTGAAAGCCTGGGCAGCAGGGATAGGCACAACCAGGCTCCCCCATACGCGCCGCTGCAGATCACTGGGGCTCAGAGCCCATGAGGAGGCCAGCGGCCTCCCGTTGGTGAGGCCAGCAGGTCAGTTCTTGGGCCCAGTGCCTTTCTCCTGCAGGACTTCTCAGGGCCTTTACTATGTGAATGTCCATCATGACTTTCCAAGGCAGGGGGAGGGCATAGAACATACAGGGTTTCCCCAGCTTACCTCTCCCCGGGTACTCTTGTCCCACTTCAGGTGATGTCATGTGTGAAGGGGGGGGGTGGCTTGAGACCGCCTAGTGGGATGGCATGGTCCCTGCATGAGGATTCCACTTGAGAAAGGCAGCAGTTACCTTTGTCTGTGACATCTCCTCCCTGGGGTTCTTGAGCCCACCCTGATGGTTGGTGGGAGAAAGAAGGGATGGGAGACCCCATCATGGGCCTGGGACAGGCACCACCATCCATCCCCAGACCCTCCCACCCTCTCTCCCAGCGGTGGCCACACAGACAGAGCACACCCGGACCCACTCACAACCCCAGTTCCTGATGGAGCCCCCCGTTGACCTCCCACCACGTGCATACCCCATGGGGTCTTTGCTTCTCTCCTTCAGTGCCTGCCCTGGAGCCACAGAAGACAGCTTTGCCTGGAGCAGGTGGAGCCCAGAGCACAGGGTGTGAACCCAAACTTGCATAGATTGAGGAATAATTCCAAGGCAGGTCCACTGCCTCCTCACAGAGCTCCCAGGGGAAGGAACCCAGCTGCCCACGTGGTGACCAGCTTGGTAGTACCCCTTTATGGGCCTTTCCTCTCTCCCCACCTCACTCACCAGAATCCATTGCTTCCTGGGCTCACCTTCCAAAGAAACCCTCTGCATCCGACTTCTTTGGCTCAATCTCTACTTTTAGGATAACACAAAAAGTTGTAGGGTGTGTGTGTGTATTTGTTCAGTTGTGTCCAACTCTTTTCAGGCCCATAGACTATATAACCCATCAGGCTCCTCTGTCCGTGGATTTTTCCAGGCAAAAATACTGGAGAGGGTTTTCATTTCCTACTCCAGGGGATCTTTTCCAACCCAGGGACCAAACCCGTGTCTCCTGCACTGGCAGGCAGATTCTTCATCACTGAGCCACCTGGGAAGCCCTAAATAGTCAAGGAGTGTGTTTTATGTCACAGCCTCAAAGCTCCCACTGAATAGACTGGCCTGAAATGCAACAGCCAGCCCTGAGAGGTAGGGAGCTCTTGTCTGCTAGAAACACAGACATAAATGCAACTTTGAGCCCATCAATAGCCTGGTGTTAACAGGAGCCCAGCCATGGGTCAGGAAGCTAGAACAATGGATGTCAAAATGCCAGTCCCCACCTGAGAGCCATGGTTGTGCCTTCCCTGATGACCATGGTATTATGGCTTTTTCCTCCGGTGTGTTCGGGGTCAGTGTCCAGGAACTTGAGCCTGACAAAGGGGCTGGAGCCAGACCATCATGACAGGCACAGACCAAGGTGGGATTCCCACAGCTAGACTGGACCTGGAGGTGATGGAGGAACCCCCAGAAAGAAAAGGTACTCAAATTCCAAGATTATTGAAAGCTGGACAACTTTCTCATTGACCAAAAAAATGTGAAACAACAATGTTCTTTTTCTTATCAACTAAGCAAAGCTATTTTTAAAAAATGATTATAGCAGTAGCCAGTGAGCAGTGAAATTTATTGTTCAGTCTCTCAATTGTGTCTGACTCTTTGCAACCCCATGAACTACAACACACTAGGCTTCCCTGTCCTCCACTATCTCCTGGAGTTTGCTCAAACTCATGTCCATTGAGTCCGTGATGCTATCCAACCACCTTATCTTCTGTCACCCACTTCTCCTGCCCTCAATCTTTCCCAGCATCAGGGACTTTTCCAATGAATATTCATGGTTAATTTCCTTTATGATTGACAGCTTTGATCTCCTTGTAGTCCAAGGGACTTTCAAGTGTTTTCTCCAGCATCACAATTTAAAAGCATCAATTCCTCGAAAAATTGTTAATGAAAGTATAATTTGGTCCTCGCCTTCCAGAGGTGAATTTAGCAATACATATCAACAAGCTGAATAGTTAGGTTACCCTCTCAAGAAATATATCCTAAGGAACTGGTAAAATAGAAAAAGATTTGTCTCCAAGGATGTTTAATGGGGTGTTATTAATTACAGCAAAACAGTGAAATCACCCAAAGGTCAAGCAATTGTAAATCAGATGTAAATAATACATAGTACATTCATGCAAAAGAGTAGCTTGTAAAAAGATATAGAAAACTCAGGATTTGGAAATATATTTATGATATATATTCTTTGGAGGGGACAGAAAATAAACAGCTGTGATAGTAGGATCTATATAAAAAACAAAGGTAAGACACAGTATCACCTAAAAAGTTGTGGTCCAGGGCTTCCCAGGTGGTTCAGCAGTCAAGAATCAGCCTGCCAATACAGGAGACACAGGTTCAATCCCTGGTCTGGGACAATCCTACATGCCTCAGGGCAATAAGCCCTTACGCCAAAACTGCTGAGCCTGTGACCTAGAGCCCTCGATCTGCAACTACTGAGCCCCCGAGCCACAACTGCTGAAGCTCGTGCACCTAGATTTATATACTATATATATATGCATATATTTAATATATTCTTTTTATATATATGTATATGTGTGTTAACAAATACACACACTCCTGCAGGTTATCACTGTGCTGTAACAAACATGATATTGTAAATCAAGTATACTTCAATTAAAAAAACAAACAGTGGCCCTGGCACACAGTATTCTGTAAGCACATTCTTGTCATTGCGACTACTATTCTAGCTCCATGGACTAACAGGACATCAGAGGGTAAGAAAACCTGGGAAACCCTTGCCCCAGGTGACCTTAACCGTGGACCCTTCCGACAAGTTAATGACACCTGGCACCCTCTCTCAGAATACAGTTCTACCTGCATAAAATAAAATAGGGTGATGACAAAGGAAACCCATTATTTTGAAAATTATCAAATATTAAAAACAGATTTGTGATCTAGGAGTGCATGTGCTTCTTTATTAACACATTAAATAACAAGCCCGACCAGAGGGTCTAATAACCACCGTAATTTCAGGGTAGCAAGGAGTATGGATGGCATTTTGAAATTTCTGCAACAAAAGCAGTGGAAAAGGAAAATATCTGGGATTCCTGTTGGCAACAAAATCGCAGGCCCTGCAAACCCTCTACTGGCATCACACCGTCCCCATCCAGATGAGGGGCTCCACTCAGTCAGATGTTAGTGAGAATAAACGTATAGTTTTATTTTCTTATTCAGATCTGCAGGCCTGTCCACAGGCCCTTGCTTCCCCAGTGAGATGCCCGCCCTGGTCCAACCCCCTCTGTCTTCACCGGAGAAGACAGAACCAGAGAAAGCTACACAAAGTCTGAACCCAGAACCCATTGTCCTACCTCTCCAGTCACCCTCCATCCCTTAGAGATAAAATGGAGAGTCAGCTCAGAGCTTGGCCTGGGGGTGTCTCATCATTAAAGTGTGACTGATTCATTGGTGCTGGGGCACACCGGAGCCGGCGAGCCAGTATGTGCGTATCTGCACACTGGCTCACCTCCCACACTGGTCCTGCCTGACTCCACGGTGCAGGGCTCAGCTCAGGGAGCTCCCCTGGACCCCGCAGCCCCCACATGGCCCTGGCCCAGAAGCTGGACGACCCCCGCTGCAGCAGCGGCCAGCAGGCCCCGTCCACCCCAGGCTGGCAGGCTGGCAGTCAGCGGCTGCCCACCGAGCGCAGGGCCTCTGCCCACATTAACTTCCAGCTGGGATAATTCTTCTCCAGGTTTTTTTTAATCCGGCCACCAAGTGGGCCTGCCACCACACTGCTGTTTTTCATCTTGTTAATTGAGTCATTTATTTTGTTAAAAGGTGAAACTTTACCAGGGTTTATGTGCCAAGTGTGAGAAGGTATATTTAATGATACATCAAATGGCCACAGCTTCAGATGCCGCTGCTTCTGGAGACGATGCAGCTCGAGGAGGAGGGCGGGAGGGAGCCCATCCCTCGCCATTAAACTATGCTGATTTTACAAACAGCCACAAGTTATATCCCGCCCGCGTAACCTCGGCCTCGGGGTGCGCCCAGAAAGGCACACGATGACTGGGGGCTTGAGCAGAGGGTCCAGGCCCTGTTCATTCTGTCCCCAGGGCATCCTGGTGACGCCACGCGGCTCTCCCGGGCGATCAGGCCTGAACCCTGGGCGGCTCCCTTCGCTCCTGGTCCCCCCGCCCCGCAGGCTCCAGGGTCCAGCATCTCTCAGGTGAGGGATCGATCGGCCCCGCCCACTCCCGCTCGGCCCCGCCCCTGACGTCTTCCCCGCCCACCCCCGGGGCTCTCTCTCCCCAGTCCTGGCAGCCAGCATCAGTACTGCGCCCTGAACCTCCCAGAGGACCTTCCAAACTCCAGAGCTCAGCTGGCCCTCCTCCGCCTAGAACTTCAGCGCCCTTCTTCTCCTCAAACCTCTGCGTGAAGTCCGAACTCCCTTGACCGTGTCCGAAGCCTTGCCAGTCTGGCCCCGCCTCCGTCCTGCCCCAGCCTCCACCAGCCCCACCCTCCCTGCTTGCAGGGCAACCAGGCTCTGTGCAGCTTGAGAACTCCGCGCCTTGAAATAAAGTCCTCCGCACCCCCATCCTCTGCATCCCTCCTCACTGTAAGGTAGTGTTTCTCTTCTCCACCCACTAGAATCACTCGGTGAGCTATATAAAATACTGATGCTTTAGTCCCACCCAAGACCAACTGAATCAGAATCTCAGAGCTCCAAGCGCAGGTACCCTGGTGACTCCATGTGCAGCAGAGTTGACAACCCCCATTTCAACATTCTCCTCGCCCCTCGAGGCCAGGCCTGGTTATCACCTCCTGCAGGAAGCCCTCCTGGCCTCTGCCCTCAAGTCCTTCACCGGCCAAGGGTGAATGAAGCCCCTCCTGTGGGTCCCAGGTCTCCCCGTTGCAAACTGTCACAAACTGTTATGGTTATCACAGCATCCCCGGTGCAGGGCACTCTTGAGGGCAAGCGTGGCTGGAATCAACAATTGGCAGCCCAGAGCCTGACCACAGAGGGTGCGCTGTGGACATTCAGGGAGAGTCTGTGAAGTGTGAGTATACCCCACAATCCCACAACGGCGTGTGACCAAGGAGAACTCCCAGCAAAGATGTCGGATCAGGGAGGTCGAGGCGCCTCAGCAGTTCTCCCGAACAGGACGGCGGGCGGTGCGGGGGGACAGCATGAGCAATGGTGTGGAGGCTGGAAACACCCATCAACAGGACCTCAGGGAAACTTCTCGTAGGTTGACAGGAGGGAGTAAGGTGCTCTTGAAAGATCCAGGTCCCCAGAGTTTCATCCAACCCTGCCACCTCCCAGCTGTGTGACCCGGGGTAAGTCACTCAACCTCTCTGAGCCTGTTTGCTCGTCCATAAGGCAGGTAGTCCTCCAACTCGGGGTGGGGGGGCGGGATTTGGGGAAGATTTTGCAGCAGGACACGTGTGAAGGGTCGAGCACAAAGCCTCAGAGATGGCGGCATCCCCTGGACAGCCATGCTCCCATCGGTTCTGGTTCCCGCTCCCCTGTGGACGCCCCTGTGGCCCCCAGGCCCACCGGTCAGCTGCAGGCTGCCAGGCGGGCACCGGCCTTCCCCTTTGTGCACCATGTGTCCAGAAGGCGGCCAGGGGAGCGCAACCCTCCTTTTCCTTCTGCCCGACCAGTGCCTCCGGAAAACACAACCGAACTTCCGGGCCCTGAGCATTTCTGTCAGTCGGACTCCCGCCTCCATCTGTCAGCAGGTTTCTCCCTGATTCCATCCTGACGCACGTTTATGAAGCACCAGCTGTGTGCCAGGGCCCGGGCTCGGAGGTGAGGAGCCGTGGGAGTGTGTGCCTTTTCATGGTCCAGCGCCTGCAGTACCAGCACGGGTGGGCCTCACCCGATCCACTGAGGGTCTGAGTAGAACAGACAGGTAGAGGAAGACAGGGCTGGCTACGGGTCTGAGCTTCCCCTGCCAACTTCTCCTGCCCTCGGACCATGATATTCCTGATTCCGACTTTGGATTCCGACTGAGCTATACCCGGTTCTCCTGGTTCCCCAGCTTGCAGATGGCAGATCAAGGGGCTTCTCAGCGTCCACAACTAGTGAGCCAATTCCTGTTATAAATCTCCACATATATAGACTTATATGGAGAGACAGACCGACAGACATCCTATTGGCTCTGTTTCCCTGGAGAACCCTGACTAGCACACTGGCCGTGTGACCCAGGGCAGTTCAGTCCATCTCTCTTTGTGTCCGTTTCATCTGAACGTGGGGTTTTCACCCCATTGGGTTGTTCTGGGACTTAAACAGCGATAAGCAGCAGCAGTAGACGGCCAGCCCTTGAAGTGGGGCCTGGCACACGGTGCATGTTACTGCGTCAGGGTGAGGTGCACTCGGCCCCCTCCCATCTGCGCGGCTCGCCCCCAGCCTCAGGCTCCCTGCAGTCTGCAGCACACAGAGTGGGGCTTCACAGAGTGGGCCTCGGGGTTGTCCCACGTGTTGCTCCACCTGCTCAAGAAATCGCCCCCTTTCTCTCCCATCAAGACCCCTGAGCAGCCTCTCCGTGGGGGGTACCCTCCTCCAGGAAGCCTTCCCAGGCTACCTTGTTGCTGTTTCTGTGGTGTCTGCTGGCTCGTCTGTCCCCTAACCGAGCTCCTGGGTTACTTGAGAACAGAAACCAGCTCCTTTGTCTCTCTCTGTCTCCTCCACGCCTGGACCAGTACTTGGGAAGCAGACCCTCAATACATATTTGCTGAAGAGAGAGGGGAGGGGAGAAGGGAGGGAGGAAGAGAAGAAAGAACCCCTCAGCCTTTCTATCCGCAGCCTCAGTGCTTCTTACACATCACACGGCTCCACGGACGCAGGTCTGTCCAAGCCTCCCTTGCAGTTGGCATGCATCCTTGGACACAGGACTGTTTCTCTCTTCTCTCCATCACGGAGGATCCAGAGTCCTCCTCACCCTTGAGCAGCCCAGGAATTCTAGGGATCCTGGGAATTCCTCGGAATCCTCTAGCTGGTTTTTGCTTGGAAACCACAGGGACCAAAAGATAGATTGTGGCACTTTTTTTTTTTAGATTTAATGTTGTCTTTCAATAAGAAAAAAAAACCTTGGTAATAAAACCTTCAGACCCCAAAGAGCAGGAATGACTTGAGGAAAGACCCAAATGGGAAACACAAGCTCAGCTCATCATGAGGGCCAGTGGGTTCACCAGATCGTTTGGTATTTTGTGTTCAGTGTTTGGGTCAGCCAGCAGCTGCTTGTGCCCTTCCCAAGAGTAGCCTAGTTAATGCTTGTGTGCTTGGTCACTCAGTCATGTCCGACTCTTCATGATCTCGGGGACTGCAGCCTGCTAGATTCCTCTGTCCATGGGATTCTCCAGGCAAGAATACTGGAGTGGGTAGCCATTCCCTTCTCCAGGGGATCTTCCCAACTCAGGGATCGAACTCAGGGACCGTCCACATTGCAGGCAGATTCTTTACCAGCTGAGCCACCCGGGAAGCCCGGGATGGGAATGGAGAGATGTTCCCCTGAGACAAGACATCTGCATTCAGGTGCTGTGGTGCAGTGGGGCGGGTCCAGCCTTCAGAGCCCTCCTTAACCCACGCCCCACACCCCGGGGTGTCAGGAGCCCACCGTTCCTACCCACAGTGTGGTGGCCAAGGCAGCCTGCAGCCCCTGCACCGCCGAGCCTGACACAGATGTCACGTGCTGGTGTTCCTTCCAACGTTGACCTTGCCTGTTGACCTCATCCAGACGGCTCACCCACCTGCAGCCTTTGTCTTTCGGCGCTCAGGGGAGGCAGGAGACTCTCCTCTTCAGAGACACAACCTTCCATAATTCCTGGGGAAACGTGGAGACGCGGGGTGGGAGAAGTGGGGTTTCAGCATCTTCAGAGAATTAGAACTCTGCTTTTCTTGTTTTCTTTTAAAAAAATTTTTTAATTGAAGCATAGTTGATTTGCAACATTGAGGTTTCTTATGCTTTGAAACCCAGAGAAGTCATTTATCTTGCAGGCTCCAGACGAGGA
The DNA here is from genome assembly GCF_049115385.1 of Moschus berezovskii. Taxonomy (NCBI): domain Eukaryota; kingdom Metazoa; phylum Chordata; class Mammalia; order Artiodactyla; family Moschidae; genus Moschus; species Moschus berezovskii. The sequence goes on along the minus strand of NC_142480.1, from coordinate 6,261,489 downwards.
CATTTTTGCTAATTAGAACCATGGAGATTGTATAGAGGGAGGTGATACAAATCTCAGACCAGGGCATTTACCCCAGAGCATGACCAGGAAGATGCTTAGAACTCAGCTGGGAAAGAATCTGCCTACAATGCAGGAGACCCCAGTTCAATTCCTGGGTTGGGAAGATCCCCTGGAGAAGGGATAGGCTACCCACCCCAGTATTTATATTTACCCCCACTTCACAGAGGAGAAAACTAAGATTTAGAAAGAGAATTTGGTGGGTTTTCAGTCACCAGGTATTAAGTGCTTCCTGTGTAGTACAGGAGCAGTGAAACACACCAGGCACACAATGCCTTCTCTAATCCTCACACCAACTCTGCCAGCAAGGATTACTAATCCCATCCCATCCTTATTGCAATATTCAGACTTAAACTGGAGAAAGTAGGGAAGACCACTAGACCATTCAGGCATGACCTAAATCAAATCCCTTATGATTATACAATGGAAGTGACAAATAGATTCAAGGGATTAGATCTCATAGACAGAGCGCCTGAAGAACTATGGGCGGAGGTTCATGACTTTGTACAGGAGGTGGCAATCAAGACCATCCCCAAGAAAAACAAATGTAAAAAGGCAAAATAGTTGTCTGAGGAGGCCTTACAAATAGCTGAGAAAAGAAGAGAAGCCAAAGGCAAAGAAGAAAAGGAAAGTTATGCCCATCTGAATGCAGAGAATAGCAAGGAGAGATAAGAAATCCTTCATCAATGATCAATGCAAAGAAATAGAGGAAAACAATAGAATGGGAAGGATTAGAGACCTCTTCAAGAAAATTAGAGATCCCATGAAAGGGAACATTTCATGCAAAGATGGGCACAATAAAGGACAAAAATGGTATGGCCCTAACAGAAGCAGAAGATATTAAAAAGAGGTGGCAAGAATACACAGACGAACTCTACAAAAAAGATCTTCACGACCCAGATAACCACAATGCTGTGATCACTCACCTAGAGCCAGACATCCTGGAATGTGAAGTCAAGTGGTCCTTAGGAAGCATCATTATGAACAAAGCTAGTGGTGGTGATGGAACTTCAGTTTAGCTATTTCAAATCCTAAGAGATGATGCTGTGAAAGTGCTGCACTCAATATGCCAGGAAATTTGAAAAGCTCAGCAATGGCCAAAGAACTGGAAAAGGTCAGCTTTTATTCCAGTTCCAAAGAAGGGCAATGCCAAAGAATGTTCAAACTACCTCACAATTGGACTCATCTCACATGCCAGCAAATGCTCAAAATTCTCCAAGCTAGACTTCAACAGTACCTGAAGAGAGAAACTCCAGATATTCAAGCTGGACTGAGAAAAGGCACAGGAACCAGACATCAATTTGACAACATCCATTGGATCATAGAAACACCAAGAGAGTTACAGAAAAACATCTGCTTTACTGACTGTGCCAAAGCCTTTGACTGTGTGGATCACAACAAACTGTGGAAATTCTGAAAGAGATGGGAATATCAGACCACCCTACCTGACTCTTGAGAAATCTGTATGCAAGCCAAGAAGCAACAGTTAGAATTGGACAAGGAACAATGGACTGGTTCCAAATTGGGAAAGGAGTACATCAAGGTTATACATTGTCACCTTGCTTATTTAACTTCTATGCAGAGTACATCATGTGAAATGCCAGGCTGGATGAAGCACAAGCTAGAATCAAGATTGCCGGGAGAAGTATCAATAACCTCAGATATGCAGATGATACCACCCTTACGGCAGAAAGAGAAGAGGAACTAAAGAGCCTCTTCATGAAAGTGAAAGAGGAGAGTGAGAAAGCTGACTTAAAACTCAACATTGAAAAAACAAAGATCATGGCCTCTGGTCCCATCACTTCATGGCAAATAGAAGGGGAAACAATGGAAACAGTGACAGACTTTATTTTCAGGGGCTCCAAAATCACTGCAGATGGTGACTGCAGCCATGAAATTAAAAGATGATTGCTCCTTGGAAGAATAGCTATGACAAACCTAGACAGTGTTCTAAAAAAGCAGAGACATTACTTTGCCAACAAAGGTCCATCTAGTCAAGGCTATGGTTTTTCCAGTAGTCATGTATGGATGTGAGAGTTGGATAAAGAAAACTGAGCACTGAAGAACTGATGCTTTTGAACTGTAGTGTTGGAGAAGACTCTTGAGAGTCCCTTGGACTGCAAGGAGTTCAAACCAGTCAATCCTAAAGGAAATCAGTCCTGAATATTCATTGGAAGGGATATATATCAGCATAATGATATTGAAGTTGAAGCTCCAATACTTTGGCCATCTGACAGAAAGAACTGACTCATTGGAAAAGACCCTGATGCTGGGAAAGATTGAAGGCAGGAGAAGAAGGGGACGACAGAGGATGAGATGGTTGGATGGCACCAGTGACTCGATGGACATGAGTTTGAGCGAGCTCTGGGAGTTGGTGATGGACAGGGAGGCCTGGCGTGCTGCAGTCCATGGGGTCGCAAAGAGTCGGACGTGACTGAGCGAAACCAAACTGAACTGAAGATGAAAACGGCATCTCTTTGGGTGTTAGTTCTAGAAGGTCTTGTCGGTCTTCACAGAACCCTTCAACTTCAGCTTCTTCAGCATTAGTGGTTGGGGCATACACTGTCATATTTAGTGGTTTGCCTTGCAAATGAACAGAGATCATCCTGTTGTTTTGAGATTGCACCCAAATACTGCATTTCAGGCTCTTTCGTTGACTATGATGGCTGCTCCATTTCTTCTAAGGGATTCTTGCCCACAGTAGTAGATGTAATGGTCATCTGAATTAAATTCACCCATTCTGGTCCATTTTAGTTCACTGATTGCTAAAATGTTCATGTTCACTCTTGCCCTCTCCTGTTTGGCCACTTCCAATTTACCTTGATTCATGGACCTAACATTCCAGGTTCCTATGCAGTATTGTTCTTTATAGCCTTGGACTTTACTTCCATCACCAGTCACATCCACAACTGGACATTGTTTTTGCTTTGGCTCAGCCTCTTCATTATTTCTGCAGCTATTACTCTATGCTTCTCCAGTAGCATTTTGGGCACCTACCAACATGGGGAGTTCATCTTTCAGTGTCATATCTTTTTGCCTTTTCATACTATTAATGGGGTTCTCAAGGCAAGAATACTGAAGTGGTTTGCCATTCCATTCTCCAGTGGACCACGTTTTGTTAGAACTCTCCACCATGACCTGTCTGTCTTGGATGGCCCTACTCGGCTTGGCTCAGAGTTTCATTGAGTCAGACAAGGCTGTGGTCCATGTGATCAGTTTGGTTAGTTTTCTGGGACTGTGGTTTTCATTCTGTCTGCCCTCTGATGAATAAGGATAAGAGGACCTCACTACACCTTCCTACCTTCACCTCTCAAATGAGCAAACCCCACCTTCTCCACTTAGGGGAATTATATGATCTACTGAATGCCACCTGGTGGGTGCTCAGCAAACAGTGGATGCCCCTCCTACCTCCCTACATTTGTAAGTACCCAAAAGATCAGCGTGACATGTGAGTCTTTGAGAGGGCCACACAGCTGATCAAGGTCTTTGGGGCCTGGGATTTTATACGCAGCTGTGGAAACCCATCTTCCAAGGACTGTATTGACTGTCGCTAACTGGCAGGAAGACAGAACCTTACAGCAACATATGAACTCAAGCACATGGTAGAAACCTATGCATTGGGGAGGAAACCAAGGTGACAGGACTTGCCCAACATCACAGCAATTCCTAATGCCCTGGCTTCAGAAAACATCTGCCTAAGTGTTTCCCAAGCCACCTGGGATCCATATGGAAGAGCTTCTCGGCACTTGACAACTATATAGAAGGTTTACCTGCCCACAGCATTCCATCTGCCTAGACCTAGCAGGGCTTAAGAATGCCCTTGCTCACCTGACACTCCTATTTTTCCTTCAGGGCCAGCTTAAAGTTTCCCTCCACTGGCCCCACTAAGCCCTATTGCTCCTAATGAGTGTCTCCATTTGGGTACTTGTCTTTCCCAGAACAATGTGGGCTCCCTGTGGCTGTGGACCCATCCCTGTATCCCTGTTATCTGACCCAGGGTGTGACACCCAGTATGACCTTGTTAGACCATAAGACCACACCAACAAACAAGACTCAAGTTTCTTTGTCATTTGCAACACGATTGATGCTAACAAAGGAAGGAAAAATAAAAGGGGACATTTGTGGTCAAATTGGTGGGAACCACAGAGCTAGCTAAAACTCTTCCTTTTCCACAGAAGCAACCAGAAGCCCTTATGGGAAGTATCTTGCCCAAAATCTTCAAAGAAGGTGGTGACAGAGCGAGAAATCTGACCCAGAAATATGATTCATAGTCCCCACTCCACTTCCTCATTGAGAGTTGAGGTAAGGTGGGTACCAAGAAGAGAAGATGCCTCTTTCTGGGAACATTGCTTTCTTTAATTAACTAGGGGCCCTGGGGTCAAAATTCTTCTGGGCTTCAAGCCCATCTTTAAAGCTTCAACCAGTGTTAATTAAAAGAGCTTTTTCAGCACTCACCGGACCAGCCTCTGCTGAGAACTAAGGACTCATGGACACAAACAGCATTTTCCACATTACAGGCTGACTGCTTTCAGCAGAGTGGGCCACAACCTCCTAAGGGATAAGGAGAAAGCAAGAGCCATTGAAGAAGCACGTGGTCTGTGGGAGGGAGGTACTGACCAGCCCAAGAGGACAGAAATTTTGAAGCTGAGCAGGACCTTGTGGGATCTTTCTTCATACCAAGACCCTCTGTGTCCGTTTCTTTTTTGTAGGAAAAAAAATTCAGGCCCCCAGACCTTCCCTGAGTCCAATGGGCAGACACAAACAGTTGCTAATTAGGGGAGTGAGGGAACGCAGAAGTAAAGCAGGAGCAATCAAGAGACACGAAGCGGGGTCCTGCTTCCGTCTCAGTTCGGTTCAGCCACGTCTGACTCTCTGCGACCCCATGGACTGCAGTAGGTCAGACCTCCCTGTCCACCCCCAACTCCCGGAGCTCACTCAAATCCATGTCCATTGAGTCGGTGATGCCATCCAACCGTCTCATCCTCTGTCGTCCCCTTCTCCTCCTGCCTTCAACCTTCCCCAGCATCAAGGTCCTTTCCAGTGAGTCAGTTCTTCACATCAGGTGGCCAAACTACTGGAGCTTCAACTTCAGCATCAGTCCTTCCAATGAATATTCTGGACTGATTTCATTTAGGATTAACTGGTTTGATCGCCTTGCAGGTCAAGGGACTCTCAAGAGTCTTCTCCAACACCACAGTTCAAAAGCATCAATTCTTCAGCGCTCAGCTTTCTTTATGATCCAACTCTCGCATCCATATATGACTGCTAGAAAAACCATAGCCTTGACTAGACGGACCTTGGTTTGCAAAGTAATGTCTCTGCTTTTTAATATACTATCTAGGTTCGTCATAACCTTCCTTCCAAGGAGTGAGAGTCTTTTAATTTCATGGCTGCAATCAGCATCCACAGTGATTTTGGAGCCCAAGAAAATGAAGTCTGTAACTGTTTCCAGTGTTTCCCCATCTATTTGCCATGAAGTGATGAGACCAGATGCCATGATCTTTATTTTTTGAATGTTGAGTTTTAAGCCAGCTTTTTCACTCTACTCTTTCCCTCTCATCAAGAGGCTCTTTAGTTTTTCTCCCCTTTCTGCCATAAAGGTGATGTCAAATGCATATCAGGTTATTGATACTTCTCCCAGCAATCTTGATTCCAGCTTGTGCTTCATCCAGCCTGGCATTTCACATGATGTACCCTGCATATAGGTTAAATAAGCAGGGTGACAATATACAACCTTGACATACTCCTTTCCCAATTTGGAACCAGTCCATTGTTCCATGTCCAATTCTAACTGTCTCTTCTTGACCAGCATACAGATTTCTGAGGAAGCAGGTAAGGTGGTCTGATATTCCCATATCTTTCAGAATTTTCCACAGTTTGTTGTGATCCACACAGTCAGAGGTTTTGGCATAGTCAATGAAGCAGAAGTAAATGTTTTTCTGAAATTTTCTTGGTTTTTTATGATCCAATAGATATTGTCAATTTGATGTCTAGTTCCTTTGCCTTTTCTCAATCCAGTTTGGACATCTGGAAGTTCTAGGTTCACGTACTGTTGAAATCTAGCTTAGAGAATTTTGAGCATTACTTTGCTGGCGTGTGAGATAAGTGCAACTGTGAGGTAGTTTGAACACTCTTTGGCATTGCCCTTCTTTGGGAGTGGAATGAAAACTGACCTTTTCCAGTCCTGTGGCCATCACTGAGTTTTCCAAATTTGCTGGCATATTGAGTGCAGCACTTTCACAGCATTATCTTTAGGATTTGAAATAGCTCAACTGAAATTCCATCAACTCCACTAGTTTTGTTTGCAGTGATGCTTCCTAAGGCCCACTTGACTTCACATTCCAGGATGTCTGGCTCTAGGTGAGTGATCACACCATCATGGTTATCTGGGTCATGAAGATCTTTTTTTATATAGTTCTTCTGTGTATTCTTGCCACCTCTTCTTAATATCTTCTGTTTCTGTTAGGTCCATTCCATTTCTGTCCTCAAAGGATATACATAACAATATCTTTGAGTCCTTCTGCAGGAACTAAGACCCCCACCCAAGTGGAGGATGGAAACTTCTGACTGAGCACAGGATTCCTGGAGCACTGGCCTGTCACCTACCACCAACCAGTCAGAAGGAAGTCTGCACATAATAAAAGATAAGGAAGAGTCTGACCCCCTCCCCAAATGATTAACTGTGATTTCATGATTATTAGAATCTTCAGAGCTGGTTCTTGGACATGAGTCCACCTTTTCCTCAGGTTGTTGAATTCCTGAATAAAGCAAACTTTCTTACTCCAACCAACACTTATCTCTAGAGTATTTGCGTTTAAGTGGCAAACAGCTGAACCTGAGTTTGATAACGATTTAAAAGTCAGCTGAGTTAACTAGAAAATGAAGGGAGAGCAAGAGAATGAAGAAACAGAAAAATAAAGCAGACAAAATGGGTATGGTGGTAACAGGAAGCAAGATGAGGGAGGCAGGTCACAGGCTTGCAAGGGCCATGTTGAAGAGTTTGCTCTTCACTCTTTATCAGTAAATCACCAAAGGGTTTAAACAAGAGACGGGCATATCAGTTTTTTTTTCTTTTTTAAACAATAAAGCAATTGCATTAAAAAGAATTTCAGAGGGAAGAGGATTGCCATCGTATCTGACAGTCTTTAAAAATTGGGGGATCCCCAAGCCCATTCATAGATAATACATTAAAGAGACAGAAGTCAATGAAAGCTATTAAATTCTTGGTTATTTTTTATTACAGCTAAAGGACAGAGATTAAAATCAGCCAAAGGAAGAAGCGTGTAGGGCTGAGACCAGGAAGTGAAACCAAACAGGACACTGTGGGGCTTCTGGGTACAGAAGACTTTCTGAGTCCCCTGTTTCTTGTTTAGGAAATAGGCTTCATTCAGGCCCCAGGACCTTCCCTGAGTTCCGATTCCATTCCATTCCATCGCTCAGTCGTGTCCGACTCTTTGCGACCCCGTGGACTGTAGCCTGCCTACTAGGCTTCTCCATCCATGGGATTCTCCAGGCAAGAATACTGGAGTGGGTTGCCATTTCCTTCTCCAGGGGATCTTCCCGACCCAGGGATCGAACCCAGGTCTCCTGCATTGGAGGCAGATGCTTTAACCTCTGAGCCACCAGGGAATCCCGAAGGACAGTCTAAATAATTGCTGATCAGGGAAGGGAAGGGATGCAGAATCAAGGTGGGGGTGGGGGGGTGGGGGGAGAAGCCAAGAAACAACCTTGGGGCAGGGTTCTGGCTCTCCACTAAGGGATACACTTAACAGTATCTTTGAGCTCTTCTACAGAACTAAAACCCACACCAAATAGAAGATGTTAACTACTTGATGAAGCATTCTTCATTCCAGAGAAAGTCAAAGTTTAATAACCTTGAGAACCACAGAAACTCATCAAGAGACCATCTGAGCCCGGATTAAATGAGTGCAGACTCTGCATACACCTTGATCCTTATCAGCAACTCCACAATGAATCTTTGCTATAAAACTCCTCACCAAATCCCTCCTGGGTTGGAACACAGTTTTTGAGGGCATGAGTCTGCTGTGTCCCCCTTTGCCTGGCAAAGCAATAGAGCTATTCTTTTCTACTTCACCTGAAACTCTGTCTCCAAGATTTAATTCAGCACTAGTGCCTAGAGGCCTAGATTTTGGCATCAGAAGGTTCCAAATGCAGAAATTCCAGTTGTCCTCTGTCCATGGAGTCAGAGATTACAAACCATGCCCAGCATCAGTGTGTGACAATACACAGGAATGTTACCAACCCATGAAGCTCACCCAAGCCTTGGTATTCATTCTCCTTACTTGCGCTCATTCTGCCCATCCCACCAGAGGTTGAGCCGATGCCTTGTGAGCCAAAGTTCCCACCCTAAATCACACAGTTGGTGTAGCCCAAAGCCCCCAGGGAAACAAAGACACTCCTATCAAGGCTTGGACATTTCCTGGAGGAGCTGAGGGCAAAGGCAAGACTTCGCTCTGAGCAAAGTCAGATGCGTTACTACACAAGAAGGGACTGCAGAGAGGCTGAGGTAGAGACGGGGAAAGCACATAGGAAGTGACTGCGCAGTCCGAGCAAAAGATGGAGGTGGCCAGACTACGATGGCGGAGGAGATGCCGGTGGTGGAGGGGAAGGCACACTGAACAGAGATCTGACTAGTTTCATTAGAGACTTGTTTTTAAATTCTGGGAGAATCTTTACTCCAACCAAGATGGAATAGCAGAGCCTGGACCTATTTTGTTCCCAAAGACAATCAAAATTTATTTACACATTTATCAAGTATATCAAAGGTTTTCAAGACCATGAAGGACATCAAGCAAATAAAGGACAGCGGTCTCAGTGAGGGGAGGAACAAAGGAATCTGAGTGCCACGATTGTCCTGGTTCACTGCCTTGAGAGTTGACAGGAAGAGCTGCGGAAACGGAGCTAAGAACAAAGGAGAATAAAGCGGACAGAGTTTGCAGAACAGAGGACTGAAGAGAAGACGGCTGCAGTGAGAGAGAACTCCAGAAACGATGTGCAGAGTGTTCCCAGAACATCAGCTAAGTTTGGACCAAGGCGTGTGTGTAAGGAAACCACCCAAGGCTGAGGAGGGAACCATCCAATGGGATTAAAGGGACTGGTAGCTGGTGATCATACAGAGCCAGGACTAGTCCCATTCCCACCCGCCAGACTGGAAAGCCTCATAATTCATGGACTATTGGGTAAAGCAATCAGAAAGTTTCGGGTTCTGTAGAGAAAAATAATTAGCCTTGGATTAAATACTAGTCTGACCCTGCCTAACAAAACTTAAAGAAAAATCTGAAAAGATCAAAATATTGTCAAGAAAATTAATCGTGTAGCATAGCAAATTTCAAAAATATAAAAATTAAAAAACCACCTAGCACCAAACAAGGTCAAATTCGCAATGTCTGGCAACCAAGAAAAATTACCAAGCATGCAAAGAAGCAGAAAAGTATGACTGTAAAAACAACAAAATAGAATTTCTAGTGATTAACACTGTAACACCTGAGACAGAAAATTCATGATATTCATTGTATGCAGATTAGACCTTGAAGAAGAACAAAACAGTGAGTTTAAAGACACAAAATAGAAACTATACAAAATGAAGCATCAGTTCAGTTCAGTCGCTCAGTCGTGTCCAACTCTTTGCAACCCCATGAATCACAGAATGCCAGGCCTCCATGTCCATCACCAAATCCCGGAGTTCACTCAAACTCACGTCCATCGAGTCGGTGATGCCATCCAGCCATCTCATTCTCTGTCATCCCCGTCTCCTCCCACCCCCAATCCTTCCTAGCATCAGACTCTTTTCCAATGAGTCAACTCACCGCATGAGGTGGCCAAAGTATTGGAGTTTCAGCTTTAGCATCAGTCCTTCCAGTGTACACCCAGGGTTGATCTCCTTTAGAATGGATAGAGGAAAATAATTAATGATGCATCAATGAGTTGTGTTTGAAACTGGATTCCCAGAAGATGAGAAAGTGTAGGGTCAAATTTTTTTGAAAACATTATGACTGAAATGTTCCTTGAATTGGATGAAAACTATGTTTTACAGATCCAAGTTGTTCCATGAATGTCAAGCACAAGAAACATGAACAAAACTATTACCAAACATGCAAAAGTGTCCAAAACTAGTGATAGAAACTCTCAAAAGCAGTAAGAAAAATATAACTTCTAAAAATTGTGGCTCACTCTATTTACACCTTTAATTTATATAACATTGTATATCAACTATACTTCAGTTTAGAGAGTCCAAAAAAAAGCATAGGAGGAAAAAAGAAAAGCTAAGACAACAGAAGAGTAAAGGTTGTAACAGCAACATGCTTTTGTCAGAAGTGATACACGCTAGAACACAGGGAAGCCACCTCTTTAACACAGAGGAAAGAAAAGCAAATTGTCAACCTAGAGTTCTATAACCAGCAAAAATATCTTCCAGGAATGAAGGGGAAATCAATACTTTGGAAGACATGCAAAAGCCAAAAATGTATCTTCATCAGACAAAAGGAAAAATATAGCAGGTGGAAATACAGATCCAAAAAAAAAAAAATACTAGAAATGGTAACTATGGAGGTAAATATATAAGATGTTTATCTTATGATTTAATTCTCTTTAAATTATTGATGATTTAAGTAACAATAATAACAATGCAGCGTGGAGTTTATAAGATGTAAAAAGTAAAATATAGGACAATAGCAGCACAAAGGTGAAATGGTTAGACGTGGAATTATCTTATTACAAAATTCTTATTGTGTACTCACAGACACAAAATATCACTTCAAATTAGGCTATGATAAAATTTTCAAATAGTTAAGGCTAATAATTCAACAAAGGAGACAAAAGGTAATCCTAAAAATACTCAGTTGATCCAAAATAAGGCAGAATAGAGGAAAATAAAAACACACGCTGGACCAATAAGAAAATGAAATAGCAAGATGATAGGTTTAAGTCTATATCAATAATCATATTTAAAAGGTCTAAATATCACCAACCGGATGATCTTTTTAAAGAGCATGATACAATAAATGATGCTGGAAATATTGGATCTGTATGGAATCTATAAGGCAAAAAGTAACCTCAATCCATCCTTCATACCATATACAAAAATTAACTCAAAATGGATCATCAACCTAAATATAAAGCCTAAAATTAGAAATATTCTAGAAGAAAACATAGTATTGTCTTCACGACCTTATTTTTTGCCTCTGGACATTTTCTCAGGCTATCCTCCCTACCTGGAGTACCCTTACCTTCAATTCTGTGTCTCAAGATGTTACAGGAATAACTATTTTTTCAAACATATAATTTTTCAGGATGCAAATCAAATATGATCTCTTCTACATTCTCTAAACTCTTCCAGTTAGAATTTAACTACCCTGTTTTGAAACTTCCCAGTTTGCTCTAGTTTTCCGCATTTCTCACTGACTGTCTGTCTAGAATTAAATATGTATGTTTAATACATATTCACATTAATATATAAATAAATATTACATATGTTAATTTTAGAATACATATATATCGTAAATTTCCTATAAGACAATGAGCTCCTTGAAGGCAGAAATCAGGTATAATTTATGTTCTAAACTCTCCCAGGGTCTAGCAAGATGCCTGACACCCCCTCACTAACATGTATTAGGACTTTATCATATGCCTGGGAAGTGATGGAAGTGAGTGCAAAGTCAGCCTGTGTGTTCTGTTGCTGGGACTTTCAGAGCTGGAGTCACATCAGATAGATAAGCCTGTCCAGTGCCTTGATGATCACTATGAATATCCATCATTTCTTTTTCTTTTCCATTCAGTTCAGTTTAGTTCAGTCGCTCAGTCGTGTCCGATCTCCACCACCCCATGAATCGCAGCACGCCAGGCCTCCCTGTCCATCACCAACTCCCGGAGTTCACTCAAACTCATGTCCACAGAGTCGGTGATGCCATCCAGCCATCTCATTCTCCGTCGTCCCCTTCTCCTCCCGCCCCCAACCTTTCCCAGCATCAGAGTCTTTTCCAGTGAGTCAACTCGTCACATGAGGTGGCCAAAGTATTGCAGTTTCAGCTTTAGCATCAGTCCTTCCAATGAACACCCAGGATTGATCTCCTTTAGAATGGACTCTTTTCCATTACAGGATATTAAACGTATTTCCCTGTACTATATGGTAAGACCGTGCTGCTTATCTGCTTTATATTACACATAGTAGTGTGTATATGTTACTCCCAAATTCCTAATTTACCCCTCCTTCCTCCTTTGTGAACCATAGATTTATAACCTGTTTTGTAAATAGGTTCATTTGTATCATTTTCTAGATTCCACATATAAGTGATGTCATATGATACTTGTCTTTGTCTTTCTGACTTACTTCACTTAATATTGCAATCTCTAGGTTCATCCATGATGCTGCAAATGACATTATTTCACCGTTTTATGGCTGAGTATATATATACACAGACTGCATCTTCTTTATCAATTCATCTGTCAGTGTTCATTTAGGTTGTTTCCATGTCTTCAGTTCAGTTCAGTCGCTCAGTCATGTCCGACTCTTTGCGACACCAGGCCTCCCTGTCCATCACCAACTCCTGGAGTTCACTCACACCCACCTCCATCGAGTCGGTGATGCCATCCAGCCATCTCATTCTCTGTCGTCCCCTTCTCCTCCTGCCCCCAATCCCTCCCAGCATCAGAGTCTTTTCCAGTGAGTCAACTCTTCGCATGAGGTGGCCAAAGTATTGGAGTTTCAGCTTTAGCATCAGTCCTTCCAATGAACACCCAGGACTGATCTCCTTTAGAATGGACTGGTTGGATCTCCTTGCAGTCCAAGGGACTCTCAAGAGTCTTCTCCAGCACCACAGTTCAAAAGCATCAATTCTTCGGCAATCAGCTTTCTTCAAAGCTATTGTAAATAATGTTGTAATGAACATTGGGGTGCATATATCTGTTCAGCTAAGAGTTTTCTATGGCAAATATCCATCATTAAACTCACCATTTTACTGTGAATACTGAGCAGTGTAAATTTGAGCAATTCAACATTTTCACCCCAAATGTCCAATCAAAGCACACATGTAATGGAATCACTCAAGAACTGCATCGGTCATTTTCATAATTTTTCCTTTTTTTTTTTTTTATGTCCCTTCTATTTGGTGCCACTAAATCACTGAAACATAAGCTTGGCCTCAATTCTAGCATCACTGTGGGCAGAGGCAGGTGGGAATTATAGGTTCCATACATTATAAATTTGCATGGAAAGAGATGAGAACATGGGTTTGCAGGACCACGGAGGATTTTCCTGATATAAGGAGGCTCCCAGGGAGCCTAGATCTATTCTCAGCTGGATCCAGGAATTAGCTGGGAGGAACTGGCATCTGTGACTCTGCCCATTAAATGCACAGATGGATATGCTGGCTTCCATGCTGGTTGCCTGAACACCACCTAGCCTCTCCTGGAGACAACTTCAATGCAACAAATGTGCAAAAACCATGGTAAGCCCAGGAACTCTGACCACAGAGAGGAAGGGCACCTAACTCAGACCTGGGGGAAAGAGAGAGGACTTCCTGGAAGAGGTGTCGGCAAGGTAGATGCCACCGACCTAACCAGAAGCAGGTTGCACATGCGGAGTTTTTCAGGCTAAAGCTCAGACGTAGGAGAGTAGACAGCCTCCCCGGGCCTGTGTGAGAAGGGTAGAGTGACTGAAACCAAGAAGTGAGGAGCAGGAGGCTGGAGCCAAATCCCAGAGGACAGAGGGCCCAGGATGCTGAGCTCAGGGTTTGTCTTTACCTGGAAGGCAGCTCACTGAAGTTCAAATATGTGAGAGAGGACACGTGATCGGCTGCTCTAGGTGGGAGGAGCTTAAAGGACCTCAGAGAGACCTGTAGAGCCTCTTTCCACAAGGAGGGAAACCCATTGTGAATGGGTGGTGTGGGCAGAAGTGCCCAGATGATAGTCAAGTCCTCAGAAAATAAACATTACATTACAAGCTGAGATAAATGCTAGGAAGCCTACGCTTCCCAAAGAAGTGATGTTTGGGTGGAGACCAGAGAGATGAGAAAGCTAGCTGACCACTGCTAAACCTTCCAGGCAGAAAGCAACAGGTAAGGCCCTGAGGCAGGAGGGACAATCCCAGCCTCTTCTGGTCTCTCCAAGCTCATCTCCCAGGGACCCCACACTCCATCACCCTGGGAGCACCCCACGCGCACCTGCCTTCCCGTCTGCCTTACCCCTCCTTTCCCTGGTTCCTCAGGGTCCTATCCCAGGGGCGCCTCCTCTGGGAAGTCCTCAGTGGCTCACTAAGCACTTGGCCCATCAGTGCTGTGTGTCTCCACAACCCATCCACCTCCCTTCTGGCATTGATCATTTCTGAATGGATTCATGCACTTGACGCTCCCACTAAATTACAAGCTCCTTGAGACCACAGATCATATTTTTGTTTTCATCTGGCACGTGGCAGGCCCTCAATGAGCCAGGATGTTTGCATTAAGAAATTAATCCGGGTTTCTCAGCCTTGGTGCTATTGACAGTTAAAGCCGACACTTCTTTGCTGTGGAGAATGTCCTGTATGTAGCAGAATGTCTAGTACCATCCATTCTTCTGTCTATTAGGTGTCAATATCATCCCCATCTAGGTCATGACCACCCAAAATGTCTCCAGGCCCTGCCTGATGTCCCCTGGGAGTAAAGACTGCTCCCGGTTGAGAACCACTGGATTCAGCCAATCCACGCTCTTACTTTTTTCCAGGCAGGGAAACCAAGGAACAGGGACTGTTCGTTGGCCAGTCTTTTTCTCCTTGAAGGACTTCTAGTCGACAAGTAAACAGTCAGAAGTGAAAGTAAAGCAAGAGGGAAAGGAAATGGGCCTCCAAAATCACACAGACTTTCTTATCTGAAGTCTTCTGCCAACATCAACTATTTAACCACGGAGTTGATTCTCATCTTGTAAACAAGAAGGAAAGCGGTTTGCCAGATAACGCTCTCCCTCCCAGGCACTGAGAAAGGCCTGGCCCCTCTCCAGGCTGGGGACAGGTGGCAACTCTAAATGTGTGTGTCCCCACAGGACATGAGAGCTGCCACGCTCCAGCCTCCAAAGCTTCCACTTCGCACAAAAATTTTCCCAGAGAGAAGAACCTAGTTTAATTGTTGAGCGTGTAGACGTGGCGCCAGCTTACATAGATTTGGATTCTGGCTCTGTCGCCTACTGGAAGCATGACACTGGCCACCGTATGCAGCCTCTCTGAATTTTGACTTCTGCACCTGTAAAAGGGATATCTTTAGAGCACCTCTGACTATACATTGGAAGGACTGATGTTGAAGCTCCAATACTTTGGCCACCTCACGTGAAGAGCCAACTCATTGGAAAAGACTCTGATGTTAGGAAAGATTGAAGGCAAAAGGAGAAGAGGGTTGCAGAGGATGAGACAGCACCACCAACTCAATGGACATGAATTTGAGCAAACTCAAGGAGACAGAAAAGGACAGGAAAGCCTGGCGTGCTGCAGTCCATGGGGTCTCCAAGAGTTGGACATGACCTGGTGATTGAATAACAACAACAGAACACCTCTATGAGTCGGTTATATAATCCTTAGCACAGTGAAGGCCAAATGCAGGGCATGCCCACATATGCCCACACAGACCAGCTCAAGACCTGAAAGAGTTTTTCTATTTTAGGAATGAGAAGGCAGTGTGACAGGTTGGACTTGGGTGACAGATGAGGAAAAGTCCCGATCTGCCACGTTACCAAAGTTTGATTTTGGTCTCCTCGTTGAGGAAAAGGAGATCACGAAACCTCCCCTGCTTGTTTGTCAAAGCCATAATGAGACTCAGATTAGAACAATGTTTGCCTAACATTTTGGACTGCTATCCACAATAAGAAATATATTCTACCGACACAACAAAATCTAGAACACACACACAGAGTTGAAACAAATATTTCACAATTCTTACCCTTCTGTGTGTCATGTGCTCTGATAAATTATATTCAATTTAATTTTTTGCAGCCCACTAGAATGACCTTATGATCCACTAATGAGTCATGACTTTCCACTAGAAAAACACTGGATTTTAGAATAGACGAGAGAGTAGTCGATAAAATCAGAGAGTGATATTCAAGTATGAGTTTGTGTATTAGCATTATGAGTAGTCCTCCCATTAACCACTGCAGCTTAACAAGAACCTGAAAACTAGTCATTTAAATCAATACTTTATTATTAACCATCACAGTTGGGATGGTTCATTGAGTTGAACTGGGCGATTCTCTCTTGGTTCAGCTGGAACAGTACTCATCTGAAAGCTCAACTGTGCTGGACATCCAAGATGGTACCCCCAGAGGGCTGAAAGCCCCGGCTGGAGATTGACTGGGAAACCTACACATGGCTTCCCCATGTGACTTGGACTTCTCACATTATAGTGCCTTGGTTCAAAGAGAAAAAACACCCAGAGTAAACATCCCCAAAAGCCAAAAAGGAAAGCAGCAGACCATTAAGGGCTATGCCTAGAAGTGACACAGTACCATTTCTGCCTTAGCCTACTGATCAAAGCAGTCCCAACATAACCCCACACTGGGAAGGGTAGCAAATTTGCTCTGCAGAAGAGCTTATGGGTTGGGAGACGTGACTGCACAGACTTTTCTCGAACCCAGCTCTCTCTGACAGTGGGTAAATCGCTTTGCTTGCCCGGCTCTGTTTTCTCATCAACAGAACAAGGGGATTGATTAAATGTGTTAAAAGACCTCTGACTCTAGATTTCTGTGTTCAAAATAAAGTTGGGGATACACCCATGCCGTCTAACAAGGCATACATTTGACATCAGCTAAAATCACCTTCTGGAACTCACCTGGATTCTTGGTTTGTATTTGCTAAGCCCTGAAATTTTCCCATTGACTTTAAAATCAGAAAAGATATCTCTTTTCCCTCCTAACCAAGACTCATACTGAGAAGATTGTGGTGGGCCTTCCTTGCTTTTCACTCCTCAGACCCATCGCAATATGAGCAAGATTCTCTGAAGGACCCATTTGCCAAAACCAGTCACCCAATGAAGAGTTTCAGCCAGCAAGGTACTTTATTCTGTTACCCATGCTGCACAAGCCACACAGGGAAGAAGCAAAAACCGCTAGGATTTTATGAAGCATCATTTTGTCAGGCTTAAGGAAGGTGGAAAAGAAACGCAGCAGCAACAACTACAAAAAGAACATATCTGCCAGACTTCAAGATCAATTCCAAATATAAACCAAAAGGATTGCTGTTCAGAGGGAATCAGATTCCTCGTCCATCGCATCAAGAAGCTATAGGCACTAAAAGTACTTGAATTGGTTCCCTTTCTCCTTGGATACAATCACTAATCTCTCTTCCTTGCCTTCTTTCTTTCTTTTCTGGGGATGTAGCCCACTCACCTGGCACATAAAATACTCATATTATGACACCCAGGCTTTAGAGATTTACATGAGAATCAGCAAACTTTATTTTAGCCCAATATAGAGCATGTGCAATGCATGGAGCGAACTCTGGGCTTATTCCCCAGATAAGTCATTTATTTCTTTCCTCAAAGAAAAATCCAATATCCTGAGATCAGATGCATATTGAAGCTTTGGTTGGAAAAGAACTAGACGGGGCTGGATTAACATGTTCATGTCAGTGTCTCCCCACAGAGTGAATGGGGAGGCAGGGGGAGACTCAGTGGAGGAAGGTTCCACGCGGGGCAGGGCAACGCCTCCAACCTGCTCGTCCGCCACAACCTCGAGCATCCCTCCTCATCTGAACAATACCAGAAGCACTTTCTGATTTACCAGCTCCAGAGAGATGCATGTGTTTTCTCTCTGTGCTCTGAGATGCTGTTTAAAAAAACAAGCAAAAGACAGAAAGCCTGGACTTTATGGGCTTCCCCAGTGGCTCTGTGGTAAAGAATTTGCCTGCCAGTGCAGGAGATGTAAAAGACAAGAGTTCGATCACTGGATCAAGAAGATCCCCTGGAGAAGGGCATGGCAACCCACGCCAGAATTCTTGTCTGGAGAATCCCATGGACGGAGGAGCATGGCAGTCCATGGGGTTAGGAAGACACATCTGAAGTGCCTGAGTATGCACCCACTGGACTTTATGCCTCTTCTGGCCCCTCCTTCCCACTGACGGTCCTGCAATGCCCTCCAAGCCGAGCTAGTCCACCCGGGCCAGGCAGTGCTGGCTCTGTGCTCAGCATAGGCTGCATCCTCTGCCTGACACTCTCCCCTTGCACCCCCTCCCCCGCCTGCACATCTTTGGGTCTTCAGAGCCCCCTAGTCAACCCTCCGTGGAATTTGCGGACAGCACTGCACTCCCCACCCCTGCACCACACTCCCCAGTGGTCCCTGAATTGAATTCAATTATGCCCTTTCCAATGCTATTGCCTTTCTCACCAGTGTGCCAGCTTCTTAAACCAGAAACTCACATTTTTGTACCTGGAACTCCAGTGCCCCACACCGTGGTAAACACTGGCACCTTTCTATCAAACAACGTGATGGACAATGAAAAGGATGACCAATCAGCCAACTAGACTGCAGGCTTTGCAGCCCAGGACATAATCTTTCAGCCCGATCACTGTTTGGAACCGGCCCTAGGAAGTGGCACCAACCTCCACCCTTGATTCTTGCAGCAGAAACCCAGGAGTCTTTCTTGGTCCCTCTCTCTCCCTCAGCCACAGACCTCTCCCCATCCTCAAGGACTGTCCATTCTATCATCTTCCATTTGGACCACTGGCCCACCCTGACATGCTCTCCTGCTGTCTGTTCTACCTTCAAGTACAAGAGTCACATCTGTACATGAAATCAGGTCATGTCACGTCCCTATTTAAACCCTGCAGCAGCACCCACGCTTCTTCCCATAATATTCTGCCTCTTATAAATGCTCACCAGGCATCACAGGATGGGGTTCACCTCCCCCTTCAAACCCACCTCAGCCCTCTCCCTCGAGCTCACCACTCTGGATGTCCTTCAGATCCGAGAATACTCCAGGCTCTTTCCTGCCTCAGAACCTCACATACTCTGTTCTTTCTTCCAGAAACCTTGCCCTGCACCTCCTCGCTCCCCAGGACTCCAGGCTCCACTAGCTCTGCCTCGAACCTCGGTCTAAACGTCACCTCCTCA
Source organism: Moschus berezovskii (assembly GCF_049115385.1). Lineage (NCBI taxonomy): Eukaryota > Metazoa > Chordata > Mammalia > Artiodactyla > Moschidae > Moschus > Moschus berezovskii. The sequence continues at coordinate 6,242,349 of NC_142480.1, read as the reverse complement.
GCATCCCTTCTCAACCTGCCCTCCAAATAAAATGATGCCTTCCCTTTACTCTCTTTGGAGGAGGGCATGGCAACCCTACTCCACTATTCTTGCCTGGAGAATCCCTTCAACAGAGGAGCCTGGCAGGCTACAATCCATAGGGTTGCAAAGAGCGGGACACGACTGCAGCGACTTAATACACACACACATTATTCTCTACCCCATTCCTCTGAGTTCTTCTCCAGAACATCTATCGCAGTTTATAATCACGTATTCATTTGTCTGTTCCTTTGCTTGTTTCATGCCTCTGTCCCCACTAGAGGGAAAGCCCTAACAGACAAGGACCCTGCCTGTTCTGTTCACTATGGCACACCCAGAACCTAAGTCAGCACCTTGCACTGGGCAGGCCCTTGACCAGTGTGGGTACATGAGCAAAGTCAGGGGTGCTTCCCCACAGAGCCCATCACTGGCGAGTAAGAAACGGTTCTCAAACTAGGGCCCTTGGTAAGACAGGTACACCCCTATCAGCAGGAAGTGCTGAGGCCCAGCAGTCAGCAGCATCATGTGAGATCCTCTCCAAGGTCAAATGAAAAGTACTGTGTTGGGTTACCTCTTGCAACGCGGTGATAACAAACCCAACTGCCAGCGCAGGAGATGCAAGAGACGTGGGTTCGATCCCTGGGTCGGGAAGGTCCCCTGGAGGAGGAAATGGCAACCTAGTCTAGTATTCTTACCTGGAGAATCCCATGGACAGAGAAGCCTGGCAGGCTACAGTCCACAGGGTTGCAAAAAGTCAGATGTGACTGAGCGACTAAGCACACACATCTCCTGCCACAAAGAGAAAAACACCCCTGTTGGCAGGCTTCTGATACTCCACACCCAGGAATTCTGCTCTGGCCCGTGTATCAGAGGACACAAAGAGCCGCCAACTTCACTGGGGACCAGACTGCAGTATACGAGCCACACAGTCACTCCGTCCGTGTGACCTGGAAGGTCTTAGGGTATCAGAAGTATTGGTGGTGGGAGGGGAGGCTCTGAGAAGCTTCTGCCAAACCCAGACGAGAGAATCACAGTTCAGGAGGTCCCTGGGAGTCTGCAGCCAGACCATACCACCTACAACAGAAAACTAGGTGCTTTTTGAAAATTTGAATCCAGCCAGGCCACTGGACCCAGGCAGAGATGCAATACCCAGTCAAAGTTTAAGAAATGCCGAGGTGTCCAGGGCTGCCCGAAATGAGCTGGGTCTGTCGGACCCACCAAGACATAAGGTTGGGGACCCCCAGAAGCTGTCCATCCTGAAAGAGAAGGGCATGTGCCTCTGGAGTGGAGTGTAAGCAGGACCAGTTGGGGCCAGCAAGCTGCAGGAGCAGGTAGCCCAACCCTCCCCGTCCCCCGCACCGTCATGGAGCATGGCTGGACCTGCCCCCTTCTTCAGATCACACCTGTGGCTGCAGGAGGGACCCTCAGAAAACTTCCCAAAGGGTGGAGCTTTGAGTAGAGCACCTGGCCATCCACTTTGTGCAGAAGGAGAAGTGGTGTAGATAAGACTATATACAGACTCGTGGGCAGTGTTGAATGGCCTGGCTGGCTGGACAAGTGATTGTAAAGAGAAAACCTTAAGCCAGGGGACAAGGGGCTTGGGATGCAGGCAGGTAGATGGACAGGTGGGAGTGGCCCAGGTGTGAAGGTCTTTGCGCCATCAGCCACCTCCAGGTGGAGTAACCCCAAGGGGAGAGATAGAGGCCTCCCACGGGCTCCTCCAGGGTTCCTGCCATGCTCTCTTTCTCAGTTATAATGATGAACGGATCACTGCAAGAACCTTAGCCTGAGAGACTCATGGTAACCAGGGTCCCAGGCCATTTCATGCCATCAGGTGGACCTTGAGGCCAGCAGAGGTTCACAGAGGGGAGGGCAATCTGAGGTCAGGGGTGGGGGGACCCCCACCACAGGTTACACCCGGAGACTGGCTGCAGTTCATCCACTGACCTTGCTCTCCTGAGCCCCCCAGGAAGATAGTGACCGGAATCCTGAAGGAGCTGCTCCCCAGGGGAATAGAAGGAGGGGACCACAAGGGTGAACCCGGCTGGATGTGGAAATGCACCACCCAGACTCCCCTTAACAAAGGGTTCATGGCCTCCAGCTGTCACCCTTTCGGGGCGCCCCCACACTGCTGCCGAGACCAGCCTCGCCCAAGAGCACACCGTTCCCAGAGCAGCCCACAGCAGACCCTGGGAGAAGAGGGGTGTGAGGAGGGTGAGGGCCATACGGACGGCGGGGCCGGCTTGGGTGCCGTCAGCCCGCACCCCAGCTGGACTCCCTCCTCTGCGCCGCCCTGCCTCCTGCCCTCCCACAGGTGGTGGTTGTTCAATCGCTCAGTCACGTCCAACTCCTTGTGACCCCATGGACGGCACTCCAGGCTTCCCTGTCCTTCACCATGTCCCGAAGTTTGCTCAAAGTCATGTCCATTAAGTCAGTGATGCCATCCCACCATCTCATCCTCTGTTGCCCCCCTCTCCCCTTGCCTTCAATCTTTCTCAGCATCAGGGTCTTTTCTAAGGAGTCAGTTCTTTACATCAGGTGGCCAAAGTATTGGAGCTTCAACATCAATCCTTCCAATGACTATTCGGGGCTGATTTCCTTTAGGAGTGACTGGTTTGATCACCTTGCTGTCCAAGGGACTCTCAAGAGTCTCCTCCAGCACCACAATTCGAAAGCATCAATTCTTCAGTGTTCAGCCTTCTTTCTGGTCCAATTCTCACATCCTTAAATGACTACTGGAAAAACCATAGTTTTGACTACACAGATCTCTGTCAGCAAACTGAAGTCTCTGCTTTTTAATATGCTGTCTAGGTTTGTCAAAGCTTTTTTATTCCAACAGGTATTCATCCCTAATCAACGCTCTGCCCACCAATCTCCAGCTCAGTGTCTGCTTTCCAAGGGGCTGCCCCACACAGAGGGAGGAGATGGTACCCTACCCGGAGGCTGCACTTTCACTAGTTTTAGATATCAGGGTGCTGTCTCACTCCATTTGGGCTGCTATGACAAAGACACCACAGGCTAGGGGCTTAAACACACTTTCTTCTCCCTGTTCTGGAGACTGGGATATCAAAGGTCAGCAGATTCAGTGTCTGCTGAGGGTCCTCTGTTGGCCATTCTTCTGTTGTATCCTCAAGTGATGGGAGGGATAGGGGAATGCTCCAGGGTCTTTTCGAGAAGGACACTATTCCCATCTATCTCCCAGAGCCCCTACTTCTTAATTCTACCACGTTGGAGATGAGGGCTTCAAGATGTGGATCTGAGGGGACACAAGCATTCAGTCTATTGCAGGTGCCATGAAAAATTACCTTTTTCAAAAGAATGCACTGCTGAAAGTTATGAAAGCTGTTTTCACTGCCCAGCTCTTCCTCTTAAATGCAGCATTCCCAAAGAAAGCTGAGAAGAAGCAAGAAGGAGATGAAAAATGCAGAGAAAAAAGATGGAGAAAAACAGGAAGATATATGGATCCCTCAGCCTAGTATGAGATCCTGAGTGATGCTCTGTTTCCACTTTGCCTTTCCTCCCACCTTGTCTCACACATACACACTCACGCATGCACACACACACAGACACACACACACACAGACACACACATGCACACACACACACACACATGCACACGCACACACATTCTGCGCTCCTGTTGTCTCTCCACTAGCCTGGAGCCCCTCAAAGTCAGGGGTGCCCCCATTTCTCTGTACAGCACAGGTGGGATTCAGGCAGGGCTCATCACACTTACTCAGTACTTGTTTGATGAACAATGTTGTTAGGGCTATCCGGTGGCTCGTACACTAGCATCATTGAGCTCACCGTACCTATAGACTAAGTCTCAAAGTCAATGACTTCTCCTACAGGGAAAATGACTTCTCCTACTTTATTTTTAATATTGTTTTTTTTGGCCACACTGCACAGCATATGGGATCTCAGTTCCCCATCCAGGAGTTGAACCAATGTCCCCTGAATTGGGAGTCCAGAGTCTTAACCAGTAGGCCACCAGGGAAGGATCAGTTTCTTCTATTTTATTCTTTGTTTTCAAAATTATTGTACATATTCTAGTTTTGTGCCTTTCCATATGAATTTTAGAATCATCTTGCCTACAAAATTTTTGCTGGAATTTCCATAGCAGTTGTGTTAAATCTCTGTATCAATTCAGAGAGAATTTATGTCTTCACTGTGTTGTCTGCCAACATGAACACAGCATGTCTCTCCCATTTATTTAGATCATCTTTGATTTCTTCCATCCATACTTTGCAGTTTTCAGCATATAAGTTCTGTACAAGTTTTGATAAATTTACACCCAAGTATTTTTTGAGTGTTTATAAAGGGTATTGTATTTTTGTATTTCAATTCCATGTAGTCATTACTAGTATATAGAAATGCAATTGATTTTTGTGTGTTTATCTTGTATCCTACAACTTTGCTGGGACTCTTATTAGTTCTGGAAGATTTACTGTCGATTCCTTGAAATTTTCCATGTAAATTGATGTCATCGGCAGGTATGCTTGATTATTCCCTTATATTTATAGTACACTCTCCCACTTATAACGATAGCATAATGTTGTTATGCATAATACCATATATAAGGGTTCCCTTATCCACAAGGCTTCCCTTGTGGCTCAGAAAGTAAAGCGTCTGCCTGCAATGCGGGAGACCCAGGTTCAATCCCTGGGTTGGGAAGATTCCCTGGAGAAGGAAATGGCAACTCACTCCAGTATTCTTGCCTGGAAAACCCCATGGACAGAGGAGCATGGTGGGTTACAGCCCATGGGGTCGCAAAAAGTTGGACATGACTGAGAGACTTCACTTTCACTTTCATATATAAAGGACTTCGCAGGTGGAGCTGGTGGTAAGGAATCCGCCTGCCAATGCAGGAGATTAAAGAGACGCGGGTCCATCCCCGGGTCGGGAAGATCCCCCGGGTCAGGAAATGGCAACCCTCTCCAGTATCTTCGCCTGGGAAATCCCATGGACAGAGGAGTTGGCTGTGGCTACAAAGAGTCAGACATGACTAAGCTACTGAACAAACGATATATAAAGTAGAATAACCAACAAGGATATACATAGGGGACTACGCTCAACAGTTTGTAATAACTTATAAAAGAATCTGAAGAAACCGAATCACTTTGCTATACACCTGAAACTAAGATGACATTATAAATCAACTACGCTTCAGCAAAATTTTTATCAAAAAAAAATATTTTTTTTCTTCAGAAGGGGAGAAAATAATAGCAAATGAAGCAACTGATAAAGGATTAATCTCCAAAATATACAAGCAGCTCCTGCAGCTCAATTCCAGAAAAATTAATGACCCAATCAAAAAATGGGCCAAAGAACTAAATAGACATTTCTCCAAAGAAGACATAAAGATGGCTAACAAACACATGAAAAAATGCTCAACATCCCTCATAATCAGAGAAATGCAAATCAAAACCACAATGAGATACCATTTCACACCAGTCAGAATGGCTGCTATCCAAAAGTCCACATGCAATAAATGCTGGAGAGGGTGTGGAGAGAAGGGAACCCTCTTACACTGTTGGTGGGAATGCAAACTAGTACAGCCACTATGGAGAACAGTGTGGAGATTCCTCAAAAAGCTGGAAATAGAACTGCCATATGATCCAGCAATCGCAATCCTGGGCATACACACCAAGGAAACCAGAATTGAAAGAGACGCGTGTACTCCAATGTTCATTGCAGCACTGTTTATAATAGCCAGGAGATGGAAGCAACCTAGATGTCCATCTGCAGATGAATGGATAAGAAAGCTTTGGTACATATACACAATGGAGTATTACTCAGCCATTAAAAAGAATGCATTTGAACCAGTTCTAATGAGGTGGATGAAACTAGAGCCTATTATACAGAGTGAAGTAAGCCAGAAAGAAAAACACCAATACAATATACTAACGCATATATACAGAATTTAGAAAGATGCAAATGATAACCCTGTATACGAGACAGCAAAAGAGACAGATGTATAGAACAGTCTTTGGGACTCTGTGGGAAAGGGTGAGGGTGGGATGGTTTGGGAGAATGGTATTGAAACATGTATATTATCATATGTGAAACGAATCACCAGTTCAGGGTCGATACATGTTACAGGATGCTCGGGGCTGGTATGCAGGGGATGACCCAGAGGGAGGATAAGGGGAGGAGGGAGGTGGGAGGGGGGTTCAGGAGGGGAAATTCATGTACACCCAGGGCGGATTCATGTCAATGTATGGCAAACCAACCAATATAATATTGTAAAATAATTAGCCTCCAATAAAAATAAAAATTTAAAAAAATAAATAAATAAAATAAAATTACTTAACAGCTAAAAAAATAGTGTAATGTTTCCATTTTAAACAAATTTATGTAGAAAAAAAGTGAATTGGTTTATTTTTTTATTTTTTAATATTTTTTAATTGAAGGATAATTGCTTTACAGAATTTTGTTGTTTTCTGTCAAACATCAACATGAATCAGCCATCAGTATACATATATCCCCTCCCTTTTGAACCTCCCTCCTATCTCCCTCCCCATCCCACCCCTCTAGGTTGATCCAGAGCCCCTGTTTGAATTTCCTGAGCCATACAGCAAATTCCCGTTGGCTATCTATTTTATATATGGTAATGTAAGTTTCCAAGTTACTCTTTCCATACATCTCACCCTCTCCTCTAGGCATATACCCTGAGGAAACCAGAGGTGAATTGGCTTAAATAAAAATATTAGAGAGTGATAGAGAAAGTGCACAAATAGGGCAACATTTATCATGTGAGACACGGCTTGAGAAACCCTGAATTATACAGTGTGACACTCACACTCACCCTGCCAGGCAGGGTCACAGGAGGAAATGGAGGCTCAGACAGATGAAGCGACTCATCTAAGATCACAGGAAATAAGAATCAGAACTGAGCTGCACACCCAAGCCTGCCTGCCTCCTTGAGCCCTGCAGCCACCTCCGCTCCCCTTGCCGTGGCAAGAAAAGGGTGGGTGGGCCACGTGAAAGTTATCAGGGATGGGCCAGCAGAATTTGGAAGGAGCACATAGGAAGAGAAGTTAGTATCGCTGGTATTAGAGGGTTTGGCCTTATTTTAAGGCACTAACCCCTTAAAAACCCAGGAGTTGGCCAGTGAAGCCAGCAGTAGGTAGAGACTCTGGAAGAAGTCTTTTGCAAGCAGCTGCAGAAGCCAGAGGGTCTTCGCCAGTGTAACTGCTGCACCAAAGCCCTTCCACTCACCCTTGCCCCTCTCTCTCTGTCGGGCACTCCGATTAACTTTATGCCAACAGCCTCACCAGATCTAATAAAAACCTCTCCCTCCAACAAAACCATTCATGACCTCACTCCCCTCCAGGGAAGCTGGCAAGATGACCTTCCACTTGATGAAGGAGGAGGAGCCATTTTTATGGTCTGGCCCCCGCTAATGTGTGTTTAGACAGAGCCGGACGATCAATAGTCGGGAGAGGATGCTGATCTGACTCACCGGAGTTGAAGCAAGGATGTTGCCTCCCCATCCATTTTTATAAATCACTTTAAAGGCCTATCGATCTCTTCCCTGGGCACCGAGGGGGCACAAACCCCCGGGACAGCAGCCCGCCAGGCCCCTTAACCCCTTCTGATGTCCCCGCTGCCACAGGAGCCATCAGCCCGTCACCAGCCCTGGGACAGCACCTTGCTAAGAGTGGGGCTGAGAAGGCCCCTCCCGCGCCCAAAGCCTGGCAGAACCAATTCACAGGTGCTGCTTGCAAAGCACTGGAGAAGCCCTCCCCGCTACACACATGCACACACTTCCATGAAGGCACACCGATTTACACACACTCTCTCGGACACGTGTACAGAAACCCATGTAAACCAGGACAGTGAGCTGAAACAAAAGCAGGACGCTTTTAGGCAACCACTGAACCTGCAACCATCCCTTAACACCAAGGCAAAAGGGCCACTTAGCGTCTCTGCAAATGTATTCATTTTGACGTGATCCCTCCCCTCGCCAAGAAGATGGGTGATGAAGTTTGCTCTGGGCCACCTCAATCACAGGGATAACTCTCATGTGGGTCACCCCAACCTCTGCCCAGAAGTGTCACCCACACACCTAACAGTTCTTAGCCAAATGTCACCAAGCACAGGTGCACCATGGAGATAGCTCTTGGAGATGCCCCACTTTTTTATTGAAAAGAATCATTTACAAGAGGATTGGAGGATATTTTGATAACTTAGAGCAGAGTCCATCCTTGGAATCACATCACTACCAAGCATTCGAATCCCAGCCTGCTTTCTGGAGTTGGAAATTGCTCACCCTCATGGCCTGACATGTCTATCATGGCCACCCCAGTGTTCCTGCACTGTTGCGGTCTGGACTGTAGCGTTAGTGGGGTTGGGGTCTGCACAGACCTTGGAGGGATGGGAGGCAGGAAGTGGGTGGGGGGCCCCTCTGGTGAGCCTCCGCCGTCCTCCGCCAATCTCACTGGGCCACAAGGGGTGCTCGGTTGGCCACACCAGGGCCCAATGGACACTTCTCAGGGATCAGGGCCAAGGGCTCTGCAGGGAAGAGGAAGCAGGAGGTGGATGGCAGGGAGGGGCAGGGACTTGCTGTGCCCTTGCCCTGACCTTGAGGCTGTCTCTCAGTTCAGTTCAGTCGCTCAGTCGTGTCCGACTCTCCGCGACCCCATGAATCACAGCACACCAGGCCTCCCTGTCCATCACCAACTCCCGGAGTACACTCAAACTCATGTCCACAGAGTCGGTGATGCCATCCAGCCATCTCATTCTCCGTCGTCCCCTTCTCCTCCCGCCCCCAACCTTTCCCAGCATCAGAGTCTTTTCCAGTGAGTCAACTCGTCTCATGAGGTGGCCAAAGTATTGGAGTTTCAGCTTTCGCATCAGTCCCTCCAATGAACATCCAGGATTGATCTCCTTTAGAATGGACTGGTTGGATCTCCTTGCAGTATAAGGGACTCTCAAGAGTCTTCTCCAACACCACAGTTCAAAAGCATCGATTCTTCGGCGATCAGCTTTCTTCACAGTCCAACTCTCACATCCATACATGACCACGGGAAAAACCATTGCCTTGACTAGATGGACCTTGGTCGGCAAAGTAATGTCTCTGCTTTTTAATATACTATCAAGGTTGGTCATAACTTTCCTTCCAAGGAGCAAGCGTCTTTTAATTTCATGGCTGCAATCAGCATCTGCAGTGATTTTGGAGCCCAAAAAAACAAAGTCTGACACTGTTTCCACTGTTTTTCCATCTATTTCCCATGAAGTGATGGGACCAGATGCCATGATCTTTGTTTTCTGAATGTTGAGCTTCAAGCCAACCTTTTCACTCTCCTCTTTCACTTTCATCAAGAGGCTTTTGAGTTCCTCTTCACTTTCTGCCATAAGGGTAGTGTTATCTGCATATCTGAGGTTATTGATATTTCTCCCAGCAATCTTGATTCCAGCTTGTGCTTCTTCCAGCCCAGCGTTCCTCATGATGTACTCTGCATATAAGTTAAATAAGCAAGGTGACAATATACAACCTTGACGCACTCCTTTTCCTATTTGGAACCAGTCTGTTGTTCCATGACCGGTTCTAACTGTTGCTTCCTGACCTGCATACAGGTTTCTCAAGAGGCAGGTCAGGTGGTCTGGGATTCCCATCTCTTTCAGAATGTTCCACAGTTTATTGTGATCCACACAGTCAAAGGCTTTGGCATAGTCAATGAAGCAGAAATAGATGTTTTTCTGAAACTCTCTTGCTTTCTCCATGATCCAGCGGATGTTGGCAATTTGATCTCTGGTGCCTCTGCCTTTTCTAAAACCAGCTTGAACATCTGGGAGTTCACGGTTTACATACTGCTGAAGCCTGGCTTGGAGAATTTTGAGCATGACTTTACTAGCGTGTGAGATGAGTGCAATTGTGCGGTAGTTTGAGCATTCTTTGGCATTGCCTTTCTTTGGGATTGGAATGAAGACTGACCTCTTCCAGTCCTGTGGCCACTGCTGAGTTTTCCAAATCTGCTGGCATATTGAGTGCAGCACTTTCACAACATCATCTTTCAAGACTTGAAATAGCTCAACTGGAATTCCATCACCACCACTAGCTTTGTTCGTAGTGATGCTTTCTAAGGCCCACTTGACTTCACATTCCAAGATGTCTGGCTCTAGGTCAGTGATCACATTATCGTGACTATCTTGGTCGTGAAGATCTTTTTTGTACAGTTCTTCTGTGTATTCCTGCCACCTCTTCTTAATATCTTCTGCTTCTGTTAGGTCCATACCATTTCTGTCCTTTATCGAGCCCATCTTTGCATGAAAAGTTCCCTTGGAATCTCTAATTTTCTTGAAGAGGTCTCTTGTTTTTCCTATTCTGTTGTTTTCCTCTATTTCTTTGCATTGATCACTGAGGAAGGCTTTCTTATCTCTCCTTGCTATTCTTTGGAACTCTGCATTCAGATGCTTATATCTTTCCTTTTCTCCTTTGCTTTTCGCCTCTCTTCTTTTTACAGCTATTTGTAAGGCCTCCTCAGACAGCCATTTCGCTCTTTTGCATTTCTTTTCCATGGGGATGGTCTTGGTCCCTGTCTCCTGTACAATGTCACGAACCTCCGTCCAGAGTTCATCAGGCACTCTATCAATCAGATCTAGTCCCTTAAATCTATTTCTCACTTCCACTGCATAATCATAAGGGATTTGATTGAGGTCATATCTGAATGGTCTAGTGGTTTTCCCTACTTTCTTCAATTTAAGTCTGAACTTCGCAATAAGGAGTTCATGATCTGAGCCACAGTCAGCTCCTGGTCTTGTTTTCGCTAACTGTATACAGCTTCTCCATCTTTGGTTGCAAAGAATATAATCAATCTGATTTCGGTGAGGCTGTCTCTAACCTTATCTTAATCACAACCAGCTCTGTTGCTTTCATGGAACTAAAACTGAAACTTCCAGCAGGGGTAGGATTAGATTAGATCTAATTCCATAGGAAAGGGAAGGTGGGGAGTGAGGGAGGGGATGTTCTTGCCTGATGACCCCTCCATGCTCAGCCCCTTGCCCCTCACTGCTCTTCCTGCTCAATTCTCGTCCCCCTCCCCCGTGGCCGCCCTCTCCCATGTGACGATTGGGGTGGTCTTCCCAAGGCACGGAGAGACCATGTCACCTCCCACTTGAAACTCTTAGTCTCTAGCACAAAGAGGAATAATTCAGACTTCTCTACTAGCTTTCAATGTCCTTTAGAGTAGCGGTCCCCAACCTTTGTGGCACCAGAAACCAGGCTCGTAGAAGACAATTTTTTTCACGGACCAGAGGCAGTGGATGGTTTGGGGATAATTCAAATACATTATATTTATTGTGCATTTATTTCTATTATTTATTACGTCAGCTCCAACTCTGATTAGATCCTGAAGGTTGCAGACCCTTGCTTTAGAGTCTGGCCCCAAGGGACTTCTCCAGAGCAGACCCCCACCTTTCCCAAGACACCCTTCCCAAATACTGAGTATTCAGGACCCCCTCGAGGGGGTCCTTCATGGCCACCTGCTCACATGCCTTCACGTTCCTGCACCGTCACCCTCAATTTCAGGTTGAGAAACCAAGGTCCTGAGAGACTGTGTTGTTCTCTGAAGTCATGCTCTCCTAAGTGACAAACCCGAAGCCCGTGCCTTTTCTCCCAAGAGGAAGGCACAGAGGTTTCAGGCCTTGACGCGCCGTGCCCCATGGTGCAGCCCAGGCAGCCCCGCGCCCAGCTCACGGGCAGCTGCTGCTCATCCCCAGCTTCCCCCTCTTCCTGCTGGGTGACCTTTGATGGGTCACTGAGCCTCTCTCAGTTCAGTGCAGTTCAATCGCTCAGTCGTGTTCGACTCTTTTCAACTCCATGGACTGCAGCACACCAGCCCTCCCTGTCCATCATCAACTCCCGGAGTTTACTCAAACTCATGTCCATTGAGTTGGTGATGCCATCCAACCATCTCATCCTCTGTCATCCCCTTCTCCTGCCTTCAATCTTTCCCAGCATCAGGGTCTTTTCTAATGAGTCGATTCTTTGCATCAGGTGGCCAAAGTACTGGAGTTTCAGCTCCAGCATCAGTCCTTCCATTGAATATTTATTTGTAAAGTAGAGCTAAAAACCCAGCCTGGGATTACTGTGGGGGGCAAATGTCACTTCCAGGGCCCCTGGTTAATTGTGTGGTGACCAACAGCTACAACATCCTGTCGGCCAGATGTTGCTGCTTGGGAGGCAGAGGGCAGATTGGAGGGGGTGTGATGCCAGCCACCCCGGGGACAGCTCTGATCTGGAAGCCCCTGGGATATCCTTCAGTCCCCACCCCACAGGATTAGCAAAAGTACATGCACGCCTGCTGGAAACCAGGAGTTCTGGGATCAGTGCCTGGGCTGGGGGGATGGGAGAGAAGGACCAGGCTGGGAAAGAGCTGAGTTCTTGTGGAGAAGTGCTGATATGGAGAATCGTTGGCTTATAGGAGAATCGATTTACCTGTACCTTGCTGTGTGACCTTGGGTGAGTTCCTGAACTTCTCTGAACCTCGGTTGCTACTTCTATGAAACCAGAACACTGAGCTACCCTCTGAGATCTTTTCAGACATTACACGTTCATGAAGCATCCGGCCTGCTGCCCAGCTCTGTGCCATGAGACGCTCTGGGGGATGTCAGCCGTCCCATTTTCAAGGTGGGCAAACTGAGAGGCCGTGACCCCCGTGGTTCCCAAAAGTTGCAGAATGAGGGAGGGGCCAGGCCAGGAGCAGAACCGGCTCCATCCGCCTCCAGGGCGGTGCCCTGCCACGGCCCCAGGGAGCAGGCGCTGCCTCCCTGCAGGCCCTGGCCTGAACCGGCTGGCCGGGCCCCCAAGCCTCCCATGCTGGTGGGAGACCCGCCAGGCACAGCCCGTGTGTCCTCCACGGCGGCGGCCGGTGCCAAGCGGCCCTGCCCAGACCGCACGAGGAGCTGGCCGCAGCCTGCCAGCCTGTTTCTCATTTAGAGCGAAGCCCGGCTGCAGCCCAGACATTCCAGAGGGGACACAGACGCCAACCCTGCCCAGGGCTTGGGAAACCGGGCTGCAGGCGGCCCGTGGTCAGAAAGCATCCTGGTGTTTTTCCCTTCTCTATCGGCATGTTTCAAGTCGCTTAACCCCTGGAGGAGTGCGGTCCACTCTTGCCCCCGCCCCAAGTTTGGCACGTGAGGCCCCTTGGCCAAGAATGAAAGTCACCAAGTAGATGGGGTGGGAATCTTCTTGGGTCCCGCGCTCTCGCGGTCAACCATTCTCCCCATCTGTCCTCAGGCTGGTCTCCACCTCCTGAGACCCACCCCCAGCTGGGAATCCAGAATCTTCCAGGGAGGGGAGACCCTGGAACAATACAATTGCCATTAATTATGCGTCAGCTGCTGGCTGGAGGGGCAGGTGGATTGTCTCTAGCTGCCCCAGGAAGAGGCCTCCGCCTCGCACAGCCTCTGCGCGAGTTAATTATAGATTGCCGCCCAGTGACGGGAGCAGCGCTCCTGAATTCCACCAAAGTGACAAGGCGCCGTCCACACAGAGCCCGCGGCCCCGCTGCTGGCCGGCCGGGCATCCGGCCGAGAGGCTCCGCCCCCGCCGCCCCGTGCCCCTCCACCTCCTGCCCAGCTCCGGGGATTATCCCTACTTGGCTTGTTGCTGCTGCTGCTGCTAAGTCACTTCAGTAGTGTCTGACTCTGTGTGACCCCATAGACGGAAGCCCACCAGGCTCCCCCGTCCCTGGGATTCTCCAGGCAAGAACACTGGAGTGGGTTGCCATTTCCTTCTCCAATGCATGAAAGTGAAAAGTGAAAGTGATGTCGCTCAGTCGTGTCCGACCCTTAGCGACCCCACGGACTGCAGCCTACCAGGCTCCTCCATCCATGGGGTTTTCTAGGCAAGAGTACTGGAGTTGCGTGCCATTAAATTCTTTATCCTGTCAGGACAACGGTGTCAGCCCCCAAGGTAGGGCTTTTTCCTTCTTCCCTCGTCTTTTTTTAAGTCTGATTTATAACCCTTTGCTTGGACAGAGAGGAGGGGAGGTTTTTTAAAAAAGCAGTTCGCAGGATAGGTGTGTGCATCACTTCCTCGAGAGGGCTCTTTGCGACCCCATGGACTGCAGCCCGCCGGGCTCCTCTGTCCGTGGAATTCTCCAGGCAGGAATACTAGAGTGGGTTGCCATGGCAGAGTGGGTCCTCAAAAATTCAGAGATGGAAATATCATAGGGTCAGTGAGTCCACCTCCTGTACGCACCCAGAAGAACAGAAAGCAGGGGCTTGAACAGATAGGTGTACCCTCGTGTTCACAGCAGCATTCTTCATGCTAATCAAAAAGTGGAAGCAACCCAAGTGTCCACTGACAGATGAACGTCTGTTCAAACAATGGAATATTCAGTTCAGTTCAGTCACTCAGTCATGTCCGACTCTTTGCGATCCCATGGACTGCAGCACACCAGGCTTCCCTGTCCACCACCAACTCCCAGAGTTTACTCAAATTCACATCCACTGAGTCGGTGATGCCATCCAACCATCTCATCCTCTGTCGTCCCCTTCTCTTCCCTCCTTCAATCAGGGTCTTTTCCAGTGAGTCAGCTCTTCACATCAGGTGGCCAGAGTACTGGAGTTTCAGCTTCTGCATCAGTCCTTCCAATGAATATTCAGAACTGATTTCCTTTAGGATTGACTGGTTTGATTTCCTTGCATTCCAAGGGAGTAATGGAATATTACTCAACCTTAAAAAGCAAAGAAACTCTGAACATGCTACAGCATGGACGAAACTTGAAGACTTCATGCTAAATAAAATAAGCCAGTCACAAAAAAAAAAAAAAGAACTGTATAATTCCACTTATATGCAGCACCTAGAGAAGTCATATTCATAGAGACAGAAAGCAGGTGGTGGGGACTTCCCCGGAGGCTTAGTGGGTAAGAATCTGCCTGCCAATGCAGGGGACATGGGTTCCATCCCTGATCTGGGAAGATCCCACATGTCACAGAGCAACTAAACCCTTGTGCCACAACCACTGAGCCGGGGCTCGAGAGCCTGGGAACCACAACCCCTGAGCCCATGTGCTGCAACTACTGACGCCCATCTGCCAAGAGCCTCCGCTCTGCAACAAGAGAAGCCACACAGTGAGAATCCCGTGCACTGCAGCGAAGGAACCCGGTCAGAGAGGTGTGACGCCCGGCCTGCTCTCCTGACCCGTCTCACCTCGCATTTCCCCAGCTGCCTCGCCCAGCAGCAGTCTCAGGGCACAGAGGGTGCGTCTTCCTTTATTGACTGAGTATGTTTTTCCATCCTGCAGAGAGAGTGAAGCTGTGGGGTCGGGGCAGGTTCAGATGGCGTGTGTCCCTGAGTCGATCACACCCCTCCCTCTTCATACTGCTTTCTCTGTGAGGATGGAGGTCGGAACTGAGCCATCCTGGCCCCGTGTCTGCATGTGGAGAGGCTCTGACCTGCCGAAATGCTGGTTTCTCCGGCATCAGATTGACCTGTCAGTGAGTATCAGGAACCCCAGGAACTGTTTGGGTTTTTTCAACCACTTTTTTTTTTTATCGTGGTAAAATAAATGTAAAATAAAATGTACCATCTTAACCATTTTTTTAAGTTAGCTATTTATTTTTATTGTAGTATAGTTGATTTACAAAGCTGTGTTTGTTTCAGGTATACAACAAGATGTGTTGTGTTGTGTTCAGTCACAAAGTCATGTCTGACTCTTTGTGACCCCATGGAGTGCAGCACACCTGGCTTCCCTGTCCTTCACTATCTTCTGGAGTTTACTAAAGACTCATGTCCATTGTGTTGGTGTTGCCATCCAACCATCTCATCCTCTGTCATCCCCTTCTCCTTTTGCCTTCAATCTTTCCCAGCATCAGGGTCTTTTCCAGTGAGTGATTCAGTTATAAATACATACATATAGATACAAATACATCTTCAGATACAGAAGTAGATGCTCAGAATGAATCCCTGCCAGCTTCCACACACTGGTGTCCCCTTCCTGTATCAGAATGCACTTCCTGCTCTAACAGATGACCTCAAAGCCTCAGTGGCTTAGCGCAGTGAAGGTTTACTTCTGAGTCACTTCCAGTCCACTGCAGGGAAGAAGGGCTGGCCTGGCTCCAAGCTACTACCTGCATTCTATCCATCAAGTGAACCCATCACCTCCTCCCCTTCTTTGGACCTCAGAGTGGCCACCGGGGTCTGTGTCTGTGCCCAGTGAACAAGGAGAAGACACACCTGCCCATCCAGAGGAGACAGTCACGTCTGACACGAGTGACAGCCTGGCCCAGAAAGGGCTCGTCTTTCCACCAAGCCCTCCTTGGTCCTGTTACCCGCGCCCTGTCCTCCAGACTGAAGCCGTTTGTCCCATGCGCCTTCCCATCCTCCCCAACTCACCTGCAGTTTCACTGTGACAGTTTGGAGGTCCTTCACCCTCCCTGGGGGCTTGGCATGATTTGACCTCTAGCCCCCAGCACTGCAGGGCTGGTACCATCTGCCCCACTTGCTTCAGGCGGGGTTTGAGAGTGAGGGAGAGATGGCTGGGGAAGGACCAGGAGAAGGATGGATGCCAGGTGGTGCCCACAGCAGCTGGGGTGCCCACCGCTGCCCTGCTGGCCTCTGTCTCCTCCCACCTCTTCCTCCTCCACCACTGTACAGTCAAGATCCTCAAATGGGGACCCAAAAAGGGACTTACACAACATGTGGATAATCCAGCTCATTGTACAGATGGGCAGTGAGTGAGTTACAGGTCTGGGCCCACACTCCTCACGGCCCCAGGCTTATCCCCTGGATCAGCTCCCAAGCCCTGGTCCAGGAGAGGAGGCACGGCCAGGAAAGAACCTGCCTTTACAGATCACCTGCTGAGTACCCAAGCCTATGACCGTTGGTTTTGCATCATTTCACTTAATCAGCTTCCAACTTGACATGATAGGTAATACAGCAGGTCCACCTGGAGAAGGAGAATGTTTAGGCTCATAGAGGTGAAGAGGGTAGCCGGCCACCATGAGGCAGAGCCAGAGGGAGCCCACGGCCACTGTCACCCATCCCCGCCCTGCCCTGGATCCAGAGGCACCAATGCCCCTGGACGCCAGCTCCAGTGGGCATGTGAGCTGCGCTTCTGCAGAGAAACACAGGGACAGGGAACACACAAGCCCATCACACTAAGGAGAGGAAGAGGAGAAAAGAAAGGGAAAGCAACGGGGCTAAAGTGAAAGAAACTGGGAAAGAAAAATTGAGAACAAGGACTTCTCTGGGGGTCCAGTGATTAAGCCTCTGCACTTCCAAGGCAAGGGACACAAGTTCAGTCCCTGGTAGGGAAACTAAGGTCCCACATGCCATATGGTGCAGCCAAGAAAATAAAGAAATTGAACCTCCTAAAATTAAAAGAAAAAATTTTAAAGCTGAGAACACAGCCTGCTAAATCTCCATTTAAAACCCATAGTTAAAAACCCACTTTACTATAAACGTGAATTAATCTGCTAAACATCAAGCCCATTGGTTGGAGCCATCACCTCGTTAATTCCACACTTCCCTTCATTACTGATTGGAGAAGGAAATGGCAACCCACTCCAGTGTTCTTGCCTGGAGCATCCCATGGACAAAGGAGCCTGGTAGGCTACAGTCCATGAGGTTGCCAAGAGTCAGGCGCGACTGAGCAACTCACACTTCATTACCAATACAGACTGAGCAGCATCAGAAGCTCTGTAACATGAATAATCTGCTTCCCAAAATAGTCCAGATGAGCATGTCTGCCTGAAACTCAAGGAGAATTCTACAATGGCTCCAGCACGTTATATAGAAGACCAGCAATCAGAGGAAAGGCCTCAGCCTCTCTGTCCCCGACCTAGGGCTGAGGCTCTGGTGCCAGGACGGAGCCTGTGGAATGCGCCCACGTGTGGTCAATGGCACGAGGAACACACGACTGACATGGCCTGGACTTGAACTGTGGGGTTCTATCACCCTCTGAGGCCTCCTGTCTGCCTCCTGGAGCTCCATTCTCCCCTCCATGACCACCCCGATGGTGTCTGGGGACCCCTCCCCACCAGCAGGAACCCGGAACCCCAGCTCTGGTGTTCCAGCCCCCAGATCATCCCAATAAGAGCAGAAAAGGCTCCTGTCTTTGGAAGACAGAGCAAGAAAAATAAAGGCCATTCTTTGTCTAGAGGTGGATCCCTGATGGCTCAGATGGTAAAGAATGCCTGCAATGCAGGAGACCCGGGTTCAGTCTTTGGGTTGAGAAGATCCCCTGGAGAAGGGAATGGCAACCCACTCCAGTATTATTACCTGGAGAATCCCATGGACAGAGGAGCTTGGTGGGCTACAGTCCATGGGGTCGCAAAGAGTCGGACACGACTGAGTGACTAACACTTTCATTTCGTCTACAACTGACTTTCCTCCTCCACAACTGGAGTGTCCAGCACCCGCGTTTTTATTTTTTCCCCCATTTCTCTCAGAGGCTGTGCAGGAAGGTGGTGTAATTGAATCCACTGCACCTGTTTGTTTGTCGAGGTCTTCATCATCATTTGCCGTGACCATCACACTACACACAAGGGTCTTACGTGGCTGCTGTCCCTCCCCTCCCATCCAAGTCAGGTCAGGGTGACAGAGAGCCTTCTAAACTCCAGATCTGACCAGATGACATCCTGACTACAAACACCCCCAGGCCTGCTCAGGCAAGTTCCCACAAATCTGGCCCACCCTGACCTCCCCTGCCTCTCTGCTAACTCCCCCAAGACCTCTCACCCTCCCTGTTCTCTGGCCAGACTGAGTGACTCATGGTTCCTTGCAGGGTTGTGTTTCCTTAGATCTCAGATTTCTCCTCCTTCCCTTCTCTGCCTGACTCCTGCTCCATCCTTTAGGCAGGCCCTCCCTGAGAAAGCCTCTGCTGACTTCCCACCCCTCCCCAGGCTTCCCTGTGCCCTGGACCGTGTGTGCCTGGGCCCACAGCCCCAGGCAACCTCTGTGATGACCTCTGCATTAGCATGGCCTAGTTCCGAGCCTGTGTCTCCGCCAGCCTGGCTTTAGGGCCAAGACTAGACCCAAGTCATCTCTGTGTTTCCAGCACGTGGCGCAGGCCTGGCAGTAGACAGTAGGCGCTTGACAAATGTGTGGAATAAATGAAAATGCTGGACTAGACACACCCACCCTCTGAGCGGTTCAAGGCTAAAGGGGGGGTCGATTCGTCAGCTTGGCCAGGCGGGGCTCTGTGACCCAGAATTCATTCCCTGAAGGCTTCCAAGAGGAGGGGCCCTAAGACACATCTTCATGTGTCACTTGGAGGGAAGGGGTGACACGGCGGCAGGCGGCAGGCACACTGCAGCCCACAGACATTGTCTGGCCTCCGTGTGGGACAGTGGGCAGGCCGGCACCGGCTCCAGTCCCCCACGGTTCCCAGGCCACCTCTGCTTCCTGATGAAGGGCGCCCACTTCTCCAGGTGGGATCCCCTGGAGAACATGCCCAGGGTTGGAGGCAGCAAAGCAGCCATGGTCCCAACTCATCCCAGTGCCTTCCACATGGCTGGGATCCCATCTCACTCCTGCCCGCCACCGGACCCCTACCTCCCACCTCAGGGCCCTCTTCCCTCCCCAGACACCTTCGCAGAAGACAGGAAGCTCCGGAAGTGAAACCAACAGGCACACACAGACAGCTTGCCCAGGCCGCACACCCCTGTGAGCTCGAGTCCCTGCAGTGGATGCCTTCATACCTTCACGCACACACCTTCCAGTGGTTCTGCCCACCCTCACCCGGTACAGAGGTGGGCCCCCAGTGGCTCAACAACTGGACTTGAACATAACAAATGCTCTGAGGCGGAAAACACTGAAGCACCATGGACCAGGGATGAGAGAAAAAGAGATGAGGAGTGACCCTGAGCACCCCCTTGAAGGGCAGGGGCATCTGATGGAGGAGGGGAAGTCTACACCCAGCTGAGGTAGGGGGCCCAAGTGAGGACTGGTGGTCCCACTAAGACCCATTGGAAGCAGCCCTCCACCCAGGAGTCTCAGCCTCCCACTCCTAAGCCTGAGGGTGACGCCATCCCAAACCTGGTTCTTTGGTCTTCACCCAAACCCGTGGTCCCCATCATTGTAGGTCAATGTAGGTCAATCACAGCTCAATCAATGTAGGTCAATCACTTGCCAAAAATTAAGTTGGAGAGTTAGGGGCTGGTATTTTTTATTGAGAAGAAGCCCGGTTCTCAGTGGTATGTGGAGGCATTTGGCCAACTCTGAGAGCAGACTGGAGCTCTGCCTTGCTTCTAGGAGAGCCAGCTCATGGTGTCCCTTCCACTCGGCAGGACGGCCCAGGAATGGTGATGTGACCGCAGCTGCATGAGGGCCTATGGTGCCA
This sequence comes from Moschus berezovskii, assembly GCF_049115385.1. Lineage (NCBI taxonomy): Eukaryota > Metazoa > Chordata > Mammalia > Artiodactyla > Moschidae > Moschus > Moschus berezovskii. Next base: position 6,222,034 of record NC_142480.1, on the reverse strand, counting down.
CAAACAGCTCTTAGTGACCTGGGAAGTGCCCCCTGGGCCTCTCTGCAGACCCAAAAGCAGCTGGGAGACCCTTGGGAAGGCAAGGAACCTGCCAGGGACCACACGGAGTCAGGAGGTCTAAGTACCAGCACAGACAGGTGAGGACCACGGATGGATCATACACACTCCTTTCTGTGAACCCCTTAGGACGTAGACTCACCCCCAGGGCAAGGGGTCACCCTAAATTAACTGGGTTACATTTCTATCATTTGGAATCAAGTCCGGTCATAAAGCCTTCAAGGAGGTCCCTGGCACACTCCTAGGTAGTGGCCTGAGATTTGCAGAGACAGACTTCCAAGTTCTATCTTGAAACGACCCCTGCGTATTCAGCAACATGAGAAATGTAGTCACCTCTGTAAAGGCCAGTGGCCATGGGGGAAGGATTTCCAGCGGCAGTGGAAAAAGCTAGGTCAAGATTGAAAACTAACCAGCAAAACCAATTGGGAACAGCAGGGGAATCCGCTGTGAGCGCTGCTTTCAAGTGCACCCCGTCCATAATTACTCGTTGCAAAAGTCACGAATCTCCTGCCAAAATAGGGCCTCCCTTCACTGACGAAGACCCGTTCACACCACTCCCTCTTTGCTCTGCAAAAAATGAATTCACTCAAAAAAGAAATTAGAAAAATAATTGATGTAATAAGCATAACCTTGAAAATACTTCTGCCAGAATTTAAGAGCAGAAGTGAAAGGAGGCCCAAAATAAAAGCATCGTGTTAGAAATTGAAAACCTAAATTAGTTCTAAGCATCGGCTGCACCCACTTCTCCGCCAGCTCCCTGAAGGTGAACAGGAGCAATCCCTGCTGCGTGGCCCAGACAGCAGGACCAACTCTGCTTCAGAGAGCATGGTCCTCCAATCTCAGCTGCCACGGATGGAGACAAAGGAAAAACTGGTCCTGCTTCGTTTGGACGGATGGGAGAACTGAGGCTTGTAGGTGTAACAGTCCTCTTTCCAGGACAGGATAAAACGGAAGGTCCTCACCAATCTTGAAATTAACTGTGATCGTGCTGCCTTGGCAGACAACATGAGTGAATTGATGCCTCACTCATGGGCGGAAGCTCTAAGCACCTCGTACCACTCACCATGCTCCGTTTCTGCTGCCTCAGTGAAGATGGAAGCCCAAGTCTGGGAGATTCTGCATCAGCCTGAGTTCTGAGCCTCCATGAGAAACAGAGCCCTCCCGCTGACCAGTGTTGACAAGTAGCAAAAGCCAAAATTAAACCTTTGTTGTATGTAAGCCACTGCACGTGGCGGCTGTTTGTAACTGCAGTATAACCTATCTTATCCTGACTGAGGCACCCTTTTGGGGTAGACACTGATTCACTGCTCTGGCTTCTCTTTGTAAAGTTCACCATGGCTGGATTTTAGCTGTCATGACATCCCATGCCTAGCACATAGTTGGGCTCAGAGGACTTGTGTTGAATGAATGAATGAACAAAGACTCAATGGATAACCAATTAGGTTACAGTGGAAAATCCCACGGACGGAGGAGCCTGGTGGGCTGTGGTCCATGGGGTCGCTGAGAGTCGGACACGACTGAGCGACTTCACTTTCACTTTTCACTTTCATGCATTGGAGAAGGAAATGGCAACCCACTCCAGTGTTCTTGCCTGGAGAGTCCCAGGGATGGAGGAGCCTGGTGGGCTGCCGTCTATGGGGTCGCACAGAGTCGGACACGACTGAAGTGACTTGGTAGTAGTAGTAAGGACCTACTTTATAGCACAGGAAACTGTACTCAATGTTTTGTAATACCTTTAAGGGGAAAGAATCTATAAAGTAATAGATAAATATATGTATAATCGAATCACTTTGCTGTACACCAGGAACAAAAACAGCATTGTAAATCAGTTATACTTCAATTAAAAAAAAACACTCACTAGATAATGAGCCAAAAACACAGGATGATGTAAACTGGCATTTCCTGAATCAGGGAGACAAACCTGACGCATGTGCAGAAAATGACGATCCATGCTCCGGATGAACATGGCACACAGGCTTTAAATTCTAACCAAAGGTAGAGGTGGTATGCATGCGTGCTCAGTCATGTCCAGTTCTTTGAGACCACATGGACTGTAGCCCACCAGACTCCTCTGTCCACGGGATTTCACAGGCAAGAATACTGGAGTGGATTGTCATTTCCTCCTCCAGGGGATCTTCCCCACCCAGGGATCTTGCATCTGCTGCATTGGCAGGTGAATTCTTTACCACTGCACCACCTGGGTAGCCCAAATTCCAATCAAAAATCCACCTAATTAATGATTAACATCCCTTCTAAAGGGAAGGCAAGGAGATCCAAAGTGCCTAGGAGACTCACCCAAGGTCACAGATGGTGTCCAAGCAGCCAGCCCAACTCCAGAGCCAAGCCTGGGTCCTCTGCCTGCCTGGGCACTCACCCTCCAAGGCATGAGTCCCAGGGTGAAATCTAAGCCCTGGTCCCTCTCTGTCAAACCCACACAAGCAAAAGCTCAAAGATGAAGTGAGTAAAAATGTGTCAAATGCCAATCCCGAGTCAGCCTTCAGATGCTTTTTTTTTGAGAACATGGAACCTGCAGAAGTTAGGGAGTCTCCAAGTCAAGAACACTGAGCTGGCTCTCAGCAGTGTTCATCCTCTCCTGCCCTGGCTCCCATTCCTCCTACTGGTTCAACAGACATACTGGACAGAGTTAGCCCCAGGACCCACTCCAGCTCTCAAGTTCTCCAGTTCCTGTGAACATACTCTGACTGATGCAGGAAAGAAAGTCAAACTCTTTTAAGAAAATCACTAAAGCCCTAAAATTACGTGGAAGCCTTTTGAGATCCCTGCAAGAAAGGCATTTGTTAAATCCCCTCTATTATTTCCAAAGGATATTTTCTATTATTATTATTTACCAAAGGAATTTCTGGACAGAGTTTAAGTGCCCCAGAGCCTGCAAAATAATCATCTCTTCAAAACATTAAAAAAAAAAAGGGTCTGAATATTCTTGGCTGATGACTTTTTCTTTGAAACATGTTCTCTGCTGAACAAAGAATTTTCTTTGTGTTTTTTTTCTCCCCAAATTTGTCTAAGTTTAAGTGAAATACACCAGCAAAACCTCGTTATGATTACTAACCTAGAAAAAATTTTACATCAGCAAATAGCCTAAGAATACAGTCTTCATATTGGTGATTCTCGTTTCAAACATGATCAGTGTCACCCACAGCCCTGGGGAGGGACATCAGGAACAAGACAGAAACTGTATCTATTTTTTTATATTTATTTATTCATTTGGCTATGCCAGATCTTAGTTATAGCATATGGGATCTAGTTCCCTGACCAGGGGTCAAACCCCAGCCCTTAAATTGGAAGCACCAAGTCTTAACTACTGGACCACCAGGCAAGTCCTGGTATTTATTTACTAAGAACTGTCAGGCAAGCTCTGTGCCAAGACCTTTCCACACACTAGTTCATTTAAACCCTTGCATGAGAGGGAGAGACTGAGGCCAGAAGGTGTTTCGTCTATGCTGGCCTGAGATGACGCGTTGGTTGGAGATGGAATTAGGATTCGAACATTGGTCTACACAGACCCTCAAGTCCTTGCTCTTAGCCATCCCACCACGCTCTCTACCAGGCACAGCTTCATTCAACCTTCACCCCCAGCCCACAAGGCAAGTTTCCGAGCCCCGCTGTACAAACAGGAAAACTGAGGACGAGCTGGATCCAGTCCTCGGCGGAAGGACACACAGAGTTAGTGTCCGCGGCTGAAGCCAGGATTCTAATTAGCCCGTCAAACCAGAAAGCCCTTTGCCCGCTTCCACACTACTTCCGGGTGATGTAGGCATTCAGGCTCCTGCTCCCCTGGTTTGGTCCTAGCTTGTGGTCCGAGGCGCTGCTCTTGCCAGCTCCCCAAATTTCCAAGTCTTAAGGGAATGAAAGAACAGAGACTTCCTTGCGGTGCCAGTGATCATGTGTGGCCAAAGCACAGATTCAACTTCTGGAGCCAGGGTGGAAGGACTCGCATTTGCGGGGGCTTCCTAGTGATGCTGCTTCTTGTCCAGGGACAGGGACCCAGGCAGTCATTCCACTGTGGGCATCTGTTTGCAAAGGTTAATAATCCAGCTCGTAAAAATGTGCAGCGAGTTGCAACTTGGCACTGGCTTCCTCAGACCGGGAGAGAAGCTAAGGTTTGCAAAATATGGTTCAAATAATCTCATTCCCCCTCCCCCTGTTTTTGTTTTTGTTTTTTCTCTTCTTCTTTAGTTTTAAGAGTGTAAGAAACATAGAAGTTTTGTGGTTTCGCACTGGTCTTTTTATGGCTCGAAAAACTCCAAAACACAGTTGATTAGAAAAATGCCTCTGCATAATGCCGGCCATTGTGCGGGTATTTTCAAGGAAGCGTGCCATCCGGTGCTGAGACTTTGGGGACTTGGATGTTCTTTGTTGGCTTAAAGAAAAAGTTTTGTTCTCAAACAAAAGAGAGATCCTGACTCAACAACTGTTTACATTTTGACCTCTGCACTCAAATCTCAAATCTGCTCACAAAAAGCAACTTGATACAAGGGAATAAGGACGGACCTTGGATCCAGTCAGAAGGACCTGGCGGCTGGCTCTACCTCTTCTTGGCTCTAGGACTCTGGGAATCTTAGAAATCTCCGAGGATCCCTGTGTTCCTCACCCATATAATGAGCACAGTAAGTTCCACCTGTAGGGTTGCTGAGAGACTTGAAAGAGATAAGATATGTTAGGCATAGAGTCACTCATTTCTTCCAGAAATAATTGTCAAGTACAGTCAGTCCTCTACCTATGACCGAGTTTCATTCCAAGAGTGCATTCATAAGTCCAGTTTGTTTGTAAGTCCAACAAAGTTAGTCTCAGTACCCAACTAACAGGGCTTCCCAGGTGGCACAGTGGTAAAGAACCCACCTGTCAATGCAGGAGATGTGAGAGATGCAAATTCGATCCCTGGGTCGGGAAGATCCCCTGGAGGAGGGCATGGCAACCCACTCCAGTATTCTTGTCTGGAGAATCCCATGGACAGAGGAGCCTGGCGGGCTACAGTTCATAGGGTCACAAAGAGTCTGACATGACTGATGTGACTTAGCACACATGCATGCACCAAAGTAACACAATTGGTTCTATAGTACTGATTGTAATAGGTTTACAATACTTTTCACACAAATGATACCTACATAAAAACAAACACAAAAAGATTTTTTTAAATGTGAATCCTACAGTACAGTACCTTGAAAAGTTCAGTGTACGACAAAGTACATGGGCTGGCATGCATGTTCGCATCTTTGAAAGTTCACAACTTGAAAGTTTGTATGTAGGGAACTTATTATGCCTACAAAATGCCAGGCTTTATACTCAATACTGGAAAATCAATAGTCGAGCAAGGCAGACCCCATCCCTGCCATGGTAGCGCTCACAATCTTGTTGGGGAGAGAACATAAATGGTGAAGACATAAATGAGACCGTATTTGATGACAAAGTCTTGAATCCTGGGGTAATGGAGGAGAGAGTGGCTGGGGGAGGGGGTCGGCTGCCTTGGCAAGAGTCATCAGTGAGGAGTCACCACTCGAGCTGAGGCTGAATGATATGAAGGAAGTAGCCATGAAAAGATGGCTGGGGCAAAGGTCTGCAAGTGCAAAGGCCCTGGGGCAGTTGAGAAGGCCGAGTTAGAGCACGTGAATTCGCAGAGGGTGGAAGGTATTAGACCGCAGGGGAATGTGGGGTGGATCAGAGACTGCCTTAAAGGCCGTGATAAAGGGTTGTATTGGGCTTTGTTCTAGGTTCAGTGGGAAGCCATTGGTGGTTGAAGCTGAAACTCCAATCCTTTGGCCACCTGATGCAAAGAGCCAACTCGTTGGAAAAGACCCTGATGCTGGGAAAGATTGAAGGCAGGAGGAGAAGGGGACGACAGAGGATGAGACGGTTGGATGGTATCACCAACTCAATGGATGTAAGTTTGAGCAAACTCTTGGAGACAGATAGTGAAGGACAGGGAAGCCTGGCGCGCTGAAGTCTGTGGGGTCGCAAGGAGTTGGGCACGACCGAGCGGCTGAATAACAGCAAGAAAACAGTGGCTCCAGGGCCCCCTTGCGCTCTGACTCCGTTGGATGAAGTCAGGGTAATGGCAGCGTCAGTCGGAAGAGAAAGAGACTGGTTAGGAGAATTTCTCAGTCTAGCAACAGGTGAGGGACTGTCATGACAGCACTGGGGGTAGAGAAGCCATTTGAATTTGGGGACACGATTGGGAGGTGGGGCCATGGACCAGATGGTACCAGAGAAGAGAGCCCGGAGGTAGCCAACCTTTAGGAGCTGTGTGATGGAGTATTCTGGAAGCGCTGCAAAGAAAGAGTATCGGGAAGAAGGGAGTGGTCAGTTGAACTGAGTAAGAGGAGGACACCATTGGGTTTGACCAGATGGCGGTCACATCTGTGACCTTGACACAGACCCTCTCTGTGTGGCAAATGCAGGCAACTGTCTCCATAAGTTAATAAAACACACAAGGTGTTTTTTTTTTAATTAATCCCTCCTTTAGGAATGGAAACTGAGCACCTCATACCTTCCATTGGTAGCCAACTTTAAAGTTCAGAAACAGATTTACATCTATTGTCTCCTTTCTGGTGACTAAGGTTGCTCTCATGATAATAAAAGTATCCATAGTAATTGATGCCCAGCCAATACGGCAGACTGAGCATACCCTGAATGACTGTCCACCCCACTCAACCCAGTACAAACCAATAAAAATGTTGATGCAATGTAACATCAGATTATTTCAACACAAAGCCAATTTCAAAAGCAAGGAAAGAAAAATCTCCAGGAATTCAAAATGAAGATAAAACTCAAACCAGAGTAGCTGATAAAACCTGAAGACAAACAACTTACAGAGTATCAGTGTTGGATTATAGGAGCTGGAGTCTAGGGGAAGAAAGGACTCTTCAGGCTTAAGTGAGGCAGAGTCTGTGTCTGACCCCCTTCTTAAAGCCAGGAACCATGAAGCGTGGATCACCCGTGAAACTCCAAGCTAAGACATTATTATAAAATCCATCCAGAGCTGATGAAACCCACAGGATCCCAACAAAGAGGCACATGTGAAGCTGCCAGAGGGGTACCTCTAAAACTCAAGAGAACAAGGCTCCTGTGGAAAGCGGCCCCCTTAAAGATGAGCTCATGGCAAAAATTACAATCCACAGCAGCAAGAAAAATCCGCCCTGAGGTCTAGTACAATCAGAAGACATAGCAGAATAGAGAAATTCACCCCAAGAACTAGAAATAAAAAGTTGAAACTTTAAGCATATGTAAACTCTTCAAGGAGAGATAGGAAGAAATACACATAAAAACAGAGTTGCATGGAAAGTAAAGGGGCACCTGAAAAGAAATGCTGCTGCTGAGATGCTAAAAATGAAACGTGTAATGAATCAAATCCAAAAGTGAAATGTCTGTGTGTGTCTGTGTGTTCAGTCGCTAAGTCATGTCCGACCCTTTGTGACCCCATGGACTGCAGCACGCCAGGCTCTTCTGTTCTTCACTGTCTCCCAGAGTCTGCTCAAATTCATGTCTGCTGAGTCGGTGATGCCATCCAACCATCTCATCCTCTGTCACCCCCTTCTCCTTCTGCCCTCAATCTCTCCCAGCATCAGGGTCTTTTCCAATGAGTCGGCTCTTCGCATCAGGTGGCGCTTCAGCTTCAGCATCAGTCCTTCCAATGAACACCCAGGATTGATCTCCTCTAGAATGGACTGGTTGGATCTCCTTGCAGTCCAAGGGACTCTCAAGAGTCTTCTCCAGCACCACAGTTTAAAAGCATCACTTCTTCAGCTATACTCCAATTAAAAAAAAATAAAATCCCCAGAAAGGAGAAACCTAGGATCCTGCCACACACACGGGGGCTCTACCCCCAAGCCCTCCACAGACCACCGTGAGGGGTGTCTAATAGCAGGTTGTAGCTGATGCGCTCAGCTAGCCACTCGGCTCGAAAAATAAATCAACAACTTTTGTTACCAGAACAGCCACAGCAGCCAAACCTTCCTTGAGGTTTCAGGGCCGCACATGCTGAGGCTTCCAGTCCTGGGAACCCGCGTGTTTGCATCTCCAGAGGGAGGGCCCTCCGGAAGCAGGGGTTAAACCTGCTGCAGTCTGCTGGCATGTGGCTTTGGAGTCCCCAGCCGGCCATTGCCGCCCTGAGAGGCCCTGAACCTGGACTCGAGTGGGTCTGGCAGGGAGACCATACTGGCAGATTTGGCAAAATCCTGGGGCATCACTCTGTTACATCACTGCCCTCCCTAAACCTCAGTTTCTTTATCGACAAAAGAAGGATGATACAAACCCCTCCCCCAACCCCCAGGTTGCTGTGACTTTTTAAAATGACATACATACAATTCCTGACTTACGATATTTATACCGTCTTATTGCGGCATCACTGGCTTCTTCCTGGGAGCTGGGTACAGGCACAGCTGTCTTCCAGCATCACTCCATGCAATCACTTAGCTGTACGGGTGAGCATTTTTATTATTCCCGTTTCATAAACACTGAGGCTCAGAGAGATTAACTGCGGACGCGTGTTCCGAACCAGGGCTTAAACCCCAGGACTGAGTGTGTGCAAATCTCTGGTAGACAGAGGCTGCAAGAAGCAGCCGTGGACACACCCAGGGGCCCCGCCTCACTCTTGACCTTGATCTCACCTTCTCACCTTGTGTTCCAGCGGCCCGGGGCTCTTGCCTGGATGTCCCCAAACACCTTCGTTCTGAGGCACACCAGAAGCGTGGGCTCCAAGACGGTGGGACCCCAAATCCGACGCGCCCAGGCCTGTCAAGGAAGAAGCATGAAAATGTATTAAGCAGAGTGGGAATGGATTTTTATGATTCCACCAAATGTCTGATAGTGGGAACATCGCCCACGACAAGTATGTATCAGCTCAAGAGAGGAACAGGGAGCGTTTCAGGACACCCTGTGCTCGCGACCTGGTGGTGGCAGCTTCTGGGTGGATGACAAAGCGGCCCAGAGGCCTCCTGCCCTCTCCTCAGAGACTCCAAGGGAACAGAGCCTTTGCCTAAGCACTGTCTGCATGTCCTCTCCCTCCCCTCCACCACTGTACAGATTAGGAAACTGAGGCTTAGAGTGATTCTGTGACCAGGAGCCCACAGTTAACAAGTGAGGAAGCCAGGACTTGACTCAGACCCAAGCTCCAAGCTCATGCCTCTCACCCTGCCCACCCTCACTGCCCCCACCAGGCCTGAGAACCAGGGAACAACCAGGTGAGGGAATTGATCCCAGCTAGGGGGTTGGGGCAAGCTGATTTGAACTGGGCTCCCTGGAGATACAGCCGCTCTGCCACATGCAGGCTGTGTGACCCTGAGCAGCCATCAGCTGCAAATCTCAGTGCCCACAGCGGTAAGGGGGTCCATGAGCTCCTGGAAGGGTCAAGTGCGGCTGTGACCTTTACTTTGCCAGGCAGCCTGCAAGAAACCTCGGACTTCAGCCTGTGTCTGCAGAGCGTGCGCCCAGGCCAGGAGCTATGTTAAGCCCTCCATGAGCATTAGCTCATGTTCTTTGCCTTCATGGTGACGATTCGTCTCACCCACACAGCAGTTCTGGGCGATCGCCAGGGGAGCAGAGCCACCTCCTAAGGACAAACTACTTCCTCGAAATAGTATTTCACTTGTCTGTGAAATTCACCATGTTCAACCTCACCAAGTTCCAAAGACAAGTAGAAGTGTCTTATGCTGGCACGCTCACACGCTCGGATGTTCAACACCAGTTAAGATGCCAACTGGAATGCAGACTCCTAGGAAGAGACGCTTCCCTCTCCCTTGGCCTCTTTATCCCCATGGTTTGAGTAGGCCTGGCACATGGTAGGTGCTCAATAAACATTTCTTGGCTGAATGAGAGAATGTAACCATCGTAATGGACATTTGTATGAATCATTATGGAGCACATGCCAAGGCACACTGCCCAGCCACTGTCTTGCTCGATCCTGATGAGAGGTGGTGGTGGTTATGGTCCCTCTTCGAGGATGAGGAAATGAAGACAGAGGGACGAACAGGAATCTCCTCACTTTCATGGCAAATGAAACCCTCTCTGCTTATCGGATTCCTTTTCGCCCATCAAGACTGACGTTACATGTCACCTCCTCCAGGAAGCCGTCCCAATCTTCCCCACAATTCATCTTTTCCTCTCCTATCTCCCAGAGCCCTTCATCAAGCTTCTATTATTTTTCATTCACTCCCAGAAGATACTGGGATTGGTCGTGTACATGCCTGTCTCCTCCTAATGACAGCGTCTTTTACTCCTCACAGCTCAATGCGATTTCCAACACACAGTTGGTGCCCAATCAGTGTGTATCAACTGAAATATGCCCTCAGTAATTTACCTGTGACTAACATGTCAGAGCTGGAAAGACTTTAAAGATCCTCCATCATTCCCTCATTTAATAGTCTTGCCCGTATTAGACAGAGAACCAGCAGCAACCGTGTCCCCTGAGTCCTAACTTAGAGCTCTCTCCAACTACCAGACCCCAGCTAACACCCAGACTTAACCTGTAGGGCCAGTTTCAATGGATCAGTGGTGGTTACCCCTGGCTGAAATAGAAAGTATGCCGTGATCAATTAGTAATGTCTGCCACTGATACAGGATGGAAGCATGGTAGAGGGTTGTCAGATGACCATGGCATCAGTTCAGGCCGTTCACATCAATTAGAACTCCTGTTGATTGATAGTCTCCTCAACCCCGATGGAATTCACAGGTGACCCCTCCTGTTGTCAGATTTCCCCTATCCAGCCCTTCCCTCCTACTCTGCCTCTGTTTGTCTCTCCAATTAGTTTGGGGTGTTTCTCAAGGGCAAAGACTGTGTCTGATTAATTTCTGCACTCCCACTGCCTGCATGTAATACAAGGTCCTCTGTGAGTGTGGGGAGAAAAATAATTCAATTAAACTTGGTTCAACAATCATGGGTCCATAAGGTAAGTGGGTGGGCATGCAAATGGACAGTGGAGTCTCAGATAACACTCCCCCAAATGTCCTGTCTGCATCAGCCTCGCTGAGATGGGAACAGGAGAGGATCTGGTGCCCCAGGACTTCTGGATTCAGGCTTCTCACCAGCGTCCAGGAATGCTTGTCTGAGCTCCCGTTTTAGGGGCGTGGAAAACACACACTCATCTCTCCAGCTGTGGGTTGGCACATTAGCAGAATATCCACAAAATATAGGTTTGTGGAAATCATCCTATAAAATGGAATGAACCATTTTCCAAAATAGAAAATTGCCCAATCGTTAAAGTGCTTTTTTTTTTTTTTAACCATTCACATATCCATGGCCTTTATTCCCAATAGTCCTGTTCCTGCTGTGTTATGGAGGGAGGAAAATGTGGATTTATTTGCATTTATAATATCCCATTCTCCGTGTGAGGCTCACATGCCAAAGATGTGTGAAGAGACATAAATATTCCAGTTCAGTTGTAAAGGCATGGAGATTTGGAATTCTGAACCTCCTGATTTCAATTGTTTACAAATTCTTTCTCTGTCCTGTGATTTGTTCAAGGTGCTTAATAAGCAGACAGGTCTATAAAAAGACAGAAGGCACGTTGTTTTTCATTAAAGATGACCCTGGGATCTCAATCTTTCAAAAATAGATTCTGCTTTTGCTTTCCCTGGAAGAATGGAAACCTTTAGGTTTTTAGAAGCAAGGAAGGGAAAAATGAAGTGCATAAATTGTAAAAAAACAACCTCAAAGAGAATGAAGTATTTTTTAATTAAGTCTAAGTTGTAGTTCCAGAAGGTGCCTCTTGCAGCATCATTCCTGAGTATCTGAGAACCACAGAGAGGATGCATCCCACCCTGGGATACGGACATTGTGTTAGTTGAATGAGATGCCTGTGAGGATGAAGCTGGATACAGCCGGGTGCCCGGAACCGTCTTCTTGTGATCTCGTTTGGGGACATTTCTGTTTCTTCATTCCCTGTCAGTGTCCTCGATCAAGCATTCAATCCTTATTCCAAGTCATGTACGAAGCATCTATTTGGGACAAAGCCCTAGGCAGGAATCTGAGGACCCAGAAATGGATGAGATCAATTCTCGCCCTCCCAACACCTACAGCCAAGAACAGTGCCCCGAGACCCACTGAGGGTAAGGCAAGGGGCCCACCAGCAGGTTGGAGCTGCCTGTGGGAGCTGGCGGGAGGTGTGATATGGTGATTTGAGACAAGAAACACATAACAGGTCTTTCTCCCTGCTTCTGGCATAGAGGTCCTAAAACCCTCAGTATTTCCTAAGTGACAAAGCGATAAAGGTGTCTTGATACTCATAACAAACCTTTTCAACTTCACCTGAGTTTATGCGAAACAGGTGACTTTTGGAAAGCACCTAAGGGTGGTTGCCAGGAGAACCAGCCCTATGATTGGGGGGCTGGAATTTTCAGTCCCGCCCGCCTGACCTCTGGGAGGGCTGGAGGTGGGTGAACAGCTGGAGAGTCATTTGGGAAGGGACGGCCGTGTTGAGGGCACAGAAGCACCATGTCTCTTCCTGCACACCTTGCCCTGTGCATCTCTTCCCGAGAAGTAAGGCGGTTCCCGAGTCACAGCTCTTTCTAATGAACTACTGAGCTAGTAAGTAAAATATTTGACTAGCTCTGTTTTCCGCTCTAGCAAATCCGTTGAACTGGTTGTGAGGCAGCTGCAGGGGGCCGGGTAGAGGAGGGCTTGGTGGCGGCGGCGGGGGTCACTTGGGGGTTCACCGAAACCTCCAAGAATTGCCAGTCAGAAGCACAGGTGACCACCCAGACTTGTGATTGCTGTCTGAAGTGGAGGCGGGGGGCGGTCTTGCGGGACAGAGCCTTAACCTGTAGGATCTAACTCTGTCTCCAGGTGGGTAGCACCAGAACTGAGCTGATCTGTGGGACCCCCAGCTAGTGTCGGGAAAATCGCTTGCTGCGGAGAAAAAAATCCACACGTGGTGACTGTGATCAGAATCTCCCAGGGTTTAGAGGCCTGGGTGACATACGTCCAAGGAGTCATTCTCTTTCTCAGAAGCCTTCAAAGATCTCTTTGTACACTTGATTGTGAATTTAACTCATAGATTCAGTGATTACCATGTGGCAGGCACCTACTGGATCTCCGTGGATGTTAACTGATTTAATCACTTAGTCACACCAGGGGTGCATGCGTGCCAAGTTGCTTCAGTCGTGTCTGACTCTGTGCGACCCTATGAACCATAGTCCGCTAGGCTCGTCTGTCCACAGGATTCTCCAGTCAAGAATACTGGAGTGGGTTGCCATGCCCTTTTCCAGAGGATCTTCCCAATCCAGGAACCAAACCCTCATTTCTTTCGTCTCTGCCTTGGCAGGTGGGTTCTTTACCACTTGCGCCACCTGGGAAGCCCAGTTAGATCAGGAGTGTGCTGTTGTTCAGTCCCTCAGTCGTGTCTGACTCTTTGCCACCCCATGGACTGCAGCCTGCCAGGCTTCCCTGTCCTTCAGTGTTTCGTGGAGCTTGCTCAAATTCGTGTCCACTGAATCAGTGATGCCATCAAACCATCTCCTCCTCTGTCGCCCCCTTCTCCTTCTGCCTTCAATCCTTCCTAGCATCAGGGTTTTTCCAATGAGTTGGTTCTTCATATCAGGTGGCCAAACTATTGGAGCTTCAGCATCAGTCCTTCCAATGAATATTCAGGGTTGATTTCCTTTAGGGTTGACTGGTTTGATCTGCTGCTGAAATTCAAAGACAAGAATAAATTCTCAAGACGAGGTGGCAGATCGGGATCCAGCCCAGAGCTTCTAGTTATAAAGCTGGGGATGCTGTCTCCCCGGAACCACATTCTGACTTCAGAAATGAATCCTGGGTATCTTTAAAGGCCTGGCTGACTCCAGACTTCAGATGTACAAACTTGATGGCAGAGTGTGCATTGGAGAGGATGCCAGCATCAGGTGAGCAATCCAACTACTTCATCTTACAAAAGAGGAAATGTGGCCCAGAGAGGGAGCTGACCTTCCCAAAGCCACACAGCCCTGGGCCAGGCCTAGAATCCGGGTGTCCCCACTCAGTGCTCTGTCCACAGCTCCATGCCACCTGCATGCCTCCTGTCCCTCCCTCATCCTCTAGTGACATGTGGGTACAAATCGAAAACCATCTCAGTGGAGTCGCTGTAAATATTTTCCATTTGGCTTGCAAGTTAGCAAGATTCCTTTTCTGCCTCGCAGTTTTAGACACTTTACGCTTCCATTCTCAAAACAGATTTCTACCCTAATAAAAGCTTTTATTACTATTATCCACCTGTCATTACGAGGCATTAGACAATTACAGACTGACTCTCCCACCACGCACCTTCCCTTCCACTCTTGGCAGGGGGAGGGGCACACATAAACAGAACATTTCATTAAAAAAACGGCGATGAATCTTCCGTGTTTTTAAGCACTGCCGAGACTGTTACCTTCGCTTTTGAAAACTTTGTTGTGAAAAGTCACTGGCGTGAGCACGAGGGGAATAAAAAAGAAGTGTGGGCTAGAAAACCGTCTCCAGCCCCGTTTTGATTGCCAGACGATTGACAAAATAATTTGTACCCGTCGATGCTCATGAAGGGAATTTTTACAATGGATTTGCCAAGCAGATTTTTAATTTTAATCAGTAATGAAAAAATGACAACCCGGATCACAACAAGACATCAGTCGCCGCGCGGGCTTTGCAGGCTCTGTCAGGCAGTCTCCATCAGGGACCCGCACCTCCGTGAACATCAATCACGGGTTTCAAACTCCTGTACATCTTCGGGATTTAATTAGACATTTAAGTTCTTTACCCGCAATTTGCAAAACTGTCACTTACCAAAACTGCAAGTCGCTAAAAAATGTTCTGTGTGAGTCCTAAGAGTTTGTTTACTAACAAGCTGGAAATTAACCTTCGGACACCCACTAGGCACCCTCATTCGGCCCCGGCCTTCGACCCACAGCTATAGATATTTTCAAAAAGCAAAACATTAAAAGTTCATGAGTGTGGTAAAAAAAGTAGCACCCAACTCTGCCGTGGGAAGACAGGGAGAGGAGGAATCGATGTGATGGGATGGGACTGATTTTGAGACTTTCTTGGGCATGATGACTGGCCATGGTACAGAAGATGGAAGGGCTCTAGAAGCAGGTTTGTGATCTGGCTCCATTCCTTACCTGCTGTGTGACCTTGAGCCAACCACTTGGCCTCTCTGAGCATTTGTTGCCTATACACCTAGAAACAGATAAGCAAAAGCACGAATAAACAAATAACCACCCCTCGTTACTGAAATGCAACAATTTATGTAGAATTGCTGTAGAGTGCCTTGTTAGTCTCTCGGCCGTGTCCAATTCTTTGTGACCTCATGGACTGTAGCCCACCAGTTTCCTCTGTCCATAGCATTTCCCAGTCAAGAATACTAGGGTGGGTTGCCATGCCCTCCTCCAGGGCCTCTTCCTGATCCAGGGATCAAACCCCCGTCTCCTGCATTGGCAGGCAAATTCTTTACCACTGAGCCACCAGGGAAGCCCTGTGAAAGAGAAAGAAACAAACATTCATAGGGCTGGGAAGCCCTTGTAGAGTACTTAAGCAGAGGTTAATTCCACCTTGCTTGACGGGTACTTTAAGCTTGTGCAGAGGATTAGGAAATGTCCCACCCATGTGGACAAGGATGTAGACAGACACTTATGGTTCATGAAAGCAAAAGACGGATCAGTACTGCAGCCTACCCAGCAGGAAGAAGGGTCCCTCACACCAGCCCAGCACAGTGACCTCCTGTCCCAGGATCATTGGCCAGCAGGTGTGACTTGCAAGACATACAGTATATTTACCATCTGGGGCTTTCACGTTCCCCTTCAAAAGCCCCTAAAGCTGTGTTTGCTTTGAAATCTTTGGGACTTGGAGGTTTTCATTCTGTTTGGTTTTCTGGTCTAAATGTTGCAGAAATACGTCTTCTTGGTTTAAATTTTCATTGACAAGGTGACTTGGAAGACGAGGCTCCCAAGGTTTGCTGCGCCTCTTAGCTGGGTTGTACCACTCGGGAAATAAGCAGGGCCTTCTCCTTTAAGAGAACCTTGGCTTAGCCGGGCGCATTATTGAAATGAACATAAAAGGTGGATTGTGAAAAACCTATTACTCACAGATAAGAAATGCACCCCAGGCAAAGCTGAGGAGGGTAAACTTCTTTTCCAGCTGAAGTTTCTTTCAAGTAGTGGTCCCTCCCTGCCCCCGAGAGTGGTGGGATGGGGAATTACGGTGCCTGCAAAGGGCCCTTCTCACCTTGCCCAACTGTCCGCAGTAAGACAGGCCCCGGTGTTAAATCCGTTCACTAGTCAAAATGACAGCATGGATTTTGCAGTTTCACCCCTGCTGAAATTACCTGTCCTCACCTGGCTGAATCCTCCCCACCTCCTTCCTGCGGGAGATGGACCAGGCGCTGTCTCATTACCTACTAACCGTCCTTCCATTCCCGCCTTCCCAGGTGACCACAAGGCCCTTTCCCCTGCCCTCCCTCCTGTCCAGTCTGTGCTGCAGACTTGAAGAACCCAAATCTCAGGATGCAAGAGCCGGCAGACTTGGCAAGTCCAGGCTGGGGCTCTCAACCCCATCCAGGTGCCAAACTCTGCTGTGTGATGGCGGCTAGCTGCGTACCTTCTTTGGGCCTTGGCTTCCACAGCTTCTCCTCTGGTTTATGCAGCCACGACCGTGGATGAAAAAATGTGAATCTAGGGGAAAAATAGAGAAGAAGTTTGAGAATCAGCAGACCTAGGTTTCAATCAACTCTGCCATGAGTTTCTGCCTCTGTGAGTGTGTATATGTGTGTATACCTGTTTTTGTGCATCCGTAGAGCCTGGCCCATCGTGGGCTCTTGACAAACACTGATTGACTAAAAGAACAAATGTGGTCCTCTTTTCTGCCGCCAACACATGCAGCATCCTCCGGGTAACACCTACTCCGTTTTACAGGGAACCTGGAACCTGGCTTCCCACCCCGATGTTGGACAGGATCTGGGCATCGCTCCTTCCAGATGCCTCCTTCCCACCAGAGCCACAGCCTGTGACCAGGAGCACAGCAGAGGTGTGGAACAGCTGGTCCCATCTCAGTGAAGGCAGGCGCAGGGTCCACACCCACAAAGGCGCCCCTGGGCAGCACCACCCTGGGTGACCTCCCTGATGCTGTGGGAACAGTGGCTGGGCAGAGTGATGCCAGCCCTCCGTGGGCCGGGGCGGGCCGGGGCGGCAGGTTCACGCACTTCAGACGTGTGTGTGTGAGCACCCTTCATAATAGGGCTTTGTCCCGGCCCCAGTGAGCCAGCGTCTGCAGAGCCCTGGGAGGCCAAAGGCATCAGCCCACATACACAATGCCACCTTTCAGCTCTGGGAGGTTCGGTCCAGAGCCCGGAAATGCAAGGGCATCCAGGGAGGAGCAAGGCAAGTCCTAGGAGGCCACCTGCCAGTGCCTCTCCCTGGAGCTGGAGGAGCGCCAGGAAGTCAGCACCTCTCCCCTGGGCATTTGCAAAGAGGAACGCGATGTAGACCTTGAGGAAGAGGGAGGAAATCTCTATCCATTGGGTGCTTGCTGTATACCAAGCACCGTGCCAGGCACTTGAGATTCTTTGTCTCACCTCTGGGAAGGTACATTATCATACCCATTATACAGTTGGGTAGACTGATGTTCTGAGTAGTAAAGTGACCTGCCCACAATCCCCAAGAACCCAGGTGTCTCTTCCTCCAAGGCCTGTGCTCTTTCCCCTCTTCCTCGTAGAATCTCCCTCCCCAAACATCCACCTACTTCTCTCACCTCTGCTGGAACAGACCCAGCTGGGTGGAATGGCATTTGGATCCCTGAGCACTCCAGCCCGTGCCCTGCAGCTTCAACCTCGCTCAGCTTCTTGCTCCACATGGGTCATTCTGAGCATGGGGATCTTGCTACAAAACGTTCTTTCACTGCCTGCCTGCCAGCTGCCCTGCAATACTCTCTCTTCTCCCAGGATGGGCAGGAAAGGCATCAGAACCTGGCCTGTCCCCAAGGCTCTGTTGCTCACCCTTCACCAGCTGGGCTGTGGCTCCAGGGACAAACACTTGGTGCTTTCCCCAGACCAGCTGAGGACCGGTTGGACTCCCCTCCAGGGAGAACTGTGGTTTAGCACCCCCTCCTCTCCCATGGGCCCTGTCTCAGCATCCAGAGACAGTGAGAAGGCTGAGAAGACCTGCCCAAGGCCATTGAGGCTGTAATCAGGGACAGCAATGCGAACTCTGAAACACTGGCCCAATGTTCAAGCTCACAATCCACACCAGGCATTTCTCCATCTCCGTGTGTACTTGGCAGGGCATCGAAAACGAGATTTGCTTTTGTAAAAGCCTGAGGACTAGAGCTAGAGATTCTTTGCCAACAGAAGGCAACAGAACGCATGAGAGGAGACCAGCAGGGGAAGATTGGGGAGGTGACCTGAGTGTTAAAAGCAGAAAGACCTGGGCTCGAGTGACAGCTCCACCACTTTCAAGTTGTGTGACCTATGGTGAATTCCTTAACCTCTCTGAGCTTCTGTTTCATCATCTGTATTTGGGGCAAAGCATCTTCATCATCAACCTACCTCATAAGTATGTTGTATGCTCTTGGCACAAGACAAACGCTCGAAGAAGCTTTTCTGTAACTGTTACTATTGACCGTCTCTATCATCAGCCTCATGCTTTAAGGCTGAGCTTTGTTTCTTCTTGTCTGGGGAACCTAGACATCTGGATCTCCTCTCCTTTATCTAGAGAATGAAATTAAGACTCTCTACTATGGAAGGATCCAACAAAATAACATGCATTAATGTTTTGTGTGACACCCAAAGAGAATCATACCATCTGCTCTCTGATCAGTTCAGTTCAGTTCAGTTGACTCTTTGCGATCCCATGGACTGCAGCACGCCAGGCCCCCTCTGTCCATCACCAACTCCCGGAGTCTACCCAAACTCATGTCCATCGAGTCAGCGATACCATCCAACCATCTCATCCTCTGTCTTCCCCTTCTCCTCCTGCCCTCAATCTTTCCCAGCATCAGGGTCTTTTCAAATGAGTCAGCTCTTCGCATCAGGTGGCCAAAGTATTGGGGTTTCAGCTTCAGCATCAGTCCTTCCAATTCAGGACTGACTCTCTAATAGGTGTTTGCTTGTATGTTTCTTTTGTCAGATCAACTCAATATGTCTGGTCCTCAGAGATAATGATATTCAGGGCCACCGCTGACGGCGAACTGTATTCCCACCCCCAGGGCATCAGTGGCATGGGGATCTGATTCACACAGGAGTTCTTTTTTTCCCAGATCAGTGCCCAGCAGCATCCTTCAGGAGCTTAGAACTGGCTAGAAGTATTTACACCACGGAAATTGGCAAAAGCTCCAAATTAGGAATTTTTTCCCCAGAAAGTCGATTGTTCTACATTAACAGTGCACCAGTGATCAGAATCTTCATTTCATTTCTTCCCACAACCTCAAGATCTGTGTAGCAATGGCAAGAGCCCAAGGACCTTCCAGCTGGGAATCCAGGAGGCTTGGACCACAGTTGCCACACCAGCCTTGGGTCGAGGGGCCCCATCTAACAGCTGAGTGAACGTGGATCCAGACCCTACTCCTCAGCACAGGCATGAGTCCCCCCGCAGAGTAACACCAGGTCATTAAGATGACCGGACCGCCAGGAAGTGCCAGTCAAGGGGACACAGACCGCCACGGGCTACATCACAGCAACTAAAGTGGCAAAGTCAGAGCCATGCCCACATTCAGAGGACAGTCTGCCTGGAGAGCAGCCAAATCTCCATGCCACGGAGTGCAACCATGGGGACCATTCATCTTCAAGGTGATCTTTGGGAACCATCTGTTTGTCCAAACTAGAAATGCAGACGCTGAGCCGGCCCTGCCCTCCTTCCATCCACACGGCTAGCTGCAGGTCAGGGAGTGCCTACAAGGGGAGGGAGATCCACCAAGTCAAGGCACTGCTCGGGCTCTGCAGGACTCTCAGCTCCTCCTGGCCTCAACCTGCCCCTGCCGCCCCTGCCCCCACCCCAGGCTCACCCAGGGCAGGGGTGAGGGGTGCTCTAGGCTCAGGGCCCCCTCGGTTTCCTCGCCATCCTCCTCACGCCCGGCTCTCGCCTCCCCCGCTCCTCCCCTTCTCCCTCCTCTTGTCATCCATCTCCTCTCTTTGCTGTTCTCCTCCATCCCAAGTGGCAAACAGTTATGGACACGTGACTGTAGGACAGGCCTGAGGTGGTCTGTCCATCATAAGGTCTCCTTCTGCCAGCAGCCCAGGAAGGAGGTGCTGCTGCATCCTCCCTCTGCAGCCTGGAAACCAAGCCTCAGAGGGGCCAAATAACGTGGCCAAGGTCACTCAGCTGTATACCCTTGATGGACTCAACGACAGAGTAACTGCAGATTCCGAGAAAGACCTACCCAAGTAATATTCATCAAGGGAGTGACTGAGAGATTGAAGGTACAAGTGAATATTTGAAAGCCCAAATTTGATCTTGCGCCTACCCAGGGTAAACCTCTGATAGGCTACAGTGACTTTCAGACTCCAGCCCAAGTCCTTGCCTGGCATTCAAAGCCCAGGTGTTGGCGTTTGCCCACCAGCAGCATCTTCTCCCCAACTGCCCAGTGGCAGGAGGCGCTGTCCAGCATTGCAGGCAGCTTCCTCGGTCAGCCATGCTTCTGAGCTCAGCACCTGGTCACCCAGAGGGCATCTTCATCTTGGACTTCCAGGACCGCGAGACGATCCGTTTCTGTTGTTTAACACGCCCGCTTGGTGGTACTTTGTCACAGAAGCCCCAGGAAAGTAACCCACCTGGGAGCCAGAATTCCATGTCCGCCTCCATGTCCATGGTCCCTGAGGAGTAGACGCTGGTGAGAAAACTTAAGGGTGATGGACAGGTGAGCCCAGTGTTTTAGGGTCAAAACCTTAACAGATCTTTGCCCCAAATTAATCTGGTAATTGGAGCTTTTTTCCTCTGCTGGCTAGAAATTTTCAAATAATACACCCCAGGCAAAGAGAAGTGGGGTGGGAAGCAGGGGCCTTCGTTGAGTCTAACCCAAGAGCATTTACTGAGTCCCTGCTGTGTACCTAGGATAGGCTTCCATGGGTCCCTAAAGCTCTGGAGCAGACCCAAGATGAGTTATTGCAATAGAAGACGTCTTCCAACACATGTGCTTATATACACACACACACGTGCTCACACACATGTACACATGCCCTCAAACAATGCACATACAAGCACACATGTGCACACATATACATGCTCACCTACATGGACACTTGCTCACACATGGAAACGCACAATCACCTACATGGACACACGCACGCACACACACATATTAACAAGCAGAATTTTCTGTTTCAAGTTCTTCCTTTCCTGTTAACCTTTTGACTTTTCATGCTAGCAGAAGACATCACCTAACATAGCTTCAAACTATATTTAGCGCATTTAGTCACTTTAGGTTGGAAATGCCAACAGTGTTTCACGACATTCCACACAGTACGTCACGACCCTTTCTTTTTTTAACTCGATAACGTCAGGAGTTTCCAAACTGCTGTCAAAAAAAAAAATTTTTGTTTGTTCTGAGGAGATGTAAGAGTTTACATAGCCATTTACCAATTCAAGTTCATTCACTAGTTAGAGAAACACCAACGAACCCTACTATGTGTGGGGCACACGGAGCTAAAGAGGCGACCAAGAGCAGGGACCCTGTCTCCACAAAGACCCCCGAGGCCCAGGGCGTGCGAGGCCTGTGCGGGCACTGCGGGGAGGCAGCTGGATGGACGGTCCTGTCCTGCACCCGCCCGGGCCCTGCCCGCGGGGCCAGCGCAGCCCTGGGTGCTGGGTGGTGTGGCAGCGGGAGATCGGCCGAGCCCCGGGACATGCCTTAGCTGCCCAGTGCGGCCAAAAGCATGAGAGCAAGCCTCGGGTAAGAGCATCCGTGGGCCAGGAGGTGACCAGGGAAGGACAGGCGACTAAGGCCGGGGCCAGATGGAGATCACAACCCAGGAGATCTCCAAACTCCTCTCACCTGCAATTCATCCTGTGCACGTCTGTCTGCCTGCCCACTGTGGGCTGTTTGAGAGCTCAGCCTGCATCCCTGCCCTAGCCTGGCACCCACACTACAAACCCAGCCTACAGCCCACGTCGCAGCAGATCTTCAGGGTGGGATCTGATTCCCTCGGAGCCTCCGGGGGCTCTGCCTTTCCTAGCTCAGAAACCCTGCCAGCCCAGCACAGTGCCCACCCCACTGTGTGCTGACCGGCCCTCCCCCTGGGACCCAGACCCAAGCTGGAGTCATGAGAAGCGATAGTGGCTGAGCAGCAACTGTGTGCAGGCACGTGCTGGGCACCCACTGAACCCTAGGAGATGTGCGGCGATCGGCCCCACACACCCTGTGTATGCCACTGTGAGCACGTGCCCAGAGCAGCCACAGTTTCCACACCCACAGTTCTGTCTGGCTCTGGTCTGAACTCTGCATTGCTCATGGACCTGAGGATGACAATGACGACAGTGATGACACACGGCCTGAGACAGTGCACTTCACACAGGCAGGCGTGTGCCAAGCACCAGACACTTATTCTCTCCTGGAGTCCTTGCCAACCACCCCTGGAAGGAAGTGCTCTTGTGCCCATTTGACAGATGAGTATACTGAGGCACAGCCAGGAAGCCATGCAGCTCACAGTTGACCACGCCAGCTTCTCCCAGACTCTGACCTGCTCTGGCAACCATTCCAAGGACTTCCTCCTTGTGCATGGAGGTGCTGGGAGGTGGCCAGCTTTGCCCAGAGAGAGCCCTGTGAGAGCTGCCCCCAGCCACAGGCTCACCGTCCCCACCTCATAGGGGAGCTGGGCCTCCCGGAGCATGGGAAGGTGGCCAGTGTCAGAAGGTGGTAGGAGGAGGGTCCTCACCGTGGCAGAGCCAGGTGAGGGTGCTTGGAGGTCAAGGGCCCTCATCAGGAAGTCGGAATCATGTTGGGGAAAAGCCAATTGAATGCAGAGCCTGGGACTTGCTGGGGGGCAAGGGACAAAGACAGCTTCCATCTGACCTCCCAGTCCGCTGAGGACCGCAGCTGTTTGAGTCTGAGGGTGAGAACTAAATGCCTCCCACTCGCACCCAAGGGCTTCTCAGGAGGCACAGGAGGTAAAGAATCTGCCTGCCAACGCAAGGGACACAAGAGAAGTGGGTTCAATCCCTGGGTCAGGAAGATCCCCTGGAGGAGGAAATGGCAACCACTCTAGTACTATTGCCTAGAAAATCCCATGGATGGAGGAGCCTGGTTGGCTGTAGTCTGTGGGGTTGCTAAGGGTCGGACACGACTGAGCGACTTCGCTTTCACTTTTCACTTTCACGCATTGGAAAAGGAAATGGCAACCCACTCCAGTGTTCTTGCCTGGAGAATCCCAGGGATGGGGGAGCCTGGTGGGCTTCCGTCTATGGGGTCACACAGAGTCGGATACGACTGAAGTGACTTAGCAGCAGCAGCAGCTAATACTCTTACCTGCAGAATCCCATGGACAGAGGAGCCTGGCGGGCTACAGTGCATGGGGTCACAAAGAGTCAGACACTACTAAGCACACGCACACACACGCACGCACGCACGCACCCAAAGGTGGAGCAGCCTCCTGCACCAGCTCCAGCCACCTGTGAGCCCAGCTCCAGCCACCTGTGAGCTGTGTGCCAGTGGAACATCAAGGAACCTCTCTGAGCCTCAAAGGCTTCCCTGGAAGAATGGAGACAGAAGCTTCTCAAGACTTCTTTGTAATTTCAAAGCATGTTCTCCCACAGTGCCTGGCACTTCGTAGGAACAACCAATCCTCTTGTCTCTGGGAAGAAGCTAGAGCCTTCAACCAGTTCTCCTCCTCCCAGTCCCAGCCCTTTGCACGTTTGCTGGGCCAGTGCATGCATGCTAAGACACTTCCATCGTGTCTGACTCTTTGTGATCCTGTGGACTATAGCCCACCAGGCTTCTCTGTCCATGGGACTCTCCAAGTGAGAATATTGGAGTGGGTTGTCATGCCCACTCCATGACAATCCAGGGGATTGTCGCAACCCAGGGATCTAACCTATATCTACTGCAGCTCCTGCACTGCGGGCAGATTCTTTACTGCTGAGCCACTGGGGAAGCCCTCCCTCAGCCAGGCCACTACCGAATCTGGCTGAGCTGAGTCCATGGGGAGGAGGCAGTCACCACGGGAGCCTTCACTGTGGTTTCCCAGAATCCCTGGGGACCCCGCCCTCCCTGACCCTGAGCTTGCCCTTGGCCTCTGTGACGGGGTAGAGGAAGCACAGGCCTACACCCGTGCCTCATTTGGGGCCCTTACCTGCCTCACTCCATAGACCCAGGGGTGCATAGATCACGCAACTCTGCAAACACACCGTTGTTCCCATTCCACAGATGAGCAAAACCGAGGCTCAGATGTTAGACTCCCTCAGCTCAGTTGGATCCAAACCCAAATCAGCTGAACCCCAACACCCAGCCACACACCCCGGAACCACATGGGGCCCAACCTCATAGCAAGTTCATCACACACACCCCAGTTCTAGAAATGAGAACCGCTCCTCGGCTGGAAACAGGCAAGAGCGACCCGCGCCGTGCCAATCATCCGGAAGAACATATGCATTTCAAGGATGGAACAGTTGCATGCTCTTTTCTACCCAAACTTAATATTTTGCATGTTCCTCTCTCAAACGCCACCAGCTTTCCCGACGCCATGTTGCGTAAGCCCCAGAGATATTTTCTCTCTTCTCTTGTACCCCACACAGCGGCTGTCTTCTGAGAAAAGAAATCGACCAAGGGATAAAATCTTGTAAATATTCCAGCCATTCACTTCCCCCGCATAATAACCCTGCAAAGAGCAACATTTGGGCCTCCATTCACTAGCAGATCACTAACTGCGTTATACAATCAGACGGCACGCGCGGTTAGCAGGTTTGCAACGTGCCCGAGCTCACCAGGCCATCACAGGCTTCCAGGAGTCCCCGTGGACCCAGATGGACATGGTCCAGTGACACCTGCCTGGGGGAGGGCCACTGGGAAAAGTGAAGGTGAGCTCCTAACACGGGCACTTCACCTCCTTCCCTCCCTCCATCCCATCTTTCTGCACCGGGGCCCAGTGAGTTAGTCTGCTCAGGCTGCTGGAAATAACAAAACAGTCAGGGTGAGCTAACACACTGACATTGATTTCTGACGGTTCTGAGGGAGGGCAAGTCCAAGATCAAGGTCTATTTGGTTCCTGCTGGGACTCCCTTCCTGTAGACAGCCGCCTTCTCCCCGTGACCTTACAAGGCAGGAGACAGGGTGTCAGCCCTATGGAATTAAGGCCCCACCCTTGTGACCTCACTTGATCTTTATCGCCCTCTCATTGGCACTGTGTCCAAATACAGTCACCCTGGGAGTTAGGGCTTCAGCATACGAATCTGGGGGTCTTGGGGACCCAGACCTTTAGTCCATAACATCCAGGGTCAGCATTTCTCCCCTAAGTTATCACAACAGGCCCCTACCTGGCCTCCACCTAGCGGCCAGTGAGATCTTCCTAAAACTCGGATCCAACCAGGTCCCTTCTCTGATTCTGTCACCCATCACGTTCAGAGGATAGTACCCCCAACACAGGTTTTCAAAATTTTTCTTAAATGATGATACTGCAGACTTTGTACCCTGGACAAGTGCTCATCGTATGATGAGAGGCCAAGGGGGCCGCATACAAAATTGCTTTAATATCCTGATTACAACTTTGCAAAATGTATTGTGTTGGATCCTACAGCTAAAAGGGTGAGCTAGACAACCCAGTACACAAATACATAAACAGCCTGCTTTAATGCTGTATTCAAATATTTGGAACAGAGGAACATAGAAGGTCCTGGAAGCTCTAAGTAGAGGTCTAAGGAAGGAAGACTTCCTGTCTGAGTCGAATCCCAAAGGACTGAATTTCCACTAATGCCGCTGGTGTCTGCCAGACCTGGAGCCCCAGTCACCTGCTGTCTGAGCGTCACTAACTAGTCCTCCTCTTGGGGACTGAGTCTACTCCTTACCACCTGTAAATGGAGAACTAAAGCAGCTCTGTGTGCGTGATCCCACATTCCTCCAGCAACCCTCCAAAGTGGGCGTTCTCATGGCTCATTTTACAGCAGGAGGAAGCGAAGGTCAAAGAGGTTAGATCTCTTGGGCTGGGTCACAGCAACTTCAAACCCACAATGGAAAATCACTAGATCATACCCGCAGCCCCCTGTGCGTACATTTCTGAAACTGCCGACACCAGAACCCATGGAGGACTCCAGGACCCTCCCCACAGGACTGAGTCAGAATCTCTGGAGGTTTGGTCAGAGTATCTGGGTTTTTTAAACAGGCCTCCCTGATAACATGTTCAGACACTGAGGTTTGGGACCCACTGAGTGACATGCCACTGGCTGAGTTATTCCAGGAAGAGCTGAAGCCACACCTGCCCGATCTGAAGGACCCCGTCCCCGTGGCCTAACCCTCCACATCTGCAGTCATCACCGCTGATGCTTTGCCTGCATTTCAGGACAAGACGCACTCGAAGCATCTCTCAGGGGCAGCACATGCCCTCAGTCCACTCCTCTCCCAAGAGTGCTTTCCCTTCCTGTTCCTATTGGGCTCACTGTTTGGAGCTACCTTGCAACCAGCCTTCCTTTCTCTCTCTCTCACCAGCAGCAGTGAGGCGTCTTCTATACCGAATGATTTATATCCATCATTGCTAAAAAAAAAAAAAAAAAAAATCCACTTAGCCCCATCAAGCCTGGCACATGATGGGGAAGCCCACCTCTCACACGTACTCACACCAGCAACAGAAGCCGCACCCTGGAAGGCAGCCGAGGGGGAAGGATTGACACCATCCAATATCATTGGCTGGAGCCCGGACTTGAGTCATGAGCCAAGGTTGAGGGAACAACCCAGAGTCACATACGCCTGGGCTCAGGTCCTGTTTGCCTTCTGCAAGCTCTATGACCTTGACCACCTCCTTCAGCTCTGTGGGTCTCAGTTGCCTTGCCCCCAGTCAAAAGCTGCTCCCAGCCACCTCGATGAGTGTCCAACAGCGGAGGATGAGTGTCCAACAGCGGAGGATGAGTGACATGGAGTTGAGTGACTTCTGAAGCTCAGTCTTGATGGCAAAGCCATTTGCTCCAGGCTTGCAGGACACTCACTCTTGGCATCCAGTCAGTCACCATGCCAAGCAGGAGCCCAAGGGCCCTGGGAAGGCCGCGTGTGGATGCTCTGGCCCACAGCACCTCTGAGACCCCAGCAAACAGCCCACTGCACCCACCAGATGCACGAGGATGACCTCAAATGCGTCCAGGGCAGCCTGTGTGTAAGCACACCGCCCTGAGTGATGGAAACCAAGAACCGCCCAGCTAAGCCCAGTCACCCCCAGAAGCAGGAGCAATAACAGTACTAAACGACTGTGCTTTATTCCGCCACGTGGGTGGGTCTGCTTCACAGCCACAGACAAGCAGAACCTCACCTTATGAAGCAGTAACGAGCTCAGAGTCGGGAAGAGACATATCCACAGGAGAAGTCGAGTCTCCACACCACACCTCTGACCCTCCACTGCTTCCCAGGAGCAGGTGGAAGGAGGCGGAGGCTGTGACTTTGCACCTTCTTCATCCCATTGCCTGTGTTCCATTCAGTTTATGAAACCTCAAGTGCTTCTTTGACTCAAAGAAATAAAGGAGGGATGTTTGCTAGCATCGTTTCTGCATAGTTAGATACATATAGTCTAATCATGTTCTGTAATGACTACTCATAGAAAAATGATGTGTTCTTCACAAAGAACCTCTCTCCTTTTTTCTCTCTCCCAAATACACCCAAACCGCAAGAACTATGAAAAGTACAGCCCCCTGAGCTGATATTCAATCTGTCAGATTTGCACTTCTTCAATTTCAGCAAAATCGCAATAACTAAAAGATAAGACTGAGTATGGCAAAGTTCATCATTAAAAAGGGCAACCTCTCCAGTCCTTCTGTCCATGGTAACGGCCAGGCCATGTGGCTGAGGTGGAGGAAACAAAACCTGGAGGCAGGAGGTGGTTAAATGCCCCCATCAGCGGGGATCCCAAAGGAGTCAGAGTCCACCAGAGCCAGTGTGACCGCCCAGGCAGAGCCTGAACAAATTCCTTCCCACACACTTTCTGGTTTCTTCTCAAACTTCTCCAAGGCAACAGATTTTCAATTTCTTTTAAGATTTCTTTTTGCTCAGAGAAAGAAAGAAGATGGCATAGACTGCGTTCTAAAACTCCAGGTACCGTGCCGCCCACACACATCGCATCTCCAAGCTCTGTAGCCACCCTGGGACGTGGGTATCACTATCGATGGCAGGGGCATGGGCTGTGGAATCGAGACAGAATCAGTTTCAGATCCTCTTCCTGACTCTTGGCAGTTGTGCAGACTCGATGCTAGAAAAGGGAATGGCTTGTTTGTTTTGTTTGTTCATTTTTGGTCACACTGCATGGCACTTGCAACTTCCTTGACCAGGGATTGAACTTGTGCCCCCCCTGCACTGGAAGTGCAGTCTTAATACTGGAGTGGGTCGCTATTTCCTACTCCAGGGGACCTTTCCAACCCAGGGATCAAACCTGTGTCTCCTGTGTTGGCAGGTGGGTTCCTTACCCTCTGAGCTATAGGGGAAACCAGTAATTATCTGACCACCTGGGAAGTCCTAAACGAGTGCTTCTTGGATGAAAAAAATAAAAAGCTTGCCCTCATTCTCTCCCCCAGCCTCATCTCTCTCACCATCACATGTGCAGGCCCATATATAAATGCATCCAATTTAAACTTACTTACAGGTTGCGCTGACAGTTCCCAAGGTGGAGCCAAGGCAGGTGACTGCTTCTAAGCCAGGGGCCCTTATGCTCAATTGCCCATAAGCCTGATCTGTCTTCCGCAGACTGGCGGAGGCGGGGGGACCTGCAGAAGAGGATCTAACTCCCGGGCACAGGTCTCAGCATCCAGGAGACCATGGGGTGCAGGACATGGAGGAGGTGGAGGAGGTGTCAGAGGAACCTGAATTAGGCCGCCTGGAAGGAACTGGGTGTGGCAAGCAGTCATAGAAGGTGCCAGTAGGTGAGCAGCAGCAGCCAAGGCTTCCCATGTGGCTCGGGTGGGTAAAGAATCTCCCTGCAATGCAGGAGACACAGGAGATGCAGCTTCAATCCCTGGGTCTGGAAGATCCCCTGGAGGAGGGCATGGCACCCCACTCCAGTATTCTTGCCTGGAGAGTCCCATGGACAGAGGAGCCTGGGGGACTACAGTCCGTGAGATCGAAAAGAGTCGGACACAACTGAGTGACTGAGCATGTCAACAGCAGCAGCCAGGATGCTGGGTACTTGCTATCACCCCAGCCAGCTCTTGCAGAGAACCAGAGAGCCTGTTGGCCACAGACCAGCCTCACAAAGACCCCCTGATATTTATGAGCCAGGCCACCTGCTCTCAAGAACCCATCATTCCCTTCAGTGGCACTGTGTGCGTAAGCGCTCAGTTCATGGCCAACTCGGTGACTCCATGGACTGCAGACATCCAGGTTCCTCTGGCCGTGGGATTTCCCAGGCAAGAATACTGAAACGGATTGCCATTCTCTTGTGCAGGGATCAAACCCACATTGCCTGCATCTCCTGCCTTGGCAGGTGGATTCTTTACCCCTGAGCCACCCGAGAAGCCCTCTAGTGACATCACTAATTTCTAAGTTAGTAACGACACTTTATAACTTGCACACTCCATCCGCACCTTAACCCAAAGTTGCACCATAGCACTTATAACTCAGGGCTCTCAAGCTCCGTCTCACTTATGGGAGCATGGTTATCACCAGGGGCCATTGATAGACAGGGAGACCTGGTGTGCTGTGATTTACAGGGTCACAAAGAATCGGACACGACTGGGCGACTGAACTGAACTGAACTGATTGGCCTAGAGGGCTGAAGCTCACCAAAGGAGATTTTATGCAGCAGCGTCCTAATGCAAACACTACAAAGGGACTCAGTAAGTATCTGTGGGTGGAGAAGGAAAGAGCAACTCACTCCAGTATTCTCTCCTGGAAAATCCCAAGGACAGATGAGCCTGGCGGGCTACAGTCCATGGGAACACAAGAGTCGGACACAACTTAGTGACAAAACCACCTCCACAGAGTATCTATTCAAAGAATGAATGAATTAGCACTGCTGCTGCTGCTAAGTCACTTCTGTCGTGTCCGACTCTGTGCGACCCCACAGACGGCAGCCCACCAGGCTCTGCTGTCCCTGGGATTTTCCAGGCAAGAACACTGGAGTGGGTTGCCATTTCCTTTTCCAATGCATGAAAGTGAAAAGTGAAAGTGAAGTCGCTCAGTCATGTCCGACTAGTAGCGACCCCACAGACTGTAGCCCACCAGGCTCCTCTGTCCATGGGGTTTTCTAGGCAAGAATACTGAAGTGGCTTGCCATTGCCTTCTCGAATTAGCACTATCGTATATTTTATATCATTTAATAAGAATGTTGCTCATTATCACCTCTGAGCTTCAGTTTCCTAGTCTATAAAACAAGCATATCACCCACCTAAGAGTGTTACGAGATTGCTGCTGTTGTCATTCAGTCGCTAAGTCATATCCAACTCTTTGAGACCCCATGGACTGCAGCAGGCAGGCCTCCCTGTCCCTCAGCATCTCCCAGAGTTTGCCCAAGTTCATATCCATCGAGTCGGTGATGCCATCCAACCAACTCATCCTCTGCTGCCCTCTTCTCCTTTGGCCTTCAATCTTTCCCAGCATCAGGGTCTTTTCCAGTCAGTCAACTATTCACCTCAGGTGGCCAAAGTTTTGGAGCTTCAGCTTCAGCATCAGTCATTCCAATGAATATTCAGGGCTGATTTCATTTAGGATTGACTGGTTTGCTTACCTCACTGTCCAAGGGATTCTCAAGAGTCTTCTCCAGCACCACAGTTCAAAAGTATCAATTCTTCTGCACTCAACCTTCAGGAGGTCATATATGTACAAGGTCTATGCAACTTCAACAATCAGTATGCTGCTGCTGCTGCTGCTGCTGCTAAGTCACTTAAGTCGTGTCCGACTCTGTGTGACCCCATAGACGGCAGCCCACCAGGCTCCCCCGTCCCTGGGATTCTCCAGGCAAGAACACTGGAGTGGGTTGCCATTTCCTTCTCCAATGTGTGAAAGTGAAGTCGCTCAGTCATGTCTGACTCGTAGTGACCCCATGGACTGCAGCCTACCAGGCTTCTCCATCCATGGGATTTTCCAGGCAAGAGTACTGGAGTGGCTTGCCATTGCCTTCTCCGAACAATCAGTATATGTTCAACTAAGTTCAGCAAATATTTAATCACCATCATCATTGTTATTAGTGATCATTTGTTTAGCAGCTGCTAGAGGCTTCATACGCTTTCTAATCCTCATAACAATACTTCAAAGTTGAGGGTAGTCTCACCTTTATTATGCAGTATTTATGAGAGCTGAGGAAGTAAAGAGATTAGCAGAGAACAATAGAATAATTTCCAGTCTGGGAGTATGGCACACAGAGTCCTCCATGGCACCCTCTCATGTCCGAAAAAACGACGGCCCTGAAAAGTGTTCACTTTTGACATACTGCTAGCTGGTAGGGCTTGTGGAAGCCTCCAGGTCCTCCCCAAAACGTGAGCTAGACCCAAAATGGGACAAGGTAGCGACATACAGAAAGTAGGAGCTTGCTTGCCTTGAGAGTGAGCATCAGTAATCATATTGCTTTTGGAAGCCTAACACTAAGGCCAAGAGCAAGCCAGAGGAGGTAAACCTGGGAATCCTGCAGATCTGAGATGCTCAAAGGTGCCATCTGTGTCTCCAAGTCTTTGGTAACCCAGGCTCATAGCAGGAGGAAAACATCCTCAGTCGAGGCTCACACATGTCCCAGGGGTTAGGACTAAGCAACGACCTCACAGTGAAAGATCACGGAAACAACAGAAGAAGTGGTGTCCACGAGCGGCTCAATGGTAAGGAATCCGCCTGCCAGTGCTTGAGACACAGGGGACATGGGTTTGATCTCGGGATCACGAAGA
This sequence comes from Moschus berezovskii, assembly GCF_049115385.1. Taxonomy (NCBI): domain Eukaryota; kingdom Metazoa; phylum Chordata; class Mammalia; order Artiodactyla; family Moschidae; genus Moschus; species Moschus berezovskii. The sequence continues at coordinate 6,190,045 of NC_142480.1, read as the reverse complement.
TCCCCTGAAGAAGGGAATGGTAACCCACTCCGGTATTCTTGCCTGAAGCATCCCATGGACAGAGGAGTCTGGCAGGCTGTAGTCCATGGGGTCACAAATTCAGACATGACTTAACAATTGAGCTTGCACACACGGAGCATATCCATGAGTGGCAGTGAGAACAAACTTGAAACACCCAAAGATGGCACAGTCTGATACACAATGTGTAACAGCAGCGGTTGAAGTATATAGAGAAAGGTTAGAGTCACGAAGACAATCAACAAAAGATGATCGGCAATGACCACACAGGTTTGACAACTAACTGGAGCTTCTAAAAATAAAAATGTTAATTAATTTTGAAAAAAAAACCTCAATGGGTGGTTAATTATGCACAGCTAAAAATAAAATGTGTGAACCCAAGAGTCTGACTGAATTACCAAGAGTCAAAGAACTAGAAAATATGAAGGAAAATGTAAGAGTGATGAAGAGGAGCAGGAGCAGCTCTAACATAAACCTAGTCAGAGCCCCAGAGGACAGTGCAGAGATATTAAATCAGAGATCATATTTGGAGAGATGATAGCTAAGAACTTTCTAGAACAGATGGGACATGTAAATCCAAGATTCAGGAATCACCATGTAGTCCAAGTAAAATTAAATGTCTTAAATCCTCTCCAACATCCTATAGTGAATCTCCAAAATACCAAAAACAAAAATAATATTTTAAAAGCAGCCACAAAAAGAAGAGGTAATCTTCAAAGGAATGATATTAATGCTGAGACCAAACTTTATAATGCCAAAAACGCAGCCAAAAGTCACAGAATAGAGCTTTTCACATGTGGAAATGCATTTATTGCTAACCTAGAATTGTGTGCTTCACAAGACCATGTACCCAGAAACAGTAAACACGAAACAAAGTTATATTCAGATATATTCGGTTGGTGGTAAACTAGCAAAACTTCCCTAAGGAAGGAAAGAAAATGGTTTTTTAAAAAAGACTGAGATGTAAGAAGAAATAGTGAGCTAAGAAGCTGGTGAACATGTGTGAAAACTTACAAACCAATGTTGTCTAAAATTGCAATAGTCTTATTTATAAATTTAAATAAAATAACAGAAGTAAGTAAAAGCGAAAGTCACTTATTTATGTCCGACTCTTTGCGACCCCAAATGGACTATACAGTCCATAGAATTCTCCAGGCCAGAATACAGGAGTGGATAGCCATTCCCTTCTCAAGGGGATCTTCCCAAACCAGGTGTCAAACCCAGGTCTCCCACACTGCAGGCAGATTCTTTACCAGCTGAGCCACCAGGGAAGCCCAAAATAACAGAAGTAAGATATTAAACAACAGTAACATATATCTTGAGAGAATGGTGATCTGATTCTGGATATTCCAAGGTCCTTTTATTCCTCAAAGGAGTGTAAACACAGTTTTTAATTTAGTACATTGTCAAGTTAAATATGCATGGTAAAGTGACCAGGGAAATCAGAAAAACAATAGGAAAAAAGAATAAATCTGAAAGCAATAGAGGGAGAGTAAAAATGAAACAAAAAGAACAAACGGAAAATTTTTTAAAGATGACCAAAAAGGAAGAAAGAAGAGAATCATAGAAAAAGTGGGAAAAGGGAAATCACAAGCTAAGACAACTAAGAATTAATAAAAATAAATCAATAATCTAAATAAACATAAGTGAGCTAAATTAACCAATTCAAAACAAGATTGCCCAAAAGACCTTTCAAAACACAATATGCAGGTATAACCACCACATAGTTTGAGAAGTAAACTATTATTTATAAACTATTATAAATAATAGTTTTTTTTTTAAATTATTATAATTTATAAATAATAGTTTATAAATTATTATAATTATTTATAAACTATTATAAATAATAGTTTATAAATTATTATAAATATTTATAAATTATTATAAATTGAAGGATCTATGTACCCCTTCCTAGCCCCACTCTCTCCTCCAAGAAGAATACAAAATGACTGATTCGTTATTTATCATACCATCCATTCCCATTTATTTTACCACAACTGTATATATCACTGGGCTCCAAAATCACTGCAGACGGTGACTGCAGCCATAAAATTAAAAGACTCTTGCTTCTTGGAAGAAAAGCTATGACCAACCTAGATAGCATATTAAAAAGAAGAGACATTATTTTGCCAACAAAGGTCCATATAGTCAAAGCTATGATTTTTCCAGTAGTCATGTATGGATGTGAGAATTGGACTATAAAGAAAGCTGAGTGCTGAAGAATTGGTGCTTTGAACTGTGGTATCAGAGAAGACGCTTGAGAGTCCCTTGGACTGCAAGGAGATCAAACCAGTACATCCTAAAGGAAATCAGTCCTGAATAGTCATTGGAAGGACTGATGTTGAAGCTGAAACTCCAATATTTTGGCCACCTGATGTGAAGAGCTGACTCATTTGAAAAGACCCTGATGCCGGGAAAGATTGAGGGCAGGAGGAGAAGGGGACGACAGAGGATGAGATGGCTGGATGGCATCACCGACTCGATGGACATGAGTTTGAGTGAACTCCGGGAGTTGGTGATGGACAAGGAAAGTGTGAAGAAGCTGCCTGCTGCTCCAAAGGACCTAGGGGGAGATGAAAGTATCTCAGGGTCTTTTCTTTCTGGCTCCAAAAAAAGTTTCCTCTCCTGGATCTGCAAAGAAAGCTTTTCCTGTGTTGCTGCCCCAGCCTCTTCCCTACACCTCTGGCACCTAAGCAGCAAGCCCAGCTGTGCTGCAACCATCATCTTCCTCTCCCCCAGCCCACTGGGCTGGATGGCATGGACTGTTTGCTGACTTCTGTTCTCCTAGGGCATGGGAGTGCTGCAGTCCATGGGGTCGCAGAGTCGGACACAACTGAGCAACTGAACTGACTGACTTACTGACCGATTATATATATCACTAAAACACACACATACACATTTTTTTTTCTGCACATCACATTTTTTCTCAATATTGTGTTCACAAGGCTTGTCCATTTTGATAAATGTAACTTTAGTTCATTAACTTTTACTCCTGCATTATTTTCTGTAAGACTATCCACTCTCCTGTTGGTTCAGTTCAGTTCAGTCGCTCAGTCGTGTCCAACTCTTTGCAACCCCATGAATCAAGCAAGCCAGGCCTCCCTGTCCATCACCAACTCCCGGAGTTCACTCAAACTCATGTCCATCGAGTCGGTGATACCATCCAGCCATCTCATTCTCTGTCGTCCCCATCTCCTCCTGCCCCCAATCCCTCCCAGCATCAGTCTTTTCCAGTGAGTCAGCTCCTCGCATGAGGTGGCCAAAGTATTGGAGTTTCAACTTTAGCATCAGTCCTTCCAATGAACACCCAGGACTGATCTCCTGACTGGTTGGATCTCCTTGCAGTCCAAGGGACTTCTGTTGGTAGGCATAGCTATTATAAAAAACTGTTTATTTTGCCAAAGTTTGTCTCCAAAGTAAATATGCTTAGCTGTGGAATTTCTGGGTTGTGGAGTGCAAATATCTTCAATTCCCCTAGATGTTGACAAACTGAAAGTGGTACCAGATTGCCACATTTTTGGCAATGGAAGAGTAGGTAGTTAGGACAAACTTTTCCACTACAAAACCTGGAAAATATGGATAAACTTTCAAATTAAAAAAAGCCTGAATGTATTGGAGAGTTTTCAAGACAATGAGATCCAGGAGAAGAAGGAAACTCAAGGAGACAAGCTTAGCATTTAGACAGCTTTTTCCCTATACGTGTTCCCTGGTTCTGGAGGAAGAGGCAGAAAAGCTGAAATTCTGACAAATTCATAGAACTGTAGTGACAAAATTAAAGTTCAGAGACCGTTCATAAGGGGGATTTATGAAACCGTGAACACCAAGAGCAGTATCCATTTTTTCTATGATTCTCTTTGCTTTCTTCCCTCTTGTGGAGGAACTGATTGGGTTTTCTTCTTAACTGACTCTAAAAGGATACCCTTTAAGAGTAAGGGCAAACCAGAGATAGTTTGTTCTTCAAAGGATGGAAGCCCAGTTTAAAACTTCTCCATCGCTAGTTAGATTAAGGAGCTCTGGCGTTGCTAGGTATCCTAGCCAGCCTGTGTCAGAATCAAATATTACACCTAGCCCCCAGTTTAGCTCTATAATGTTTCCAGCACTCAGTAAAAACCATGGATTCATGGAAACAAAATAGTATGTCTGAAAACAAAGAGACACAGAATGGTAATATGGTAATATGGAAACTTCCCACAGGACACCCAGATAATGGAGGTGTTAATATTCGACCTTCCCTGGTGGCTCAGAGGTTAAAGCGTCTGCCTCCAATGCGGGAGACCCGCGTTCGATCCCTGGGTCGGGAAGATCCCCTGGAGAAGGAAACGGTAACCCACTCCAGTATTCTTGCCTGGAGAATCCCATGGACGGAGAAGCCTGGTAGGCTACAGTCCACGGGGTCGCATAGAGTCGGACACGACTGAGCGACGGAACGGAACGGAATATTCGACCTAGATTTTAAAAACAACTTGACTGATCTCTTTTGTATCTTTCTTTCTTTAGGTATTGTTTCTGTCTTACTCTTTGTCCTGTTCATCTGGGATTCTAGTTACATATGTGTTAGACATTTTTGCAGTATCTCCTATGTCTTCTTTGAAAGTGAATGTGTTAGCCACTCCGATGTGTCCAACGCTTTGCGAACCCATAAACTGTAGCCCACCAAGCTCCTTTGTGCATGGAATTCTTGAACAATTATTATGTTCAAGGAAATAAAAGAAAAACTGAAAATTACATCAGAAAACCAGAAACTATAACAATGAATCAAATATAAATTCTAATACTGAAAAATAGAATAACTGAAATTTAAAATTCAATGGATAGGTTGAAAGCAAATAAGATATGAAAATGAAAGTGTTAGTTGCTCAGTGGTGTCCAACTCTTTGGGACCCCATGGACTCCACCATGGACCCACCAGGCTCCTCTGTCCATGAAATTCTCCAGGCAAGAACACTGGATCGGGTTGCCAACTCCTTCTCCAGGAGATCCTCTGGATCCAGGAATCGAACCCAGGTCTCCTGTATTGCAGGCAGATTCTTTACTGTCTGAGCTACCAGGGAAGCCCTAAATCAGATATAGCTTATTAAATAATTTGTAAGTTGAAAGATACCTCAGAAGAAAAAATCAAGAATGATGCGTGAGAGACTTGGGGATAGAGGAAAAATATGGAAGATATGACTCAGATGGTAAAGATCTGCCTGCAATGCAGGAGACACAGGAGATGGGGGTTCACTCCCTGGGGCAGGAGGATCCCCTGGAGAAGGGCATGGCTACCCACTCCAGTATTCTTGCCCGGAGAATCCCATGGACAGAGGAGCCTAGTAGGGCTACACTCCATGGGGTTGCAAAGAGTTGGACACAAGTGAACGACTAAAACTTTCACTTTCATGGAAGCCATACGAGATACTGCAGAAATGTCTAACCTACATGTCACTGGAATCCCAGATGAATAAGACAGAGAGAGACAGGAAAAAAATGTCAAAAGAAACAAAGATATAAAAGTGATCAATCATATTTCAAAAGATTCAAAAAGCATTGTGAACCTCCAGGCAAAGTAAATACAAAGAGAATCATACCTAGGCACATTATACTAACACTATTGAGAACCAAGGAGAAAATCTGAAAACTGGGGCAAGGGACTGGGGAAAGGCATCACCTTCAAAAGAACAAGAATAGCACTGACATCTGACTTCCCAAGACAAACAGCAGAACCAGCAGACAATTGAATGCTATCTGCAAAGTACTGGAGACAAAATTTGCCAACCTAGAATTCCCCAGCAAAAATACCTTCCAACAATAAATATGAAATAAAGGCATTTTCAGATTGGGGGAAATATATTTTCAAGCTGAGAAAATTCACCCCAGCAGTCTCCCACAAAAGGAAATCCTGAAAGGTATTCTTCAGAGAGAAGCTTAGAAATGTAGGAAGGAATGAAAAGATGACAGAAAGGCAAATGTGAAGATAAATGTAAAATGTATTAAAGCAATAGTAACAACTTGTAGGGTATGGAATAGATAGATAAATACAAGAAATGAAAACTGTGACATATAAGTCAAAGTAAATGAAGATGAAGCACTTGAAGGCTCTTGCATTATTCAGGAAGTGGAGTGGGTACTGCTCCACTAATTTAAAAAAAACTATGCTGTTAAAAATATTAAAGATACTTTTTGTTGGGAGTGGGGAGAACAAATTGGGAGATTGTAATTAACATATACACATTATTATATATAAAATAGATAACTAATAAGGACCTACTGTGTATATATAGCACAGGGAACTCTACTCAATACTCTGTAATGACCTATATGGGAAAAGAACCAAAAACAGTGTGGATATATGTGTATGTATAACTAATTCACTTAGCAAAAACTAACACAATATTGTAAATCAACTATGCTCCAATTAAAATTAGTTTAAGAAATGAAAACAAAAGGAAGAAAGTAAAAAATGTAAAGGCATTGACTAAGGAAATAGAAAATAAACATATAGTAATAATAATTCAATAATCCAAAAAAAAAGGATGCTTGTTGTAAACTCTGTGCAGCAGTTCTCAAAATGCGCTTCACCGACCCCATAGTAACAGTAAGGCATTATTTGATTCTTTGTACATCTGCACCGGTGGGGCAAAATTACAGCAGGTGAAACTCCAAATGCTGGCTGCATTAGTGCAAGTCAAGGCCATGGCAAGAAAACACACAAGTAGTTATTACCATCTTCATTGCCACGCACTTGCAAAAGAAAAACGAAAGGAGCTCCTTTCATTTGACTACCTTGATGGAGCAACATTTTTTATGCTCAATTTAATGAAGCAGAACACAGACATAAAGCTGAGCTACTGCATCTTGAAACAAAAAGTTATGACAAGGAAAAGCCCTTGAGCAATTAAGTCATAAGGTGAACTGACCACCTTTTAATCCAACACCATTTTCACTGGAAAGAACAACTGATAGACAAACAAGGGTTATTCCAACTTGGATATTGGGTGGGCATCCTCTCAAAATTTAACAAAGTGACTCTGTCACCTTAAGGGAAACAACTTACAGTATGTGTTGCCGGTGATACACTTTGAGTTTTCAAAGGAAACTTAGAATTTTGGAAAATTTGTATTGGCCATCTAGAGCTTAATGGCTTCCTGACATGTAAAAATTTTTCTAAGGACTTCCCCAATAGTCCAGTGGTTAAGAGTCCAGCCTTCAGTGCAGGGGACATGGGTTCGATCCCTGGTCTAGGAAGATGTCATGTGCCTCAGAGCAACTGAGTCCGAGCACCACAGCTACTGAGCTCATGTACTGCCACTACGCAAGCCCTCATTCCTGGAGCCGGAGAGCCACAAGAGAAGCCACTACCATGGGAGTCCCTGCCTGCAGCGAAGACCCAGTGCGGCCAACAAACACATAAACAGATCTTTTTTAAAAAAAGACTTTTCTGATAAGATCAATGATGATTATAAACAAAAATAGTTATCTCATCTTATATAATCAAATGTGTCAACAATTGGAAGACCTACAGAATACAACAAAGTAATATTTTCCAAATGACTGATACACAGCATTATGTTTGGAAATTATGCATAAGTGAAAGATCTATTCAAATTGTAAGAGAGACTAATGGATTTTAAGAAACAGAATATGAAAAGTTTATTGATCTGGTTTCAGATTCCAAATTGCAAATAATATTTAAGAAACTTTCACTTGTTAAGTTTTGATATAGGATCAAAGAAGAATATCTATAACACTCTGAAAAACCTGTTAAAATACTCCTTTTCTTTCCAACCATGTATTTAAAAGAGGCTAGATTTTCTTTGTGTATTTCACCCAAAGCAACATAGCACAAGAAATTGAATGCAGAAGGAGATATGAAATTATAGCTGCCTTCTATTAAGTCATAAACTTTTTAAAAAGCCAAACTAGAAGGCAATTTCTATCTCCCCAATTTTTTGTTTCAGAAAAGAGAATTTTCATAAAATAAGTTGCTTCTATTTCCAGTATTATTATAACTTCTAATAAATATTTTAATGTTTAATTATAATGCAATGAAATATCAATAGGTACATAAAATCACATTGGAGTTCTCAACAATTTTTAAGAGTGTCAAGGAGTCCTAGGACCAAACATTTTGAGAATCATTATTCCAGGGTAACTATTAAAAGAATAGAAAAAAATGTATTAAAACTATTAAAAGAAGGTGGGAGGGAGAGATAATAATAATAATAAACTCAATAAATCCAAGAGACGGCAAGAGAAAAGAAAAAATTGACATAAATTACAACATCTATGTCAGTCATTACATTAAGTGTAAATGGACAGACTCGGACTGATACAATCATATGCTGTTTAGAAAATACACACTGAATATATCAGGTTACAAAAAAGATGAAAGTAAAAGAATAGAAAGATATCTCAATGCAAACACTAACCAAGAGAAAGCTGGTATAATTACATTAGTATTAGACTATGCACACTTCAGGGAAGAGATGTAACTAAACATAAAGAGAGGAATTTATGAAATGTAAGGTCAAGTTTATCGGAAAGATATAATAATTCTAAATGTGCTCACACCTAATAACGTGCCCTCAGAACACACAAAGCAAAAACTGACAAAACCAAAAGGAGAAATAGACAAAACCACTACCACAGTGAAAGTTTTCAGCACATCTCTCGGCAACTGATAAAGCAAGTGAACCAAAAGCGTTAGCAAAGATTTAGAAGTTTTGAATAACATAACTAATAACTTTGACTTAACTGACATTTGTAGAACATGGCACCCAGTAACTGCTGAGGATACCTTTTAAACATTTACCAGAATTGACCAGATGCTGTTTCAACATATTTGAAAGCATTAAAATCCCACTGAGCAGGTCTTCTGACCAGAGTGGAATTCAGCGAGGCATTAATATTAAGTAGAATATTTGGGGAAATTAAGAATTCTGGAGAATTAAGAGAAATGCTTCTAAGAAATATTCCAGGTCAAACAAAAAAAATCACAAAAATCAGAAAACATTTTAACTAAATGGTGACTACATTATATGAGGCTCAGACACCGTGTTGATAGGGAAACTGGTAAAACCTTAAGAACGTATGGGCTTCCCTGGTGGCTCAGTGGTAAAAGAAACCGCCTGCAATGCAGGAGATCCAGGTTTGATCCCTGGGTTGGGAAGATCCCCTGGAAAAGGGAATGGCTACCCACTCTAGTGTTCTTGCCTGGAGAATTCCATGGACAGAGGAGCATGGCGGGCTAAAATCCATGCAGTCACAAAGAGTCAGACACAACTGAAGCGACTGAGCATATCTTTCATTAAACAGAAGATTTTAAATTTTAAGGTGATCAAATATGTCAATGTCTCCTTTGGTTTTTATTTCAAGTTTGTTTCTAAAACTCTCTTCTATACCCTCAAAGTTGGGAAGATATTCTATTCTATTTTCTTCTCAATGTGTTAAAGTTTCTCTTTTCCTCTATAAGGCATAACCCACCTGAAAGTTATTTTGGGGACTGGATAAAGCACAAGCTGGAATCAAGATTGCTGGGAGAAATATCAATAACTTCAGATATGCAGATGACACCACCCTTATGGCAGAACGTGAAGAAGAACTAAAGAGCCTCCTGATGAAAGTGAAAGAGGAGAGTGAAAAAGTTGGCTTGAAACTCAACATTCAGAAAATGAAGATCATGGCAGTTGGTCCCATCACTTCATGGCAAATAGATGGGGAAGCAATGAAAACAGTGAGAAACTTTATTTTCTTGGGCTCCAAAATCACTGCAGATGGTGACTGTGGCCATGAAATTAAAAGATGTTTGCACCTTTTAAGAAAAGCTATGACCAACATAGACTGCATATTAAAAAGAAGACACATTACTTTGTCAACAAAGCTCCGTCTAGTCAAAGCTATGATTTTTCCAGTGGTCATATATGGATGTGAGAGTTGGACCATAAAGAAGGTTGAATGCCAAAGAATTGATGCTTTTGAACTGTGTTGTTGGAGAAGACTCTTGAGAGTCCCTTGGACTGCAAGATCCAACCATGAAGAAGGTTGAATGCCAAAGAATTGATGCTTTTAAACTGTGTTGTTGGAGAAGACTCTTGAGAGTCCCTTGGACTGCAAGATCCAACCAGTCAATCCTAAAGGAACTATGTCCTGAATATTCACTGGAAGGACTGATCCTGAAGCTGAAACTCCAATACTTTGGCCACCTGATGAGAACTGATTCCTTGGAAAAGACCCTGATGCTTGGAAAGATTGAAGACAGAAGGAAAAGGGGATGACAGAGGATGAGATGGTTAGATGGCATCACCAACTTGATGGACATGAGTTTGAGCAAGCTCCGGGAGTTGGTGATGGATAGGAAAGCCTGGCGTGCTGAAGTCCATGGGGTCTCAAAGAGTCGGACACGACTGAGTGACTGAACTGAACCGTGAGGCTGCTTCTGTTTTTATAATAGGTGAAGTTGAGGTTCAGACTGGTGAACAGACTTCTCAAGTTGTACATGGCAGAGCCTGGAAGCAAAACCCAGACCTACGGGGTCCAAACCACATGGTCTTTCCCGGCAACCCTCTGCATCCTCTGGAAGGCTGTTCTGTGCTGGGCTCCTGGCCCTGTGGATACAGACATTAGTTGGACCTGGGCCTGCTTGGAGGAGCTCAGTCTGCTGGCGCCCAGGGAATTCTTGGATTCTACATTCCTGAAGGATGAGAAATGCTGAGGCCACTGCAGGACCAATTCAAGGCTGACAGGGAAGGCTGGGGAATCCCCACCCTGAAGCCCAGACAGCACAGAGAAAGTGCTTACTTCCTATGACACTCAGAAGGTTGAAGTAATCTGCCCAAAATTACACCTGGAAGAAAATGGCAGAAGTGAGCACAGAAGTTCAGGCTGCAGAAATCAACTCTAGCCTCTCTTGCTTTTTCAGCACCGCTGTGCAGAGAGAAAGAAAACAGCAGGGAGATGAGGCAGCAGCTGCGGGGCGGCCCACCCACCCCAGCTGCCTGACCCCCACCCCCAGGCAGGAGCCCAGGACTTCCAGGTTCCACGATGCCCTGCAGCCACATTGGAGTTCTCACGTTTCCCAGCAACGCCTGGCCCCTCCAGCTGCAGCCAGGTGTTCCCAGCAGCCCACCCCCAACACACATGCACACACACACACACACACTCACATACTCACACACTGCCCTGAGATCTTCTGCCAGAACCACACTCTTCCGGCCTTACACCCTTCGCTCAAAGGTCTGAGTCTTCACCCATCAGTCCCCCCTTCTGTCCAGCTCTCCAAGCTGCTCCCTGGCCAGTGCCAGGTGACCCCAAAGGCAGATCAGACACATGTCTAGGTCCACAGGGACACACACACACAGTTCAAGTTCAGAGGGCTTATCAAAATTTGCAGTCAGAAAACCTAACCAGAAGTCATTTTAAAACTCAGCATACATGTAAGGTCTGTGTCGATATGAAAAGTGCACTGTGAGCTGGAATCACGTTGAGCTCTGGGAAGCATTTTCTCATCTTAGCTTAGGTCTCAAGGGCTGAGTTTTGCCCCGCTGGTGGCTCAGCCCACAAGGCATTTTTTCCGGCCTGCTTCTGAATCACTGCCTTTCTATTTTGCTCTGACCCTTCCTTTCAGTGCCTTGCTCTCTGTTCTCTCCTTCTCTCTCTCATCGCTCGCACTCCGAACCACAGGTAATCATTTCCAGCCCTAAAGCACTTCACCTTTGGCGCAGAGCACTTCCCTTTCAAAGTGATTAGAGATTGAAGATCCCCTGTTTAAAATTTAAATTAAACCAATTTAAACTGCAGGAGCTCTTCATGGGTTTGACGCAAATAATTATTTTTCACATAGATCAGAGAGGTTGGGCCCAGCCAGGTACTAAACAGGAGTGAGAAGGTGGTGAGAGCTGACCTCTGGGGGAGCCCGGCTCCGGGGCTGAACCACCAGGGCAAGCCCTGCACAAATGTTTCACAGCAGTCACCCCACATTCAGGGATAACGGAACCCCAGTCCACAGCAGTGCTCTTTGTGATTTCAGAAACCAGTCTGAACTGGGCCTTCTTTCCCAGGTCTCTCAAAGAGTAAGACTTCAAGCACCTATTGGGGGCTTCCACTGCAAGGAGGTACGCCTCATTCCCAGAGAAAGGGAAGTTTTGCTCCGCTCTCGTGGTCCCTGCCCAGTCACCTACATTGCCGTGCTATTCACAGCAGAGAGGAGGTTGACCACAAGGTCATCAGAACACAAAAAGGACCTCCCGTTTCTCGAGCATGTTTTATATCCTGGGCTCAAGAATGAATCAGCCAAGTCCCCACCCTCAAAATGTTTAGCCCAGCGGAGGTATAAAAATATCAATTACAGAAGAAGGCTGTGAGTAATACAGAAAACTGTCTGAGGGATAAAAATAGCATGAAGATGGGAGTGATTAACTTCTGAGATCCTCTGGGTTGGCCTCACACAGAAAGGGCTTTGTAAGCAGGGACTTGCGGGGTGAATAGGAGTTTTCAGCTGGACAAAGAGACATTTAAAACACCATGATATCATGTTCCTGCCACAGAAGGAAGAAGAGTACAATGAGATACTTGAGTTTTCTTCTCTTCCCACATTGGAAACTGAGTCTCAAAGGTTTGACTTTCCTGTCTGAGATGAGAGCTAGAAAGTTGAAAGCTCAAATCCACATCCAATTCCAGAATTTCAAATATTATTCTTTCCTCCTTGGTTGACATCTAGGCCAGAAATCAATATTTTAAGTCTTTTTTTTTTTTTTGCCTTCTTTTCCCTCTTTATTTTTGGCCAAGTGGCAGCCTAGGATTAAGACCATGAAACTGACCTGCCCCACAGCCCTGCCTCCCAGCTCATGGGACAGGGAGCTGGTGGTTGAGCCTGGAAGGCAGCTGGAACAGAGAGGGAAAGAAAACAGTTCATGGTCTGCCTGGCCAAGGGAGACAGGCAGCCCAGCGGCATCCAGGAGAGCCAGGAGGCCAAGCCCAGCCCAGACGTTTCGAAAACAAACCCCCATCCAGGTTTCCATCTCCTCAGGCGGGCCCCACCCTCCAGGAGGAAGGTAACTAACTTCAAGCCACTCAGGTTCCTCTCCTCTAGAATCTTTGTTTTGTCATTTTCCCTTTTTCCTAATTAGGTTTCAGAAACCAGAGTAATCTGGGCAGTTATGTGTGCTCAGCTTGGTTGGATGTGTGCTGCAGGGTTTATTTTAAAATATTCCTGAAAAGGGATCATGGTGGAGGGGCAGAGAGGGAGGCATCTGAATGAGGATTAGCCCTGGGGCTGGGGGTGGGGATGGAGGCCGGTTGTTATTCATAGGTACCCGCGGGTCTGATGGGGACGGCAGAGTTTTGGGTAGAGATGGTGGTGAGAGCTACACAACAGTGTGAACGTATTTCAGGTTCCTGAATCGAATACTTCTTGTCATCGTTCAGTTGCGAAGTTGTGTCCTACTCTGCACGTCAGGCTCCTCAGTCCTCCAGTCTCCCAGAGTTTGCTCACATTCATGTCCATTGAGTCGGTGAGGCCATCCAACCGTCTCATCCTCCTCTGCCTCCCTTCTCTGTTGGCCTTCAATCTTTCCCAGCAGGGTCTTTTCCAATGATTTGGCTCTTCGCATCAGGTGGCCAAAGTATTGGAACTTCAGCTTCAGCAACAGTCCTTCCAGTGAATATTCAGAATTGACTTCCTTTAGGATTGACTGGTTTGCAACTTAGGGATGGTTAAAATGATAAATACGATGTTGTTAATAGTTTACTATAACCATAACTGATCCCGCGATGCCTTGTGAATGGGTGAGAAGTTAAAAAGTCTTCAGTGATCATTATTTTGCCACAGCAGCAAGGGGGAAACAGTTCCTTGTTTTACTGATTATTGATTAGGTGATTGATTGATTGATTGACTCTTTGGGGAATGGAAGCCACCAGCTGTCTGTACAATCTGGATGAGTCTGTGAAGCAGAGCACCTCTGGAAAGGCCTCATGCTCTGCAGACACCCACTTAACCTGGAGATCAGTGGAGCCATTTCTCTTCTTTCAAGGAGCAAACCACTGTGTTCACTGGGCAGGATCTTGGCTCCTGGACCCTTCCTCCAAGCCATCCCCCTGCCTGCAGAGTAAAGTGGGAAGTGGAGGAAGCCCGGCTTCATCGTGCTGTGCAGAGCAGTGGGAAGGAGCTTGGCAGATCCCAGCCCTCCTTCCAGGCCCAGCACCAAGATGGTATGACCTTGAAGAGGTCACCAGGTGTCCCTGAACCTCACTCAGCGGCTTCATCTTTTGAATGTGACTAGAATCCTTGAACAGACTGAGTCCACACTTGGGTGTGTGCCTGGCACACGGCAGGTGTTGAACCAGGACTGCTTTTCCCCTGCTGTTGCTCCAAAGAGGAGCCTCACTGGACAGAGCCACAGTTCATTCTTGGGCACCAAGAGGGAGCCCCACAGAGGTGCAAAGCGGGCCAGAGTCACAGGAAGGATCAGGACCCTCACTCTCACCCTCCATGATCCGAGTAATCCTGAGCCCAGGGTAGGGTGCAAAGAGAGGAAAGAGGATCATAAAACCAGGAAGGAAACCGCTGCTGTCAGGCCTCGGCTTCCTGGTAGTGAAGGAACAGCATAGCTACTCGGAGGGAGAGAGGCCTTGGGTGAAGTGTCAGCCACTTGGAGGCCCCTGAAAACTCAGCTCTGAAGTCAGAGTGAGACAGGGAAGGTTGACCAGCAGGCCGGATGGCTCCCCTCCTGCCATCTCTTCTCCTCTATAGAGGAGGGGCCATCAGCCCAGAAGAAGGGCCATCTGTCCCGCCCAGTCCAGAGGGTGCTAGAATGCCTGGTCACATTGCCAGAAAGACTTGCCACCTATCCCCATCCCCAAACAATCTGGGTCTTTCTCAGCCAAGACCACCCCCTCGCTTCAAGGATGAGGGAGAGGGACTGTGTTGGAAGTCCACCCAGAAGCCTTCTCAGACACTGCCACCTGCTGCCCCTCTGCACAGCAGGGTCCACGCAAGCCTGTGGGACAGTCCCAGGGGAGGTGAGCCCTGCAAAGCATTTCACAAGCTCATTTGACCTAGGAGTCTTTTCACCCACACTGTCTCAAGTTCTAGAGACGTGTTTTGGGAAATGTGGCCTGTATATTTCTTTTTATAGTATTTATTTATTTGGCCATGGCGGGTCTTAGTTGCATGATATGGGTGGGATCTTTCATTCTGGCTCACAGACTCTCTCGTTGTTGACACAAGCTCCAGAGTACACAGGCTCAGTAGTTGTAGCACGTGAGCTTAATTGCTCCCCTACATATGGGATCTTAGTTTCCTGACCAGGGATCCCACTTGTATCCTCCATGTTGCAAGGCAGATTCTTAACCAGTGAACCATCGGGGAAGTCCCCTTTACAGTTCTGAACTATAGCTTAATATGGCAGAAGTTTTTCTAAATTCTTCCTGTAGATGTGAGCAGCCTTGACAACTGAAGTTCTTGGAGCCTTGGTTTTGACATCTGTAAAATGGGTATTATATACATATGGTATCCACAGAGACAACTGTTGCAGTTATAAACGAAAGTGTTTCACAGGATGCACAGATCAAGGTTGTCTACAGCTGCCTAGGGAATAATCCAGCACCTATTTGTTACCTATTGCCTATGGCTCTTAGTTATTTACAGATTTAACAAATATTTACTACCTGACAGGGTGAGAAAGTGTCATTGCCCCACTTTTGCCATTGCTGTTTGATTTGGGATGCAGAACGCCGAGGTCGGGGTGGAGTTGAACATGCCTGGTGTGCTACAGCTATGAATTCCAGGGTCAAAATCAGAATCCTTGTCTGTCAGAACCCAAATGCAGGTGTTCTCCACCACACCAGCCGGCCTGGGCTCCTGCAGTCAGCCATGCAGGTGCCGTGAGGAATGCAGTAAGGGGGACATCAAAGGTCCTTCTCCAAGGAGGCCACAGCTCCACAGAGACGTGGAAGTCACTGTGGAGCCTGGGGAAGGACCAAGCCCGGAGGACAGGCAGGTTTGGAAAGCCCAGAAGAGGAGGGAAGGGCTCCTTCGGAGAGAAAAATCTGAGCAAGGAAGGACCAAAGAAGAGGACCGCACGGGGAGGAGGAAGAGACGGGAGGCGGGGGAGGCGGGAGGAGGTGCTGACCACGCCCACAAGTCAGTCAGGATGGGGCCTGATGCTGCGGGTTTCCGGGGCCTTTGGAGGTTCCTGACTTGGGTCATCAGATGTTGTAGGGGAGCAGAAAGACTTCTCTGAAAACTGTGTGGAGACATCCATGTAGCCTGTAAGAGCCTGAAATGGTGCAACCACTTTGGAAAACAGTCTGGTGGTTCCTCAAATGATTACACCAAGACTTTCTGTATAGGACCTTCCCTGGCAGACAAGGTTGAGAATCTGCCTGTTAATGTATGGGACAGGGTTTCGATCCCTAGACTGGGAAGATTCCACATGCCATGGGGCAACTAAGCCCGTGTGCCACAGTTACTGAACCCATGCTCTGCAATAGGAGAAGCCGCTGCAATGAGAAGCCCACCTCCTGCAACTAGAAAGTGGCCCCACCACCACCTCGCCACAGCTAGAGAAAGCCCTAGTGCAGCAATGAAGACCCAGGGCCACCAATAATAATAATATTTTTTAAAACAAAGATCTACCGTATGACCCAGTAATTCTGTTTCCAGGTACATATCTGAGAGAAATCATCGAGATATGCGATCCACAAAATAGCCAAAAATGGAAACAACCCAAATGTTCATCAGCTGATCAATGGATGAACAGAACATGGTCTATCCCTACAACAGAATATTATCCAGCCAGACTAAAGTGTGAAGTACTGACAGTCGCTGCAAAATGGATGAACTTAGAAAGCATTCGCTGAGGAAAGAAGCCAGTCAAAAAAGACCACAAGTGTGATTCCATGAATGTGAAAATGGACAGAATAGGGAAATCAATCAAGATATAAAGTAGATTAGTGGTTGCCAAGATTTGGGAGAACTGGAGGATAGGAGTGATAGCAACTGGCTTCTTTCAGAAGCAGTGAAAACGTTCTAAAACTGACTGTGGGGGTGGTTGTGCATACCTGTGAATATACAAAAGTCATTGAATTGTAAACCCTAAATTGATGAACTGCATGGTGTGTGAATTAGACCTGGTAAAGCTGTTTTTAAAAAATTAATGCTGTTCTTGTTGTTCAGTAGCTAAGTCATGTCCGATTCTTTGCAATCCCATGGACAGCACGCCAGGCCTCCCCGTCCCTCACCATTCTCCAGGAGCTTGACCAAGCTCATAAACCAAAATTTTAGGGAGCCACCAAATAGTTTATATATTAACTTAGTTAAATCTGCCCTCTGCGTGGGAAGGTTTAGCTCATTTCCCATTTTACAGATAAGTTAAAAAGAAGGTCCAGAGAGGTCACGTGACATGTCCGAAGCCAGGGCTAGAGAATGGCCACTCCAGCCCAGCCCCCAGAGCCTACGCTATGCCCAGGACAGTCATTGCAGTCCCTTAGGGTTGCTGCCCCACTCACTGAAGGCCACAGTCAGCGGGACTTGCTAAATCCCTCCTAAATTCACCCTGTGGTTCAACCTACCTGGAGGTTTTCCTCCTCTTACTCCTCACCACCCCCCAGGAGACAGGCTAGGGTGGGCTTTGCTTCTAGCTCAACTCTTTATCTTCAAAGGCGATTTCCGCTCCAAATATTTATGGCAAAATACAGAGCAAGCCTTCTTTCGCTGGGGGCCCACGTTTGAAGCTGTCTTCCCAGTGTGCGGTATTTGACAGTCAAATCCCTCCAAGGACACATTAAGATCTCTTGGCGGCTGGTGCGCCGCCCTGACACCCACCCACCCCAGTGAAGTGCCCCACCCACCTTCAAGTGGGGACACTTCCCTGAGTTTCTAGGGTGCCACGCCCAGCGTGTTCCCGTGCTGACTCTGTCCACTGGGCCTGGTGGACCCAAGGTCAGGTCCTAGGCCACATGTCCTCTTCACGGTGGATCCTCAGCACCCGTGAGACATAGGCTCTGGGGCAGCCGGTGGGAATCTAGCTCCTCCATTTACTCGGGGTGTGACCGCACGCAAAACCACCTCACCCGGCTCAACTCATTCCTTAAATGGGAAAGTGGAGACAACAAGAGTAACATCAGGATATACAAGATCATTTCAGGATTTTTACAGGATCCTTTTGTAAAGGGCTTAGAGCTTTGATTGTCCCGTGTGAAGAACTCAGGAAATGTTATCAACGATCACTTTCTCCTCTTCCTTCCTTCTTTTTCATTACTAAGCACAGAATTCTGCAGATACAAATAGACACACACGTTTACTACATGCCCGGTCATCCGCATGTGTCCCTGCTTCTCACAGGACCCTGCCGCAGAGGCCTCTTTAGCGGCTTCATTTGGGAGGACACAGGCTCAGAGAGGGGCAGTCTTGCCCAAGGTCATACAATTAGTCACGTGTCCAAGGATTCAGAAGTGCAAGTTGGTTCACCATGGCTCCTGAGTGCCTCTTCCCCAAGGGCGACCACAGTAAGCCAGACTTAGAAGCAGCCGTGGTACGTGAAGGACTCGTCGGTCTTCTAAACTTTGGAGCATATTGTGAACTGCCCATGCGGATTTGGGGGACACGAAATTCCGAGCTGTCAGCACATTCCTGCGGTGGGAGAAGTCAGCCCCCGCGGATGACACAGCGTGCACGGCCCCACCCTGCACCCCTCCCAACCCCCCTCACCCCTGTGGCCAGCCCGGGTCAGGCGGGGCCAGGCCGGTGTCTTAGAGGGCCCTGGGGGAGCAGCCAAACCCAGAAGATTCTCCAGGAGGGGTGGCCCAGGTCCAGGGAATGGACCGAGGGCTCCACCCCAGCCTCCGCTTGTCCAAGATCGCATTTTTGAGGACTGGTCAGGACAGGGCTGGGGAAGCCGTGCCAGTTCTCCCAGGGCTTTCAGAACGCAATGGAAAGAAAGCTCTCAGGCCCTGGAGGGCAGGGGTGGGACCTCTCGTTTATGGAGAAGATTCCCAGCGCCGAGCGGGGCGGTAAGCTCTCCAGGTGTGCTGTTCAGGCAGGGAGCCAGCCCGTCCTTCCACCGGGGCCAAGCCCCGAGGACAACGGCTCCACAGGGGACAGCAGAACACCCTGCAACGGAGACCCAGTCACGCAATCTGGCCCGACCGTGCTCTGCACTAGGCTCCCAGTGGCACGGAGGCAACTTGGCCTTGGGACTCCACTTGGTCCCCTCTGCAGTAGGAAGGGTCGATGACAATCGACCACCCCGGGCTTGTTGTGAAGACAGGCGACCCTCCCCAAGCCTCTCCCTGGGGCTCATTCAGCCATTTAACACCTGGTCTAAGAACCACCTACCCTGCCCAGCTTTCTTGCCCCTCCATCGAAAATCCCCTCATTCAGAAAGTGACTCTCACTTTCAACATTTCTCGAAACGCCCAGGCTCAGGGTGACTTCCGCTCATTTATTCATTGATTCATTTATCCGTTCACTCAACAGAGATGTTAATTACCCCAATGTTTAAGATTTTTCCTGGGCATAAATTTCAAGTTAAGGGAAAACTAGGACTATGGTGATTCCTGCAGGTATCTACGTGTAGGAATCAGCGCACTGAGGTCGGTGAATGTTGAACTCATGAGGGAGAAGGTGGGATGACTTGGCAGAGTAGCTTGGGAACATATACATTACCATATGCAAAATAGATAGCAGGTGGGAATTTGCTGTATGAGGGTATGAGGCAAGGAACCCAAAGCCTGGTGCTCTGTGACAACCTAGAGGGTTGGGACAGGGAGGGAGGTGGAAGGGAGGTTTGAGAGGGAGGGGACACGGATATGCCTGTGGCTGATTCGTGTTGATGTATGGCAAAACCCATCATAATGTTGTAATGTCATTATCCTCCAATTAAAAATAAAATAAACTTTTCTAAATAAATAAACTCTACGGAGAAGGCAATGGCAAGCCACTCCAGTACTCTTGCCTGGAAAATCCCATGGACGGAGGAGCCTGGTAGGCTGCAGTCCATGGGGTCGCTACGAGTCAGACATGCTTTGGGAAAATTCATTACCATATTTCAAATTACACAGGTGGGAAGGAAATGGGGGGAAAAACCCAAGCCTGGTGCTTTTTGCCCCAGGGGGAATTTGGACAGGGAGGTGGGGGAGGGCTTGGGGGGGGGCCTTGCCGTCTATTGGGGTTCAAACACAAAGGAAGTCATTACCCAAAACTAAAATAAACTTTTAAAAAAATAAACTCAGCTTTAAGGGCGGAGAAGGCAATGGCAAGCCACTCCAGTACTCTTGCCTAGAAAATCCCATGGACGGAGGAGCCTGGTAGGCTGCAGTCCGTGGGGTCGCTACGAGTCAGACATGAGTGAGTGACCTCACTTTCACTTTTCACTTTCACACATTGGAGAAGGAAATGGCAACCCACTCCAGTGTTCTTGCCTGGAGAATCCCAGGGATGGGGGAGCCTGGTGGGCTGCTGTCTATGGGGTCACACAGAGTCGGACACGACTGAAGTGACTTAGCAGCAGTAGCAGCTTTAAGGGGCTTATTGTCAAACCTTCTGTGACAACCATACCTCTTGACCCTGTGGCCCTGGATTGCCATCTTCTTTTGCCAAATGGGAGTCCACCTTAGAAATGTGTTTGGACTGGAAACAGACTTCAGAATTTCTTTTTTACAGGTACACCCTTTATGAAGACACACAGGGCCGTTGCTCTCAAAAAAAGAAGCATTTTTCCAAAGAAACTTAATGGCTGCAATAAATGTGTGCAAACAAGATCCTCGTATCTTAAAAAAAAATTAATTATAATAATAATCCCATTCACCACCTGTATCTGAGTCAGCATGCCCAAATTTAAAGTGAGAATGCTGTGGCCTGAAGGCCCAAGCATCCAATTCTATAAATACAGACAGAAGCTGCAAAGTCAAAAGGCCAGACCATCCCAATCTGTCACCCTTTCCACGTTGATAAATTATGTACACCCCTTGGATGGATATGCCTGGAGGCCTGAGGTCCTCTCTGGGAGTCAGCTCCCCGGTCCCACTCCCCCTGCCATCCGCTCCCCCCACCAACCCAGAGCCCCCACCCTGCCTCCCCACTGTCTCCTCTGGGCAGACCAGGTGTGCTCCGTGATGGATTGCCCGCCAGGCCCCTGCATCCCCGAGGCAGCCAAGCCCGGGTGGCAGGATGCAACCTCCGGCTCAGTTTGATGGACAGCAGGCACGTCAACACTGGAAGGAAGCCTGTCTCGGGGGGACATACATTTTATTTGAGTTTCAGGGGCCCCTTCCCAGCTTATTCCTGACCACACCCTCGGCCCCCAATTCTCAGTCCCCCTCAGCCCTCTTCCACCCTCCTTAGAGCCCTGAATGCATTGGGTGCGCGTTTGAGAAGCTCATTTTAGCCAAAGAGCAAGAAAAAGGATCCAAGTTTCCTCCCATTTTAGAAGACTTTTCTCTGTGATCTTAAGACGAAATCAGAAGGGTGCCGTGTCTCCAACCAGCTCCTTAGAATTCAGAAAGACGGTTGCAAGTCATTTAAAAGGAGACGCAGCATCTTTAATAAATTTAATCCATGTCTGATTACAGAGCAAGAAAGCTCTCTTTCTCTCTCTTTTTCATCTTCCAGAGCCAGAATATTGCAATAACTGTTCCATCTGATTTTTAAAAAAATAAGATTTGCTAAAGGTCAGTGTATCTCCTGGCCACATATGCAGCAACATTCAAATTTCCTTGGCCCAAGAATAAAAAGATTCTATCATTAAAAATAAAAGCATGAGGACATCTCCTGAACCCATGGGGGATTTTAGAAAGAGGAGACATTTCCTTATCAAGGCGCAATCACGAGATTTTTTAAGCAGTATCTCTAATCTGCTTCCCCCTCCTGCCCCCCACAACCCATCCACCCCCTGCTCCCCTCACATTTCCCCCTCCCTCTTTTCACATCAAGGTCTTTTTATCTTCCAATTTTGCATCTAAAGATGAGGTGAATACCATTAGCTCAATTCAACCTCAAGTGTAGTCAGATGGGCCTGTGATTTCTGAAAAGCACTCGCTAAGGTCACATTAAAATGTATAAGAGCATTTCGATTCCTGAGAAGGGGGCTTATTATCCACCCGTGGTGTAAAAGAGGAATGTCAGTGGCCACAGACTTGGGTGAAAACAAAAGAGATACCAGGATTTCAGTCTTTTGTCAGCAAGCTTCTCTCCTTTCTTTGCACAGCCTTCCCGACAGCCCTGCAGATAGCTCTGCAGACTGCAAACTTAGGCCTCTTGCAAAAAAAAAAAAGAAAAACAAGTTTAACTGGCTCCCCTTGCCAGTTTTTGTTTTAACCCTTCCAGCTACAGTCAGCCGTGTCACTTGCTTTCAAATTATAAATGTGCATTTCCTTGAGAGAGAGAGAATTTGGTGTGAACTATCCTTGTGGGTTGGTTTTTGGTTTTTGGGTTTTTTTTTGAGTCTGTCCTTTCGGTAGACAGGAGTCAGCATGCAGTTAGAAAAGCATAGACTTGGGAGTGAGACAGACCTGGGTAAGAACCCAGTTTTGTCACTCACGAGCTGTGTAACCCTGGATACTCACTCCCTCACTTACTCAGCAGAGATCTGTTGATCATCTGGTACAGATCAGACATGGTTCTGGGTTCCAGAAGCACACAGATGAACCAGATGGGCATGAGAGTTTGCATTCTCACCTGGGCAGGGCTTCTGTGCAGAGGCAAAGCAACAAGGCAGGTGGAGATGGATATTTTTGAGAAAATACACAGACCACTTTAAAAGAGGGGGCTTGAAGAAGACCAACATTAGGTAGGGTAATTGAGGAAGACCCCATATGAAGAAATGGAATTTAAGGGCTTCCCGGGGGGGGGGCCAAATGTCTGTCAATGCGTTAGACCTGGGTTCCATCCCTGGGTCGGGAAGAGCCCCTGGAGTAGGAAATAGTAATCCACTCCAGTATTCTTCCCTGAAATATTCCATGGACAGAGGAGCCTGGCGGCTACAGTCCTTGGGGCTGCAAAGAGTTGCACACGACTGATTGACTTAGCATGCACACCCCTGAGGAAATGGAACGTGAAGTGAGGCCCAGAAGTCACGCCTATGCCAGCAATTCAAAAGGCAACCCAGACACTGGCTACAGGAAAGAAGAGAGCTTGTGTCTCCATTATCCGTTATTTTGCCCACCAAGCACCCCATTCCTCCCCCTTCCTATCAGCTGTGCTCTGACCTCATCCAGCAAAGAAAAGTGTCCCTGACCCAAGACAGGCTGTCAGACCCTCACCTGAGGGGTGTCTATCTTGCACATACGACACATAAGGAGACAGAGGCAGCTGGCTCACCCCCTTGGTGGTGCTCTGATGAGAAGGCTGATTTGGTTCTGACTCTTAACATCCCTCAGACGTCTCTGGCTCCTTTTTGTTCCCCAGTTTGATTCTTCAGCTTTCCTTTAGATCCTGCGAGATAGTCAACCTTCCAATAAATACTTTTTTGTTCGTTAGTCAGAATTTAATATATGATTTGAAAACAAAACACCATAACCAACGTAGACATCAATAGCAGAGAGCAAATCTTTAAGGAAAAGAACCTCTGGGAAAGGTAGGGTTTACCGACGTGACTGTCTGGCCAAGAGGATTCTGACTTGCGTTGAGAGTGAGAACTTAACAGCCAAGGGCAAGTAGAAATGAAACAGCTAATTAAGTTATCGGCTTTGAGACTGTCAAAGAGAAGTCAGGAAAGTGAAAGAGACTGGATTAGAATTGAAAGTGCTGCTCTCAGTCCATGGTTTTCAACACATCTAGAGAGAAATAGCTATAGACCTGGACACGGGTTTGTGTGTGTCCACTAAGAGGGCCTGAGGACAGGGACACTCAGTAGCAATGAGCACACTTGGCACCCAGGTCTTGGTTTCTAAATACCGTTCTCCACACAAAGGGACAAGGGTTCCTTAGAGAGACGCATGATCCCAAAGGTGCGACGGGGAAAGTACAGGAGGTACTTGGAGCATCTCGTGCCAGAAAACGAAGAAGTACTCAAGGAATGAGAGGAGCAGGGAAGAACGGAGACCAACCAGAAGAGGCACACACTGACCAAATTTAAGAATTTTTTTTTTATTTACTCCAATTTACTCTGATGTAATTTACATACAGAAAAATGCACCTATTTTTAAAATTAATTTCACTGGAGTATAGTTGCTTTACAATGTTGTATTCGCTTCTGCTATGCAGCAAAGGGAATCAGCTATCTGTATCCATACGTCCCCTCTGTTTTGGATTTCCTTCCTACTTAGGCCACAGAGCATTGGATAGAGTTCCCTGTGCTATACAGTGCGTTCTCAGTAGTCATCTGTTTTATTCATAGCAGTGTGAATATGTCAATCTCGATCTCCCGCTTCATCCCGCCCCCCACTTCCTCCCTTGGTGTCCATATGTATGTTCTCTACAGCTGCGTCTCCAGTTCTGCTTTGCTTATCTGTATCATTTTTATAGACTCCACATATAAGTGGTATTATATGATATTTATTTTTGTCTTTCTGGCTTACTTCACCTCCATATGACAATCTCTAGGTCCATCCACATCTCTGCAAAGCAGACAATTTCATTCCTTTTCGTGGCTGAGTAATATTCCACTGTACCTGTATACCATGCTTTCTTTATCCATTCCTCTGTTGATGGACATTCAGGTTTAAATGAATCTATTTTTAAATTATAGGTCAAAGATTTTTGACAAATATATGACTATATACAAGCATGTGGCCACCATTTTAATCAAGGTACAAAACATACTCATTAGCCCCAAGATTCATTCAGGGCCTTTCTTAACTCATCCCTTTGTAGAGGCAACTACTGATCTGATTTTTGTCACTATAGGTTAATTTTGCTTTTTTCTAGAACTTCATATAAGTGGAATCATACAGTATTGTGGAATCATGCAGTATGGTTTTTTTGGTGTGTGTATGTATTCTTTGGCTAACATAATGCATTTGAGACATATTCATATTGCCATACAGATGAGGAGTTTTTCACTTTTGGTGTCGATAGTTTTCTAATTTATGAAAAATACAATTCAGCCACTTTTTGATGGACTGTTACATTGTTTCTAGTTTCTGGATATTATGAATAAAATTTATTTGAATACTCATATATATGTTCTTCATGAATATATGTATTCATGGAGAAGACTCTTGAGAGTCCCTTATACTGCAAGGAGATCCAACCAGTCCATTCTAAAGGAGATCAATCCTGGATGTTCATCGGAGGGACTGATGCTAAAGCTGAAACTGCAATACTTTGGCCACCTCATGCGACGAGTTGACTCACTGGAAAAGACTCTGATGCTGGGAAAGGTTGGGGGCGGGAGGAGAAGGGGACGACGTAGAATGAGATGGCTGGATGGCATCACCGACTCTGTGGACATGAGTTTGAGTGTACTCCGGGAGTTGGTGATGGACAGGGAGGCCTGGCGTGCTGTGATTCATGGGGTCGCGGAGAGTCGGACACGACTGAGCGACTGAACTGAACTGAATACCTATGAATGTAATTCCTGGGTTGTATGATAAGATTATATTTACCTTCACAATAAATTTTTGCACTGATTTCCAAAATGATGGCATCACTTCACATTCCCACCAGCAATGTTTGAGAGTCCCAGTTGTCCCATATCCTCACAGATATTTGTTATGTTTAACTGTTTTTATTTTAGCCTTTCTAGTAGATACATGGTGGCATTTCACTGTGGTTTCAATCTGAATTTTCTCATAAGCATTTTTTCATTACTTTATTGGCCATTCATGTAGCTTTTTTGTATAGTGTTTGTTGTTCAAATTTTTGTACATATTTATTGGGTTGTTTATCTTATAATTAAGTTGTGAGAATCTTTCTGGATACTAGTTCTTTGGCAAATATATTTGCAATATTGCAAATATTTTCTGCCAGTAGTAACATGCTTTCCTTTTCCTTACTGGTATTTTTGAAGAGCAGAAGTTTTTAATCTTGTTGAAGTCCATTTTACAAATTTTATTTTGCAGTTTGTGCTGTTTGTGTCCTAAGTAACTATTGCATGCTTTGAGGACAGAAATACAGGCCCTATGTTTTCTTTAGAAGTTTATGGTTTAAGTTTTTGTGCTACAGAACATAATCAAATTGGCTTTCATTATGATAAATGCAGTGAGATGGAGTCAAGCTTTATTTTTTCCATGTGGATATTCAGTTGTTCCAGAATGGTTTGCTGAAAAGATTATCATCATGAAATTACTTTTGCCCCTTTGTTAAAAATCAGTTAACCACATATGTATGATTGCACTCCATTCATCTATATGCTTACTTCTACGACTCGAATATTGTACTCTTGTATTATAAACATTGAAATTAGATTATACAGGCCCTCCAAATGTGTTCACTTTTTTTAAAAGTATGGTGGTTACACTAGGTCTTTTGTATTTCCATATAAACTTTATAATGTCTATCAATTCCTCCCAGAAATACACTGATACACTGATTGAAATTACATTAAACCTATTAATTCTTTGGGTAGAAAATGATATTGTATTACGATAAGAAATATATGTAGCTTTTGTCCCTGATTACTGACACAGAGCTCCTAAAATTTTTGGAATTCCCTGAGTGATAGGAATGTCTCTTGTTATTCGTAATATTCCTCTTCTGCTCACTCCAAAGTTTATGTTAATAGAGTGACTTAGGGTGGACCAGCATAGACGGGTCTAAGGGATTAGAGGATTGGAATTTTCAGCCCCACTTACCCACCCCCAACCTCCAGGACTGGAATGCAGAGAGGGCTGGAGATGGAGCTCTATGAAGACTCAGCAAGGTGATCTGGAGAGCTTCCAGACTGGCGAATCCCGTCAGAGCGGTAGGTGGGTTGGTGCACACGGACAGGGCATGGCAGCTTCAACAGCCTTCCCCTTGTTTTTCCCTGTGCATCTCTTCCATCTGACTGTCCCTGCGTTGTAGCCTCTACAGTGTGAAAGTCGCTCAGTCATGTCTGACTCTGCAAACCCAAGGACTATACGGTCAATTCTCCAGGCCAGAATACTGGAGTGGGTAGCCTTTCCCTTCTCCAGGGGGTCTTCCCAACCCAGGGATTGAATCCAGGTCTCCCACATTGCGGGCAGATTCTTTACCAGCTGAGCCACAAGGGAAGCCCTATGCCTTTATAATAAACCAGTAAATATAAAAAAGTATTTTCCTGAGTTCCATGAGCCATTCTTGCAAATTAACACCCCTGAGGAAGGGTTGTAGGAAGACCCAAATTTGCAGATGGCAGGGCAGAAATGTGGGTAACCCTTTTGCAGCTGGCACCTGCAGAGCACTAACTGGGGGGCCTGCACTAACTTCAGGAGTTGGTGTCAGAATTGATTTGAAGTGTTGGACACCTAGCTGTTCTCAGAGAACCAGAAAATTGCTATGGAAAACCTACGTACATTTAATGTCAGAAGAGTTGAGGAAAAACTCTTTCAGATGCCTTAACACTGAGTCTTGCACTATATCTCTCCATCATTTAGTGTATATTTCCATATATTCGTTGCTGTTTCTGCTGTTCAGTCGCTATATCCAACTCTTTGTGACCCCATGGACTGCAGCACGCCAGGCTGCACTGTCCTTCACTATCTTCCAGAGTTTGCGCAAACTCAAGTCCATTGAGTCAGTGATGTCATCCAACCACCTCATCCTCTGTTGCCCACTTTTCCTCCTGCCTTCAATCTTTCCCAGCATCAGGATCTTTTCCAGTGAATCAACTTTTCCCATCAGGTAGTCAAAGTGTTAGACCTGCAGTATGAATATTAGGTATTAGAACTTCCAATGAATATTCAGAGTTAATTTCCTTTAGAAATATGTCTCCATATATTTAGCTTTTCCTTAATTTCCTTCAGAAATGTTTTGCAGTTTTCAGTATCACTTGTGTTAAATTTAGTCCTAAATATTTTATCTCCAAGTATGCTTTCTTTATTTTTCAATTTTTTATTATAGTTGATTTGCAGTATTAGTTTCAGGTGTGCAACATAGTGATTCAGCATTTTTATAGATTATGCTCCATTAAAAGTCACTGAGGGTCAATGGCTGTAATTCCTTGTGCTAAACAATACATCCTTGTTACTTATTTATTTTATATATAATAATTTGTATCTCTTGATCTGGTATCCCCAATTTGCCCTTCCCCTTTAAGATGGAAACTTAGATCACTTATTTTAAATCTATCTTCTTTTCTAATGTATTTTTTTAAAAAATCTTCCCTCTGAAAAACATGAAAACATTATAAACATTGATATGTTTGTTTTCATTTTAGTTCCATGCAAAAATATGGTCTAATATTTCCTTTGATTTTTCTTTGACCCATGGGTTATTTAAAAGTGTTTTGTTTCATTTCCAAATATTTGAAGATTTTTCAGATTCACATTTATAATTGTGTTCTCATTTAGTGTCATTGTGACCAGAGAATATACTCTATTGATGGCTATCTCTTTAGATTTACTAATACTTGTTTTATGGTACAGCTTATGGGCTATCATAATGCGTGTTTCATTTTAAAGTTTGTATTTGCTTTTCTCCAATTGTGTGGTGTAGTCTGTAGACGTCAATTAGGTCAAGTAGGTTGGTGGTTCAAGCCAGTTCAAGTCTTTTTTTACTTACCAGTTTATTTTCAGTTCAGTTCAGTCGCTCAGTCGTGTCTGACTCTTTGCGACCCCATGAATCACAGCACGCCAGGCCTCCCTGTTTATATCCTACTAATTACTGAGAGAAGAGTGTTCAAAATCTTCAATTAAAGTTATAGACTTGTCTGTTTCTCAGTTGAATTACGTCCATTTGTTTTCCTCATTTCCTTAGAAGTTCTGTTATTCTATTGTTTGTTATTCTATTATCAGTTACTGAGGTCAGCTTCCCCATCTGACTTAGCACAATGCCTGGCATCCAGAAGGTTCTCCATGTGTCACTATATCTGGAACTGCGTTTTTATATATGCAAAATATATAAAAGCATTTCAATGGCTACCATACCTTGGCTATTGTAAATAATGTTTCAATGAACATAGGGTTATGTGTATCTTTTCTTACTACTGCTTTCATTTGGAGTAGAACTGGATCATATGGTAGTTCTTCTTTCATTTTTGAGGAGTTGGCATAATGTCTTCCATAGTCACTGCCCCGTGTACCCTCCCACCAACAGCACATCCACATCCTCCCCAACAATTGTTATTTGTTGTCTTTTTTGATAAGAAAACAACCTGACAGGTATGAGGGGATGCCTCACTGTGGGTTTGATTTGCATTTCCCTGACGATTACTGAGGTAGAACGTCTTTTCACGTGCTCATTGGCCATCTGTAGGTCTTCTTTGGAGAAATCTCTATTCAGGTCTTATGCCCATTTTTTAATTGTAGGTTGTTGTTGTTTTAACTGTTTGCTGTGCATTGGTATACAGCCAATTAACAATGTTGTGACAGTTTCAGGGGAACAGCAAAGGGACTCAGCCATACATAGACCTGTATCTGTTCTCCCCCAAACTCCCTCCCATCCAGGTTGCCACATAACATTGAGCAGAGTTCCATGTGCTATATGGCAGGTCCTTATTGGCGATCCATTTTAAGTATAATAGTGCTTACATGTCGGTTCCAAACTCCTTAACTACTCCCTCCCCCGTCCTTCCCCCCAGCAATCATAAACGCATTTTCTAAGTCTGTGAGTCTGTTTCTGTTTTGTAACTAAGTTCATTTGTATCATTTATTTTTATATTCCGCATCAGTTCAGTTCACTTCAGTCGCTCAGTTGTGTCAGACTCTCCGCGACCCCATGAATCACAGCACACCAGGCCTCCCTGTCCATCACCAACTCCTGGAGTTCACTCAAACTCATGTCCACAGAGTCGGTGATGCCATCCAGCCATCTCATTCTCTGTCTTCCCCTTCTCCTCCCGCCCCCAACCTTTCCCAGCTTCAGAGTCTTTTCCAGTGAGTCAACTCGTCGCATGAGGTGGCCAAAGTATTGGAGTTTCAGCTTTAGCATCAGTCTTTCCAATGAACACCCAGGATTGATCTCCCTTAGAATGGACTGGTTGGATCTCCTTGCAGTATAAGGGACTCTCAAGAGTCTTCTCCAACACCACAGTTCAAAAGCATCGATTCTTCGGTGATCAGCTTTCTTCACATATAGGGACTTATTTGGTGTAGTTTGGGTATTAACCCTTCGTTAGATATACTGCCTGCAAATATCTTCCTCCACGCACTAGGTGGCTTTTTTGTTTGCTGAGTTTCCTTCACCGTGCAAAAGCTTTTGAGTTTCATGTAGTCCCATTTGTTTATTTTTGTGTTGTTTTGCTTAGGAGACACATTCTCAACAAGTATTACCATGCCAAAGAGCGTACTGCCCATGCTGTTTATATTTTCTTCTAGAAGTTTTATGATTTCAGGTCTCACATTTAAGTCCTTAGTCCATTTTGAACTTATTTTTGCCCATGGTGTGAGAGTAGTCGAGTTTGATTCTTTCACATGTAGCTGTTTGGTTTTCCCAATACTGGTTATTGAGTAGTCTGTATTTTTCCCATTGTATATTCTTGCCTTCTTATTTTTGTCTTAAAAGTTTAAGTAATTCATTTAGTAATTATGTTAGACAGCAATTACATGTAGTTTCTATTCTATGTTCTGGTTTATCTAAAAATATCTTTGCCATCCTTGCCCTTAAAGCATAGTTTGGCTGGGTATAGAATTATAGGTTCACAATTCATCTCTTTCAACTTCAAAAATATTATTCCATTTCTTTCTGGCATATGTTGTTGTTCATGACAGGTTGGCTAATAATATGATTTGTGCTCTGATTTGTTGAAAGAAATTTATGCTTCATTCTCTGGTGATCTTCAGGATTTTCTCTTTGATACTCTGAAATTTCACCATAAAGTCGCTAAGTGTGGAGCTTAATGGATATTTCAACACTTCTGAGAAATGTTCAGATGTTACTGTTTTAATTACCACTTTGCTGTTTTTTACCCATCTCTCTCTTGAACTTTGATGAAGCTTTATTTTCTATCTTCCATGAGTCTTAAGTCCTCTTTTATGTTTTCTATTTTAATAAATTGCATCCTATTGGATTTATATTGAAGCTTCTCATTCTATATTCCATTCTCTTTATTTCTGTCTTAACTGTCATTGCTTTCATATTTGCCGTCTCTTCCACATTTTCCATGCTATTAGTCATATGCAGCCAGCCCTGCTTTGTTCAGGTGAATGCCAGACACTTTGACGGATGGCCCTGTGCTTCGTTCTGTCTTCAAATTTTCTTAAGTTCTCTTTTGCATTTTCTGTGCCTTTATTAGTTTTTAGCTCTAATTCCATTGGACGAGATTCTGAAAGACTTAATCTTCTAATTCATTTGTTCTTTCTCAGCTGTGTCTGGTTGATCATTTATTCATCTACTGAGAAGTTCTGGTTTTAATTCCAATAAATATTTTTATTTTTCACCTCAGATGCAAGAGAGAGTTGTGCCAATGGTGATCCTCATTTGAAAGCAGGTTGCTATCAAGCAGTTTTTACAAGGCCCTTACTTTATTTTTTCCCTTCATCCCTGATCTCAAGTACCATTTTTCTCACCCACTGATAATCGTTCTTTGGTATATAAAACACAGTATGTAATTTGGGTGGCTTATGACTCTGGGCAAATAACTTCAGTTGAGACTGGTTGAATGCTCTTTAATCTCATTTCCACATCCTGAGCACTTCATTCCCCAGCTTCCTTGCAGTTAAGTCAAGGTCCTACAACTACTTCTGATCAATGAAATCTGGGTGGAAGTGGTGCAAGGTAAAACTGTAGGCATGGGGAAAAGGGTGTGTGGGGATGTAGGTTGCTGACAAGGCTGTAATAAACATCCACTGCCTTTGCCTATAGTTTGCCCACCTGGCATTCAGCCCCCTTCATGTGATGGCATCTCCTTAGTAATGCTTTAGAAAACTACCTGATCACCATCGCATGCAATCTTGACAGGACCATCTGTCAAAGTGTTTTGCATTCACCTGAACAAAGCAGGACTGGCTACATAATTTGTGGGGCCTCTTCTTCAAAAATTATTAAGAATTCCAATATGATAGTGACAGAGTGCTGAACCAAGGTCAGAGCTCTTCTAAGGGCAGGACTGTATGGGACTTCCCGGGGATCCACTCAGGAAAATTACCCAGAAGCATCAGAATCTCCATTCCAAAAGTGTACATCTTGACCAGAATGACATGGGTTGGGGAAAAAGCTATAACTAATTTTACCTAGAGGATACCATTGGTTTCTCCTACTTGGGTCCCAGGGAATTCCTGATTCCTGTCTTTTCTGAATCTGATTAATTTGCTTCTTTACAACAGCTATCAGCCCTTCTGATTCATTTGCTTCTTTCAATGCTATCAGCCCTTCTGCCATTTCCTTCTCTTTGCCTTAAATTAACTCTGGTGAATTTCTGATGGCTAAATGAAACAATAAGTAGTTCCTCTTGAGTCCTCTGATCCTTGGTTTTCCACCTGAAAAATAGGAGTAATGACATATACCTCCAAGGACTCTAGTTACAATTAGAAAAAGGTAAGCAAATACGATGTGCACAGTACAATTCCTTGCATGTTCTAAGAGTTTATTAAATGTGGATGTTTTTCTTCACCTTCACCTTTAGTTCAGTTCAGTTCAGTCACTCAGCCGTGTCCGACTCTTTGCGACCCCATGAATCCCAGCACACCAAGCCCCCCTGTCCATCACCAGCTCCCAGAGTTCACCCAAACTCATGTGCATCGAGTCAGTGATGCCATCCAGCCATCTCATCTGTCGTCCCCTTCTCCTCCTGCCCCCAATCCCTCCTAGGATCAGGGTCTTTTCCAGTGAGTAAACTCTTCACATGAGGTGGCCAAAGTATTGGAGTTTCGGCCTCAGCAT
This sequence comes from Moschus berezovskii, assembly GCF_049115385.1. Taxonomy (NCBI): domain Eukaryota; kingdom Metazoa; phylum Chordata; class Mammalia; order Artiodactyla; family Moschidae; genus Moschus; species Moschus berezovskii. The sequence goes on along the minus strand of NC_142480.1, from coordinate 6,157,173 downwards.
CAGTCCTTCCAATGAACACCCAGGACTGGTCTCCTTTAGAATGGACTGTTTGGATCTCCTTGCAGTCCAAGGGACTCTCAAGGGTCTTCTCCAACACCACATTTTAAAAGCATCAATTCTTCAGTGCTCAGCTTTCTTCACAGTCCAACTCTCACATCTATACATGACCACTGGAAAAACCATAGCCTTGACTAGACGGACCTTTGTTGGCAAAGTAATATCTCTGCTTTTTAATATACTATCTAGGTTGGTCATAACTTTCCTTCCAAGGAGTAAGCGTCTTTTAATTTCATGGCTGCAAACACCATCTGCGGTGATTTTGGAGCCTAGAAAAATAAAGTCTGACACTGGTTCCACTGTTTCCCCATCTATTTTCCATGAAGTGATGGGACCAGATGCCATGATCTTTGTTTTCTGAATGTTGAGCTTCAAGCCAACTTTTTCACTCTCCTCTTTCACTTTCATCAAGAGGCTTTTGAGTTCCTCTTCACTTTCTGCCATAAGGGTGGTGTCATCTGCATATCTGAGGTTATTGATATCTCCCGGCAATCTTGATTCCAGCTTGTGCTTCTTCCAGCCCAGCGTTCCTCATGATGTACTCTGCATATAAGTTAGATAAGCAGGGTGACAATATACAGCCTTGACATACTCCTTTTCCTATTTGGGAACAACAACAGTCTGTTGTTCCATGTCCAGTCCTAACTGTTGCTTTCTTACCTGCATAGAGGTTTCTCAAGAGGCAGGTCAGGTGGTCTGGTATTCCCATTTCTTTCAGAATTTTCCACAGGTTATTATGATCCATACAGTCAAAGGCTTTGGCATAGTCAATGAAGCAGAAATAGATGTTTTTTCTGGAACTCTCTTGCTTTTTCCATGATCCAGCGGATGTTGGCAATTTGATCTCTGGTTCCTCTGCCTCTTCTAAAACCAGCTTGAACGTCTGGAAGTTCACAATTCATGTACTGCTGAAGCCTGGCTTGGAGAATTTTGAGCATGACTTTACTAGTGTGTGAGATGAGTGCAATTGTGCGGTAGTTTGAGTATTCTTCGGCATTGCCTTTCTTTGGGATTGGAATGAAAAGTGACCTTTTTGAATCCTGTGGCCACTGCTGAGTTTTCCAAATTTGCTGGCATATTGAGTGCAGCACTTTCACAGCATCATCTTTCAGGATTTGAAATAGCTCAACTGGAATTCATCACCACCACTAGCTTTGTTGGTAGTGATGCTTTCTAAGGCCCACTTGACCTCACATTCTCTAGGTGAGTGATCACACCATCATGATTATCTGGGTGGTGAAGATCTTTTTTGTACAGTTCTTGTGTGTATTCTTTCCACCTCTTCTTAATATCTTCTGCTTCTGTTAGGTCCATACCATTTCTGTCCTTTATCAAGCCCATCTTTGCATGAAATGTTCCCTTGTTATCTAAATGCCAGTTTCTCTGTTATTCAGGCAGAAGCATTACCCATCTGACCTAGGTCTGAAAGTCAAGTGTTTCATATCCATAATTTATTATGAGAACTTCTCTTGGGTAGACCAAGATGGGAGTCGTCTGGGGCTCCAATGAGTAGAAAGGAAAAAGATCCAAGGGTGAGTGTGGTGGATTTGCAAGAAATTCAGTTGCTCCATAACTAACCCCACTGCCTAACAACACATCAGATTTCTCTGGGAAAACCAGCTCTTCCTCACGGTGTTCTCTGAGAGGGATTCCAAAACAAGCCTCCACTCTGGAAGCCTAAGGACCAGACCCTACATCTCCCTGATCAGCCAATCAGAGCCTGCCTTCCAGGATCTGAATCTTAAACCATCACATTAGAGTGGTGTGAGTAGAGAAGGGAGGTTTCATTGTAGTTGCAACACCTTAAAGGGGTGGCAGTAGCCTCCTGGCCAAGCCGTTTCCATTCTAACAGGGCGTCTGTTCCTCCTGCTTCCTCTGCTTTATCCTGAGCCATCTTGGCTTCTGCCCATTCCCAAGGCTGGTTGAAGGGATTCCCGTCAATTTCAGGAGCTCCTCCATCCAGGACACAAACACCCCATAATGTCCTCTCACCAAAGCTCCGTTTGTTTAGGATAACCCAGTAAGTTTCTCTATCTCTTGCAAGAAAGACCCCAGATTACTACAGAGAACCTACTCTCTGTTCTCCAGAAGAGACAGTCTTAGGGAGCCAAGACTAGGAGAAAATCCAAAAGAATAAAGTTCAGGAAGGGGGAATGGAGCCCAGGGTCAGCTTCTGAGTAGGATCGGACGCCAAAGCCCCACCAGACACTTTGCAGGGGTGAGTTCATGGCTTCCCACTGGAATAGACAATATGATCCCTATTTTTCAGAAAAGGAAACTAGACTTCACAGACTTGGGTGTTATGTCAAGAGCTTGGAAAGCTAGGATTCTAACCAAAATCCCTGTAAGATGTTCTTATGCCCATTTTGACAGCTGAAAGATCCATATCTCCAGATGCAAGGTAACTCAGATCTAGTAAGCAACAGCCAAGTGCCAGGCTCTGCCCTTGAGCAGGTACTTCCCATGTGTTACATCATTTAATTCAAATAACTCTAGGACTGTTTTTTCTGTCTTTTCAATCACTCTGATGTTGCTGTATTTCAAATCTACTGTTTAAATACGGGCATATATACTACCAGAGGGTGTCCAGAGGAAGCTCAAATGGTTCTGTGCTGTTAGGAACCCATCCTGCTAAGAAATGCGTGTTGTTGAGTCCACGCATGACATCTTTGGGGCCAGGAGTATAACTTCCATATGGAACATAACATTTATTGAAGGACAAGTCATAAAAGCATGTGAACTGAGAGAGACTGTGCTTAGACTCACCATTAAATGCAGCAATTGTTTAAAAACTTAGACCAACAAAAGAACATTTTGGGGAGGACTATTCTGTCCCCGACATTGTTTGGAATTGTCAGTGCACAGCGGTAATTAAAAAGCCAACTCCAATTTGAGTCGCTTTTATTAGTTTGCTGAAATTCCCCGCAGACAATGCATCCCCTTCTTGCCTGCTCCCCCAAGCCCCGCCCCTGGTACCTCCTTTCCACTTGGCAGATAAGGAAAGTAGGCTCTGGAGGGGCTCCGCAGGTGAAGCCACTAGGACAGAGGGTAGGCAGAATCCAAAGCCAAGGGTGTAGGGGTGCCAAGGTCGCCTCGTCCCACAGGTAGCTCAGTGGTAAAGCATCCACCTGCCAGTGCAGGGGAGGGCAGGAGAGGAGGGTTCAATCCCTGGATCAGGAAGATCCCCTGGAGGAGGGCATAGCAGCCCACTCCAGTATTCTTGCCTGGGAAATCCCATGGACAGAGGAGCCAGGTGGGTTACAGTCCACGAGGTCACAGAGAGTCCGAGGCAGCCACTGAGCACGGAAGTAGGCACTTCCTTCCACTCCGCTCCGCCGCTGCAGGCCTGAAAGCAGAGACTTCTTCCTTCCGGGGAGAGACGAACACCCCGACCCATCCTCTCTTTGCTACCTTTGAGAGGGGTGCTCGGTGGACTCTTCCCAGGAAGGCACGCTCTTCCTGGGAGGACAAGCTTCAAAAGCACAGACACCCACGAGCTGGGTTCCAGCCCCAGCCGCACCTCGGCGTCCTTTCGAGGGGCCCCTGGAGGTGCTCCTGCGTGCACCCCGTCTCTTCCACGGCTGTGCCACGAGGCCCCAGACGGGAGAGCAAGTGGTGAGTGGTGGCCCCGCCAGGGTCCGAGGGGCCGGCCGCCTCTGACCTGGGCGTCCGCACCTTCATCCCCGCGCCCGCATCGCTCCTCTTCGAGGATTCTCCAGCCTGCCATCTGGAGGGAGAGAGCCGGACCCGGGGCGCCAGGCCAGGAAAAGCGTGGATGCCGGAGCCTCCCGGGAGCCAAGCAGCACCATGTGTCTGAGCATTATCATTTACACTGAGGAAGCGGGTATTTAGAAAACAGGGCTGGTCCCAAGCACGCCATCTGTGGCCAAGCTTTCCCGGCCCACCGCACCATATTGTGGAAGGCGCCGGCGGAAGGAAACAGCGGCCGTGGCGCGCAGTGTTTGTTTGGTTTGGGGCTTTTGTTGTTTTTTTTTTGTTTTTTGTTTTTCTAACAAATTCAAATGTGGCTTCCTCACTTCGCGAAGCAGGCTGAATGGCCCCGCAAGTCAGAGTCTCTAGAGGGAGAGAAGGATTGGCTCGGGGAGGTAGAGAAGCACCCGCCCTGGGCTCACCGAGGTCTTGTTCTCTGCCGGGCTCTTGGCTCAGAACGACATGTGCATGTGTATACATATTTTATGTGTACATCTAATTTCTGTAATCTTCACAACAGCCTTAAGTGCTAGATACTCTTCCGTTACTACTCCGTTAGGTAGACATGGTAAGGAGAACCCAGAGAGGGAAACTAACTCGCCCGTGGCCACAGAGCTGGAGGTGGAGCCCAAGATACACGGAGCTCATTTCCAGGTCTTTCTGGCAGCTTCCACACCTCACTGGGTCACTCTCTTTCACATGGTCCTGCTGTATTTTGCTCGGGGCACTCATCGAATGTGAAATCATCTTCCTGATGAATTTGCTGTCTTCTGTTGCCCTCACTGGACCATCAGCCCCTGGCAGGCCAGCCTGCATTTTTCATCACTGTATTCCCTGTAAACGGGGTGCCGGGGCCACCCCATTACTCCAGATCACTTTCCTCATCCAGGTCTGGGTACATGTGCATGCTCAGTCGCTCAGTCATGTCCGACCCTTTGCAACCCCATGGACTGTAGCCCGCCAGGCTCCTCTGTCCATGGAATTTTCCAGGCAGGGTTACTGGAGTGGGTTGCCATTTCCTATTCCAGGGGATCGTCCTGACCACGGATCGTCCAGGGATCCAACCTGGGTTTCTTTTGTCTCCTGCATTGCAGGCGGATTCTTCACCACTGAGCCACCGTGGAAGCCCCTTTCTTACCTATAAACTGAACCTAATACCCATAACACACCTGGGCTTCCTCATCTATAAAATCAAATACCTGCCTTCGGGGCTGGGAGGGTTCTTGGTATGGGGGAGGAGTACAAGTGTGGGCGCCCGCTCTCTCATAGCCCCTGAATGTCCACTCTCCAGGCCCTTGTCACCCTGCATTCACATATGCTGTGTACCTGGCTGTCCCCCACCCCAGGTGGGGCAGAGCAGTGTCGAACCTTTTTGCTCCTCGGCACATAACAGGTGCTCAAGAAACTACCACTGAATAATGACTAAAGAGCCCTCACTCCCTCTTCCTTCCCTCAGCCTCAGTTTCCCCACCTGTGACATGACCCACTGGTCTTTAAAGCTCTGCCGGGCTCTGATACCCTCTGGCCCAGCCCCTCCAGCCTCACAAGAGCCCTGGGCAAGGGTGATGAGAAGACCTGTTAAATAATGCAGGTCCCAAGGGGCTGCCTCCCCCTGCCCCCCACCCCTGCCCACACTCGCCAGGCAGCCACCCTCGGGAGGAGCCAGCCCATTAAAGCACAATTATCTCACCACTGTTAAGTGGCTGCAGGAGAAATTGGGTCTGGAGAGTGGCAGGCAGGCTCTGCTTCTGCAGCACATGGTAAAATTTGGTGCAATTAGCAGCGAGGGAACACACATTACCACTATTATTATGTTTTCTTGGCACTCTGGCCCTGTTGCGGGCTGTCTCCTTTCTTTAATTTTTTTTTTTTTTTTAAGGAAGGAAAAAAAATGCTATTTGGGAAATGAAGCAAAATAAAATGCCAAGAATTAAAAATGCAAATTCATCCAAGATGTTTTCTGCCCAAGACGGCAATGGCCACATGGCTCGATAACATTTTAAATGTTAAAAAATGGGTAATTTTCAGTAAAAATCAAATTTACCAGAGCCCAAGTTTAAACGAATCCCATATAGCACTCGGGCACCCTGCCAATATTCATGAACAACGAGTCCCTTCAGAAGGTTATGTACTATTAAAATGAGGAGAAAACACAAACTTCACATATGCACTGCTGGTCTTTGGGAATCCGAGAAGCACGGGTGGCTGGGTGTGGATCCAGCTCAGTCTCGGAGATTTCCCTCCCTGCTCTCAGTCATCCTATCTGTAAAATGAACATAAACAGAACCTAACTTCGGACTTTTTTAAAAAAGAATATTTACTGTATCTTGATTAATTAATTAATTGGCTGCTCTGGGTCTTAGCTGTAGCACTCAGGATCTTCCTTGCAGCACACAGGATCTCTCTTTTCTTTCTTTTTTAAGTTGAGGCATTCCAACTCTTAGTTGCAGCATGTGGGATCTAGTTCCCTGACCAGGGATCGAACCCCAACCGCTACATTGGGAACAGCGTCTTAGCCACAGGACCATCAGGGAAGCCCCTGGGCTTTTATTAAGACTAGTAAGACTGTAGTAAACCTCAAGTGAGGCTTTCTTAATAAGAAAATGGAGTGTCCCTACCATATCAGTAAATACACATGTCACAGCCATCAGTGATTCCTGCCCTCCAAAAGTGAATTTCTGAGCCCTGAGGGCACCCAGGAAGGGGAACGATACCTGTGACCTGTCAGCCATTAGGCAGCAGCCACTCCCTGCACTCGGGATGTGAAGACAGCTGAGATACACATGAAAGGCATGATTTCACTGGTCCGAGACTCTTGCTTCTCCCCATACAGAGAAAAACGCTAAATTCCTTAACTTGAGATATCTGGTTTTCTTTAATTCACAAAAATACTTCTGATATTCAGACTACCTGCCCCTGGTCGCAAATTTCAATATAACCTGACTCCTCCCTCACCTCCTGGGAGCAGTTCCCTCAGGGTTGCTTGAGATGGTTGGATGGCGTCAGCGATTCAATAGACATGACTCTGAGGGAGCTCCGGGGGGTGGGGAGGGACAGGGAGGCCTGGCCTGCTGCAGTCCATGGGGTGGCAAAGAGTGGGACCCAAATGAGTGACTGAAAGAGCAACGCCAACTTGAGACGCTGCCTCCAGGGCTTAGGTCCTGAAAGTGAAAGTCGTTCAGTCACGTCCGACTCTTTGCGACCCCATGGACTGTAAAGTCCGTGGAATTCTCCAGCCAGAATACTGGAGTGTGTAGCCTATCCCTTCTCCCGCAGATCTTCCCAACCCAGGAGTCAAACTGGGGTCTCCCACACTGCAGGTGGATTCTTTACCAACTGAGCTAAGTCCTAAAACTTTCTGCCAAATAAAACATAATTCTCAACTTCTAGGTTGTGATTATGTTTAGAACTCGACACCTTGAACAAATACCTTGCTAAGCAGAAGCTTCCAAGGACAGAGATGAGAAGTCTGAGTTGCATTCCTGCCCAGCCTCGGTGATCACACTGCCCAGGCGGGGGTCTGGATCCTAAGAGATGGTCCGTAAGAGAGATGGGGGCTCGCCGTGTCCAGTACCCAGCCCCATGGCGCAAAGGACCCCCTCTAGCCAGAGGGATCAGGGCTGAAGATAAAGGCGGATGCCTCCCTCACCATCTCCCTCGTTATTTCGTGGCTCAGTTAGCTTCACCCACTGGGCAGGACGGGGCTGGGAACACTGGTCTTACCAGTGGGCAGGCTTGGACTCCAGTCCCCCTCTGTCTCATACTGGCCACGGGATCTTGGTAAAAGCAGTACATCTCCACAGGCCTCAGTGTCCCCACCTGTCAAATGGGGACCACAATGGACCCCACTGTTGGCATTGCTATAAGGATGACTCACAAAGCTTTGACTCCCTGCTTGGCCCATGGTGAGTTCTCAAGGCAGGAGCCTGTTTTCGTCATTGTGTTAATATCCTTCCTCAAAGTACCTTCTGCCCTGCTGTCCCTTAGTTTAAGAGGAATCCTGCATCTAACCAAGATTCTCACCCTTAGATGGCAAGCTGGGCGGGGACCAGTCCCCAGTTACTGGGTTCTGGTCAGGATCCAGGTAGAGATGGGATAGGTGCCTCTTCCACCTACCGCTAAGTTGCTTCAGTCGTGTCTGACTGTGTGACCCCACGACTGTAGCCCGCCAGGCTCCTCTGTCCGTGGAATTCTCCAGGCAAGAATACTGGAGTGGGTTGCCATGCCTTCCTCTGGGGATCTTCCCGACCCAGGGATTGAACCCACGTCTCATGTCTCCTGCATTGGCAGATATTTCAGCCCAAAGTCAGATTTGCCCCCTCATCTGCCTGGACCCCACCGCCCATCACGTCAAATCTTCCAGAGCCAAAACCAGCCCTAACCTCAGCCTTCAAGGTCTTGTTTGCTGTGCCCACCACCCTGCCCTCCCTCTCCCGTGACCCCCTGACCTCCCCTCCCGCCTTCCCCACACCAACCTTCTGCCCCTTTGCCGGCACACCAGTCACCACCGCGCCTCCCAGCCGTTGACCTACATCCTCTGCTGGAACTCTCTCCCCCTAGGTACCCACAGGGCTCACCTTCCGCAGCCTCCAGGTCACCTCCTCCAAGAGGCTTCTCCCGCCCACCTGGGTGAGACCGTGAGACCTGCTCACGGCTGGTCGACAGTTGCCCATCGTCTGCCAGCTGCGGTGGGTCCAGCTCCTCCCTCTCCCACCGCTGTGTGCACTGGTCGCTGAAATTTCTTTGAAGACTGAAGGTGTTGGGGGAAAACGGAGTGATCTGCACCAAGCTGGCAAGGGGACCTGCCTCATCTCAACAGATGGGGAACTGCAGGTGCAGAGAAGGAAAGGGACCTTTGAGACCGCACGGTGGGTCAGGGTCAGCCACCTCGTATTCTGTCTGTCCGTGAGCCGATGCACCAGTCAGACCAGGATGCAGGGTTCACGGGGCACAGCCATGAGAGAGCTGAGTTTGCCTCCATGCTACGTGCTAAGGGGCTTCAGTCATGTCCGACTCTTGGTGACCCCCATGGAGTGCGGCCCTCCAGGCTCCTCTGTCCATGGGAGTTCCCAAGCAGGAGTACTAGCGTGGGCTGCCATTTCCTTCTCCAGAGGATCTTCCCGATCAGGGATTGAACTCCTGTCTCGTGTCTCCTGCGTTGGCAGGTGGCTTCTTTACCACTAGCACCACCTGGATTTTGCCTCTAGTCGCACCTTTAAGGCACATTCGACAAGAAAAGCGCTTTCCCTGCTCCCGGACAGTCCTCAGAAAACTCATGGCGTCCCAGTTCCCTCGGGCAAAGAAAGTGCGATTGTCGCTCTCAGTCACAAAATGGCTGTGTCCGTTTGGTTTTGTTCATTTTTGTTTATTTGGCCGCACGAGGTCTTAGTGGGATCTTTAACTGTGTCAAGCGGGATCTAGTTCCCTGACCAGGGACAGAACCTGGCCCCCTGAATTGAGACTGTGGGGTCTTAACCCCTAGACCCGGGGAAGTCCCAAAGCCGGGTCACTTCGGCCATTAAAATTGTCTGGCCATTGAGACTTCCCTGGCGATCCAGGGGTTAAGTCTCTGCTTCCACTGCAGGGGACTCAGGTTCGATCCCTGGTTGGAGAACTAAGATCCTGCATGCTATGAGGTGCAGGCAAAAAAAAAAGTTTTCATCCAAACTTCAGACACGATTGAAAATCAAATCTGGTTTCCTCCCTGTGTCTGCCGCCCTGCTGCTTCTCTCTTCCCTCTCACCCATGACCCCCCATGAGTGGGTTCCTTCTTCCCCTCCTTCCAGGATCTCTGTTGTTGGCACATGAGAGAGTTGCAGGAGGAAAAGAAATGGAGTACAGCATTCCTGCCTGCTCAGCACTGTCCTTCATAAGCTGACTTCTAGGCCTAGGACACCTGTAAAGCCAGCTCTTGCCACTTCGTCCAGTAGAGGTCACTCCAGCAGTCCCTGACCAGCTGGTGCCTCCGTCTACTGCTGGTCACCTCCCTTCCCAGACCCCGGGAATCCTGGGTGCACCAGCTTCTCCCTGCTGGGTCTGCTTTAGCCACCCTGGCCACTCTTTTGGGCAGCCCCCAGCCACTCAAGACTGACCCTTCATGGTGTGTGGTCCCCACTGCATCCACGGGACCTACCAGGGTGTCCTTGGCTCTGGTCTCTGGGAGTACAGGTTAATGTCACATTGCAGCTCAGCCTGGCTCCTCCCAGAGCTACCAGACAAACTTTCCTTGTCGCATACAGTAGCCAGACAGGTCTGTGTGTCCACTCTGCAAGGGACAGGCCTGGAGTGTCCCTCACCAGACGCATACCCCTCCACATGGTGTGGGGAGGGCAGGGTACAACTCCTACCAGGCAGTCTTTCCCCCAAATTTCTCCCTTTATTCCCCCCAAACTCTCAATGTTAGTGAAAAGTTTTACCCACTCAGATCAATTTCCCTTTGAAAATGTGATCTTGTTCTAGGATGCCTTGGGAGAGTGATATCTATTACACTTTGATGCTTGTGTTGAAACTTCCAATTTAACAACCTGTTTTCCATTGGTTGGTGTGTTTTCTGAGGGGAAAAAATTTTATTTTCGATGAAAAAGTTTATGACACTAACTGGGCAGATAATTTTTGCAAATTTTCTGAAATTAAATAATATCTGATTCGATGGTGGAGGAAGGCATGGCAACCCATGCCAGTATTCTTAACTGGTGAATCCCATGGACAGAGGAGCCTGACAAGCTACAGCCCACAGGGTCGCAAAGAGACAGACACAATTAAAGCAACTTAGCACACATGTACATGATACACTGGAGATGTGGCCTGAACCGGAGCGTCCAAAAAGCTGCTCTGGTGTCCAGCTTGGAGGCATCTTCCCATGAATAGGAAGGCCGAGCTGCCAGGGGCTCCCTTCCACCCCTCTTCCCGCCCACAGACCACTGGAGAGCTTCTGTGAAAACAGTGGCATTTCCTGGGTACCCTGGGCGGGAGTGTGGGTTTACATGCAGTCACTTCCTGGGTGGTTACAATCACTCTCCTTTCACAGAGAAAACTAGAGCAGCAACAGCTTTCATGGCCATTTAGTGGAGGTGTTGGGATTTGAACCCACAGCTCTGAGATCCCTGAGCCTGTGCTCTTTGCCCACATCCTACTCCTCCTCAGCCTCGGAGGAGGAGGAGGCCAGCAGTCCAAGAGCACCCTGGAATGAGATGCTTATTTTCATGCAGATGTATCCAGGCCCACCAGGTCTGGAGGTGACATCTCATTGGGAACCCATCAATGAGAAGGAGGAGACGGGAGCAAGTATGGCTGAACTTCCTTCTGCAGACCCCAAGGTGGGCACACCTGTTCAGTCTACCAGCCCTCCGGGCCCCTCACTGGGCCAGGCTATGTGAACATCATGGACAGATTGTGGTCCCACCCTTCAGAAGCCGCATTCTAGTGGTGGCGTGGGCAAGTGAACCAAGGATGCCAGTTGATGGGGGTTGCTGTACACGGCCCTGCCAGGTCTGTGAATTATCAGGGCAGCCTTCACAGTGTAGAGGTCTGAGCTGTTGCGAGGGAAAAGCAGAGCTGGGTTTGCAGATGGAGGAGGTGGGAAGGGGCCTTCCAGCAGGGGGACAGTACTTCCCAACTTGTCCACCTGGGTCCCTTTGTGGGTAGAGGAAAGCAAACCTGGGGACATAGCTCAAAATGAACCACTGCCCCAGGAAAATACATCCAACTCCATTCTATAGATGTGCTTGTCTTACTGTAAAAGCAGTACTTTACCTGCTCTGAGCGTCCAGGGTCTGCAAGTTGGCTGGACTGGGTCAGGGTCTGCTTCTCTGAGCTAAGAAAATAGGAGCGACTGGGGAGAAATGACGTAGTCACATCAGCAACTCAGAAAACAGACTTTTTGGCCACAGCATGTCCGGGGAGAGACTGGGACCCAGAGACAGGGAAAGCAGTGAGGGGGCTGATGCTGGGGCTGAGTAAGGGCCCTCGGAATGGATCTGGGAGCCAAAGCCTTGGGAGTGGCGGGAGAGTGTGGGTACGGGACACCCACCACCTGAAAAGTCTGGGAGCCCCTGACATCAAGAAATGCCCTCTGCGTCTCACTTCTGGTCCTCCTCCAACTCCCAGCTCAGGCCCCACTTCCAGAGGTGTCTTCAGGGACTCCCCGCCAGCGTGCCCAACCCCTTCCCTGTATAGGCTTTCATGGTCATGTGCCCCCCCCCCAGCACTTACCCAGGGGCCGTTTCACATCTATTCTGGGATTTCTCACTGAAGATCTCTCCCTACGAGATGGCAGGCTCCATTATTTGGCTGGTTGATTCATCAGTAGATTGGTTGGTTGGCTAGCTGGGTAATCTGGATGGTATGTTGATTGATAGATTGGCCGGTTGTTTGGTTGGTTGGTTGGAATGTCGGTATGTTGGTTTGTTGGCTGGTTGGTTGGTTGGTGGATTGGTTGGTTGGCTTGTTGGTTGGTATGTTGGTTGGCTGGCTGGCTGCTTGGTAATCTGGATGGTATGTTGGTTGGTTAGTTGGTTGGTTGATTGGCAACTTGCTTGGTAGATTGGTGGGTTGGTTGGTTGGTTGTTTGGAATGTTGGTATATTGGTTGGTTGGTTGGTTTTCTTTCATCGTCTAGCAGAGCACCGTGTACATAGTAGGCTTACAATAGATATCTGTTGACTTCTCTCAAATCTCTATTACCTCACTTGATTCTTACAACATCTCAGCACTCTTAGCACAGGAGGAGGCGATAATTTCCAAGTTACAGATGTGCACGCTGCGAATCCAGACAGACAGACCTTGAGTCAAAACCAGCAAAGCCGAGGCTGAGCCAGGCCCTGCGGAGCTCCGACTGTCAAGAGGCTCTTCTGCTGATGAATGAGAGGAAACCTTCATGGCACAGTCGAAGAAAAAAAACAAGGGAAAATAGCATGTTTGTTCCTTATTACTAATCGTGCGGCCTTTGGGTTTTCTTAGTCTGTATTTTTGGTCCACTGGTTTTGCATAAGCACATTACCCTCACACCACTTTGCAAATTCGGTTAGCCGGCCTGGCCCTCTGTCCATCCTCACCACACACCGCTACCCTTGCAGCCTCAGTGCCAAGGAGTGAATCCACCTAGTCACTGATTTCCTCCTGCCCCCAGGAGCTCCTGACCTCCTCTGCCAGCTGGAAGCATGCCCCCTCAGCACTCGCCTTGGGCTCACGTGAAGTCTGCGGGCCTCAGAGCGCGTGAACACGGTCCCCTTGGGCCACGACGTGGAGGTAGTGAGCACTCCCAGCTGAGACCCTGCAGGAAGGGATACCAGCTCGCCTCCCCTGGGGATCTTGCTGGCTTCACTGAACTCCTGTTCTTCCTCCTCCACCAACTAGTCAGGTGGCCTCAAGCAAGTCACTGGCTCACGCCATCTTCATGGGAATAAAGAGAGCACCCCGGCATCACATAGCAAGGATGTCAGAGAGCAGTTTCCCACGGAACCATGCATGTGGTGGTGGTAACAGCCATCACTTTCTAGGGCTGATGGAGCTCCAGATGCTTCCCTAAGAGCTGTCCATTCCTTCTTTCACAAGGTCCGTGCCACCTCCTTACATGGACGGCTCTAACGCCTCCATCTCTGCTTTTCAGAGGAGGAAATTGAGACGCTCAGTAACTTGCCCAGGATTTCATCACTGACAAGAGAAGGATCAGGCTAGCGTTGATGTCCAGGTTCACGGCGGCCGCACTGCAGGCCCAGAAGAGACAGACCCGGTGCAGGGCCACTGTCGTTACGCCTTTAGTGTGGTCCCTGTAGCTGTCGGTCATGCTCTGATGCTCTGAGTGGGGTTTTGATGAAGGCGTTCGGCTCTCTCCCCGTGAGGGATGAGAGCCTTTCCCTGGCACGCCGCCTTGTAAGCTGAGCTTACAAAATCAACCTTAAGAACACTGTTTCCCGAAGTGGAAACGATCAACAAAGACCTCCAGTGACGCGCTGCCTCAGCCTGGTCCCTGCCAAGCCCAGCCACCCAGCTCGCGAGCACACACGCTCACTGTTGCAACTTGTCCTCCAGTTCCCCTCCCCTCTGCCCCATTGGAGGAGGGGAGACTAATTGTGGGCCCTTCCTTCCCAGTACTTGGGCTCCCAGTGCCAGGGCCGCTCAGGGAGGGGAGGGTTCACTACCTCCAGCCGGTTCCAGGATAAACAGAACGCTCCCGCCCCTCCGTCTCCCATGGCCTGTGAGAATGAGGCGTGCTTTCTCTTTTGCATCATGTGTGTGTGTGTGAATGCAAGTGTATCTGTGTGTTTGTGTGGGTACATTTGTGAGAGCGGGAGTGTGGCTCCGTGTGCATTATTCGTGTGTGTGTGTGCACACGTGTGTGTCATGAGTAAGTATGTGAGAATGTCAGTGGTGGGGCAGTGTTTGGAGAACCCCACCGGGAACATCACTGCTAAGGATCAGGAGCCCAGGGGTAAACCCGGACACCCTGAAGAAATGCTCTCCCCAGGGAAATCCCCTCTCCTCCTCTTCTTGTTTCCATCTGTCCCCAAGCCCTTGGGGTCAAAAACCCTGAGCCCCTCCCAGCTTCTTTGTGCTAGATGGGCAGAGATACTGGAGAGTAAATCTCTGCCTGAGGATGAAGACTGTGCCCTAGGTCCAGCAGCTGAACTGGTCCAGCAAACCCCTCTGAGGTCAGTCGCATCACACAGTGTCAGAGCCTGCAGGCGTGCGGGCAGTCAAACTGGCCCATTTTACAGACGGGGACACTGAGCAGGAGATGAAAAGAAAACCCAGCCCAGACCCAGGTCCTGCCAAGTGCCCGGACACCTGCCATCCCTCTGAGCCCTGAGACAGTCCTCTAAGACCAGAGTCCACTGCGCGGAGGAGGAAACCTAGGCTCAAAGAGTTAGTTACTTACCTTTAAGGTCACAGAGCCAAGAGGTGACCGATGGGAAGCCAGGTCCCTTGAATGCAGGCCTGTCTGTGCGTTGCTCCCGGTGCCAGGGAGGCCTGGGCAGGGGAAGGGAGAGGCCAATGGTCTTCACCCAGCTTCCTGAAGCTCAAGACTTTCTCTTCCATTGGTGGTACGGCGGGTGTTCTGACTTGGGGCCTGGGGGTGGGGGGAGAGGGCATGCTTTTGGCATGGTGGCTTTTGTATAGGTTGATTGTCCATGCAGAGCCGCCCCGGGCATTGAAGCCTGCTGTCCCATCTCTGCCGATGGCCCTTGGGCTGAAGGTCCCGGTCAGGTGAAGCCAAGGACTGTGGGTGGGGGAAGGCAGGTCCCCATGTGCAGCCCCGGGCCGGCTTCTTGCGACCCCGCCTCCCTGGCTGCTTTTCCAGCCCCAGTTCCTGGCAAAATCCCCTCTGGAAGGCCCGTGTGCATGGAGCATGGAGCCTGTTGAAGAGCAGGGGACCACACAGAGGAAGGAGTGGGCCGGGCTGACTGTGGGGCGTGGCCCTTCCCTAGGATGGTCCCTGGGCCACATCCTCACTTCTCAGGCCCTGCTCCGCTCCAGCCCGCCACATCTCTCTCTCCTTCTTTACCCTCCTGCGCTGTCTTAGCATCTCTCTCTCTCTGACTCCTCTCTTCCCTGGGTTTCTCTCTGCCCGGGTTTCTGGCTTCATCCCCGTCTGACTCTACCCTCACTTCCCTTCTGCACCAGGAGCTCCCACCTACTCCTTTCTTGGCCTCTACCACCGCTGCTTTTGTTGCTCAGTTGCTAAGTCGTGTCCGACTCTTTGTCACCCCATGGACTGCAGCACACCAGGCTCCCTTGTCCTTCACCATCTCCTGGAGCTTGCTCAAACTCATGTCCATTGAGCCCATGATCCCATCCAACTGTCTCATCCTCCATTGCCCCCGTCTCCTGCTGCCCTCAATATTTCCCAGAATCAGGGTCTTTTCCAATGAGTCAGCTCTTCACACCAGGTGGCCAAATTATTGGAGCTTCAGCTTCAGCATCAGTCCGTCCAATGAATATTCAGGGTTGACTTCCTTTAGGTTTGATCTCCTGCTGTCCACAGGACTCTCAAAAATCCTCTTCAGCACATTGTTCAAAAGCATCAATTCTTCTACCACCATTAGATGGGCTCAAGTTCAAATCCAGGCTCAATCACTTCCTAGTTATTTGACTAAAGGTGAATCATCTTACCTGAGGGCCTATGTGTCCTAATCTGTAAGATGGACATAGTCACACCAGTCTCCCTGGATTCTTAGGAGAGCTCGAGAAGAAACAGGTAAAATACCAAGGAAACAGGATGCAGTTACAGCAGAGGAAGGCCGAGGCTGGTGAGGGGGTCCGGGCTGAGATTAGCAAGGCCTTCCCTCGGCTTGGAGTCCCATCTGTGGCTCTGCCTCTGGCCTCCTCCTGCTTCTCCCTCACCACCTGTGCCTTCACTCCACGGGGGACGCCATAAATTCCAGGCCATTGCCCCTTTGCTCACTGACCTTGTCCCCAAGACAGAGCGATGCCTGGAACCCATTCAGCATAAAACTAAGCCAATGGAGATTTCTCGAAGAACTCTTTTGTCCCATGGAAGGAGCTGCTTCTTTAGTTGGGAAAACTAAAGAAGACATTGTTAACACCCAGCCTAAAAACGGGAGCAGGGTTGTGCAGACTCCCAAGTTCCTCCTGGGATGAAGGATCAAGACGGCGTTTTCACGCATGCCCATGCTTGCGCTGTGGGCTGGCACTTTCTAGTGAGTGAACGCGATAGCAACAACAAATAAATATCATCATGGTATCAATATTTTGATAAAGGAGTATCCAAATAAGAATTTTCCCAGTTCCTATCAAAAAATATTATAAAAAGATTTTTTCAATTTTTATTAAAAAAAATCTTATGCTATACTTATTGTGTCAGCAACTGCCCTAAGCACAGAAAGGTTAAGTAAGTCTCCCAGAAACACACAGCTCACAAGGCGCAGAGCTGGGATTCAGTGCATACATGGACAGTATGTACCCTACATTCAAACCTCCAAGTTTCCAACATTCAATGACATGAACATGCATTCTCATGTCCAGTCGCATAACTTAGTTCATCTGTCTGGTGTACTTTTCAAGGCACTGAACTGTAAGATTAAAAATGTCCTCTTTATCTTTTGTGTTTGGTATGTAATATTTGTGCAAAAGTATTATCAGCCTGTTACAGTACAGTACTTTATAGCCTATTATGTTGGCTGGGTACCTAGGCAAATTTTGCTGGACTTAAGAACAAATTGGACTTATAAATGCGCTCCCAGAATGGAACTCATTTGTATTTAGGGGGCTTACTGTGCAATCATACAGTATATAAAATATATAAAGCATATATCCAATTTTACATATTAACATATATACGTATAAGAACACATAGAGCGTATATCCAATAACTGATATTTTATATATAATATATGGGCTTCCCTGGTGGCTCAGATGGTCTCTCTGCAAAGTGGGAGACCGGGTTCAGTCTCTGGGTTGGGAAGACCCCCTGGAGGAGGGCATGGCAACCCACTCTAGTATTCTTGCCTGGAGAATCCCATCGACAGAGGAGCCCGGCAGTCTACAGTCCATGGGGTAGACTGCCGTACAGTCCAGAGTCAGACACGACTGAGAGAGTAAGCACACATACAATATATAATCTCCACATAATTTATAAACATACATACATTTCTACATGAACATATATAACTTTATAACTGCTGCTGCTGCGTCACTTCAGTCGTGTCCGACTCTGTGTGACCCCATAGACGGCAGCCCACCAGGCTCCCCCGTCCCTGGGATTCTCCAGGCAAGAACACTGGAGTGGGTTGCCATTTCCTTCTCCAATGTGTGAAAGTGAAAAGTGAAAGTGAAGTCACTCGGTCATGTCTGACTCGTAGCGACCCCATGGACTGCAGCCTTACCAGGCTCCTCCATCCATGGATTTTCTAGGCAAGAGTACTGGAGTGGCTTGCCATTGCCTTCTCCGAACTTTATAACTATGTATATATAATATACATGAAACATACAAAAAATTGCAAATGAGAATATTATAGCGTTATAAGCTAGCTGGAAATGCCAACTTTGATGAATGCCCATCATGGGAAATGTGCAGACAGAGGCTAGAGGACTGCCTATGGGAGCTGCTTGAAATGGGAGCCCTGTCTGGGCGAGGGAGGAATAGGGAACTGTGTGCTCCATCATGCTGGACACTCCGTCTGGGCAGTTGGCCTGTTGAGGTGGGCCAGGGAGGTACCCCTTGAATGATGGGTGGGTCTGAGCCCAGGGCAGATGGAAGAGCAGGGGAAAGGTCAGGAGCCTCAGGAGCTGCCAGCCTGGTCTTTTAGTCCCAAGTCAGGGGCTTCAGGCCACCAGGGAACCCAGAAGGCAAGGAGATGGTCAACCTTACTGAGCCATTCACCCTGCAAAGGGGGAAACCACTGACCGTGACACCAGCCCGGAGACCTCTGCCCCACGGGGAACCCCACCTAAGCTCCCTGCTCACCATGCCATCAGCAGAGAATGAGTTCATCTCCACGGAGTCAGTAGAACACAGATGAGGGGACAGGGGACAGAAAATGAAACTGACACCATGTGGGGCAGGCTCTGCTGGGAACCAAGGCTCGTGGGAACTGCAGCTTCCCCGTTCTCTCTGTCTGGGGAGTCAGAGTCAGAAATACCTGGTTCTGAATCCCAGCCTTGCGCCCATTGGTCTGAGTGAGCCCCTTGCTCTGTCTGAGCCTTACTTTTCTCCTCTGTAAAATGCGTAACACTAAGCCCTACCTCACAGGCTCTTTGAGAATGTTCAAGGAAATGCCAATGAGATGATGGCCCGCTCAGAGCCTGACACTACGGGTGCCCAGCAGACGTGAGCTTTCTTCCCTGGCTCCTGTGTGAGCCCGAGAAGAGGCGTGAGGTCCCTGATTATGGTGGCCCCCAAGCGGACTAGAATCAGACGTGGTTCTGATCCTAGGCCGGCCTCTGTCTGCCTCACAGAGTCGAGTGGCTTCAATTAAGGTCTTTCTCCTCCTTGAGCTCCACTTTCCCTTCAGAGGCTCAGCCCTCAGAACTTCCTATGAGCAGCCCCATTGGGAGGCATCTGTGGTGAAAGAAGAAATCTTTGGAATCAGTCCTTACGAAGCAGGACAGGGGAGCTGACTCCCAGAGATATCTGAGACCCACTGCCCAAGAGGATGCCCTGTCTGATGATCTTTTATGCCCAAGAGGCAAGGGGGCATGGGGCTTATCCCATTAAAGACAGGGAGGCAGAGGCCCAGGGAGGCTGTTTCACCCCCCAGGTGGTTGGGAACACCCTTCTCTTGGCTCCAGCTCTGCATTTCCTAACCCCTTTCTCCCTTTCCCAAGATAAATAAAATCATCATCATAAGGTCATGACTCAGACACTCCTCTCGTCCCCAGCCATAGGGCAGGGTCTCGCCACCTCTCGGATCCATCAGGTCAGCTGTGCAGCCTCATCCCAGAAGTTCTGTGGCCACAGCCTTCACTCCTGTCTGGGTGTTTCTGAGACAGAAGATGACAGGGCTCCTGTAACACTGGCGTATTCCCTCCCTTGTCTCCAGTCAGAAATAAAAGTCCTTACTCATTTTTGTAAGACAGAGCCAAGGCTGGGAGTCACAGCTGAATGGGGAGGGGGAGGGGCAGGGAGCAGCCTATTTTTTTCGAGTGGGGGAGGGTCCCAAAGATGTGAGCACTGTGAAACCACCCGCTCTGTCTCCCCCCAAAGCAGGTCCTTATTTGGGGAGCTTTTGACTGTGATATGGTTCCATTTGCATAAGAAGTTCTTGGGAGGGAAGAAGGACTTGTCACATTTCTCCCGCAAGAGTGTGTTCACACCAAGAACAAGGGAGATGCAACAGTGGCCTTTGCCGTCACCAGAAGTGGCAGCTAAGTTGAAGAATTCCTTCCTCTAGGCACATTTCCCCCGGTTTCCCGATGAACTGACTTCTCTCTAGGGAACTGTCACCAGCGCAGCCTGCCCGCACCTGCCCTCCACACTCAGCGCTCCAGTTAAAATCACATCCCATCTCTGCTACAGGTTTATGAGGCCCTGTTTCAAGGATGACAGGCTCCTCTCCGGGTAAGAGCAGGAGAGCCAGGGCCAACTGTTACAAAACAAGCCTCTTGGAGGGAAGCCGGCGGGGGGGTGGGAAGGGAGACCCACAGTCAAACTAGGACAGCATTTCCCAAGAGGAGCCAAGCAAGACTCCACATGATTTCAATCAAGGAAGGACACCCGCCTGTTAGCCACTCCACCTCCCAACCAGAGCCAGACACATCCAGATGTCTGCATAACATCCTGTCTCCCCCAGGTGCCTGCCTCTTCCCACTGCTGGCCTTGCCTTGCCCCTGCAGGGCACACCTGAAATGCACTCCAGCCCTCGCTGCTCTCCAAGGCCAGTCATAATTGCTCAAAGCACTCACACAGGGGTGCAGTTTACAGGGTAGTTTATAGCTCTCACAGCATCATCCATGAAGTAATGAAACAGCACAGGCCCTGAGCTGTTCCCAGGCTGCCGCTCCTGGGGGAACGTTTCAGAGTGTTACACAGGAAGTGGCATGGTGGCCCTGTTTGCACTCAGTGGGGGAATGTGTTTCCAGACGGAACTCCCAGCAGGAAATGAAGTAAAAGCCCCTCCCAGTCAAGGAAGGATTTAGAAGCCACTGCCACCAGCACAGCAGGAGGAAACCCTCCAGGCCTAGGGGACAGGGCCCTCAGCTCCCAGAGGCAGGGAGCTACAGCAGCACCCAGACTTCCCAGCCTCCATGCTGAGACACTGCTGTGTGTGAGGGGGTAGGGGATGAAAAATGAGGTTCAAGGGCAGACGCATGTCATTGACTTGAGGCCAGCACCACAGAGCTGATCCTGATGGACTCAGTGCAGTTTCCCCAACCTCTTAGGGTTAGCAGGTCTTGATGAGGACAGACAGGAGCTCTCTGTGGAGTCCCCTCAACCCATTTAGAGCCCATCATAACTGCAAGTTCTCATTCTGGATGATGGAGTTTGGTCACGGTCCACCCACCCTTGAGACATTCTTGTTAAACCCCCAGATTGAGAGCCCACCCAGTATTATTGTCCAGACGGGCAGCCCCTCAGAGGATTCCAGCAGCATGGCCTCTGCAGTGTGGCTTAGTGTCCACCTTTCTATTTGAACACCCGGATGAAGGTCCTCCAACTGGAAGGAATGTGGGCTGAGTCCTTTCTCTGCTTCACTGCCTTCCCTCAACAGGCCCCATCCCGTCTATGGACCACATTGTCTGTGCCTGGTCCAGGCAAGCTCTGCCAAATGATGTCTGAGGCTGCTTTCTAATGGAAAACCTCCAGAACTCTGCCCTCTGAATTCAGCTGCAGGAGGAGATGGTTTCAAACCTCTGGCTCAGAGTAACACCCAGGGATAAGACAAGTTCAGGGCAAGGCAGATTCAGTCCTTTATCTCCAAGCAAAGGCATGGGTTTTTTTGGACCATAAAGCTGAGCACCAAAGAATTGATCTTTTTGAAATGTGGTGCTTCATAAGATTTTTGAGAGTCCGTTTGACAGCAAGAAGGTCAAATCAGTCAATCCTAAACGAAATCAACCCTGAATATTCATTGGAAGGACTGATGCTGAAGCTGAAGCTCCAATACTTTGGCCACCTGATAGGAAGAACTGACTCACTGGAAAAGACCCTGATGCTGGGAAAGATTGAGGGCAGGAGAAGAAGGGAAAATAGAGGATGAGATGGTTGGATGGCATCACCCACTCAATGGACAGGAGTTTGACCAAACTCCAGATGGTGAGCGTGCTCCAGTCCCCGGAATCGCAAAGAGTCAGATATGACTTAGCAACTGAACAGCAACAAAGGCACAGCCCAGGTCTCCCAAGAAGCCTCTCTCATTTTACACCTCCAGCCGTGGACACTGGAAGGAGTGTCTGTTTTCTGCTTTGTTGTGATCTCTGGTCCCCTCCCCTGTCTGTTACTCCCTCTTCTTGACCTTCGTCCATTAGAACTTCCCCCAGAATGGCCCTGGGAGCACTCCCTCCCCTCCGAAATGAGCATGGAGGATGAACTCAAAGATCACGGAGGATGTCAACAGGGGCCCAATGGAGCCCAGAGCTCTCAGAGCAGAGCCCTTGGCCTGGGGACTGGAGGCAGCTCCGGAAGGGACAAAAGCCCCACGCATTATGGTGCCCACAGGCATCTTCCTGGAGGGCTTGAGTCAAGCTCTGAAACAGAAAAGCCTCAAAGTCAAAGCAGAATAAAAGGAGGAGGAGAAAGTTGGGAGTGTCCATTCATCTGTTAGTCGGCCCATCATTCTTTCTACCTCTGGAGGGCCTGCTGAGTGCCCAGGCTCTGTGTTGGGTGCTGAACATTCCGTGGAGATTAAAAGCCATGTTTGTGGTGCTTACAGGCTCCTACGGGGACAAGTATTAATCAAAAGCATACAAACAAATGTAAAACAGCAGCTCTGCCCAGAAGAGGTCCACCATGGAGCCCAGGAGCCTGCTATGGTGGTGGTAGATCCAGGAAACTGAAGACAGAGAAACACCAGGATGATGCCAAACATGAAACCGGGAACCTGAAACCAGAGCCCAGAGTAGCCAGCTCTGAGCCTGGCCTCTAGATGGCCTCTAGAGAACAAAGGACCATGACAAGCTGCATATTGCCACCCCGCTTATTTAACCTCTATGCAGAATACGTCACGCAACATGCCAGGCTGGATGAGTTACAAGCTGGAATCAAGACAGACAGGAGACATAGCAACAACCTCAGATATGCAGATGATACCACTTTAATGGCAGAAAGTGAAGGGGACTAAAGAACCTCTCAATAAGGGTTAAAGAGGAGTGTGACAAAGCTTGCTTAAAACTCGGCATTCAAAAAACCAAGATCATGGATTCCAGTCCCATCACTTTATGGCAAATAGAAAGGGAAAAAGTTGAAGCAGTGACAGATTTTATTTTCTTGGGTTCCCAAATCACTGCAGACAGTAACTGAAGCCATTCATTGGAAGGAAAACTATGACAAACCTAAACAGCATACTAAAAAGAAGAGACATAATTTTGCTGACCAAAGTCTGGATAGTCAAAACCATGATTTTTCCAGTAGTCATTTAGGGATGTGAGAGTTGGACCATTAAGAAGGCTGAGCACCGAAGAATTGATGTTTTTGAACTATGGTGCTGGAGAAGACTCTTGAGAGTCCCTTGAACTGCAAGGAGATCCAACCAGTCCATCCTAAAGGAGATCCACCCTTTAGGTGAGAGCTACACCAGCCTCTCATCTGAACTTTAGATGATGTACTGCTTCTCAGGAAGCTCCACTGGACCATCCACAAGTGCCTCGAACTCAGTGTGGCCAGACTAGTCATCTCATCCCTATCCACCCCAAACTGCCCTCTTCCCCGGGTTCAGTAAAAGTCCCACTTTCCAGCCAACCCAGATCACCTCCCAGGGGGCAGTCGAGACCTGCAGTCTTACCCTCTGACCTCCGACCCCACACTCACCCCTCTCTCCATCACAGGATAGAATATTCACAGGAAGGACTGATGCTGAAGCTGAAGCCCCAGTACTTTGGCCACCAGTTGCAAAGAGCTGACTGATCGGAGAAGATACTGATGTTGGGAAAGATTGAAGGCAGAAGGAGAAGGGGGTGGCAGAGGATGAGATGGTGAGGTAGCATTATCAACATAAAGGACATGAATTTGAGAAAACTCTGGGAGATAATGAAGGATGAGGAGCCTGGTATACTGCAGTCCACGGGGTCGCAAAGGGTTGGACACCACTTAGTGACTGAACAAAGCAAAAAAAGAGAGCGGGAACAGGCGGAGAACTAGCTGGAACATCGTGGAAAGTAACACTATGAGGGCAGGGGTGAGTGGCTCCACTTGGCAGATGAGAACACTGAGGCACGGGAAGTTTAAGCATCTGGAAAATGTCATGTGGGGTCCTATTGCCATTTCCCAGGGATCTCCAACTTCCAGGTACCTCCATACTGGGGCCTGAGGGAAACCTCACCCATCGAAATAAAAACCTCATCACCCAACCTCATAACCTGCTCCTCCAGCAAATGTTGGGTCTGTAAGCTCCTCAGAGGCAGGACTTTCCCAGCAGAGTGTTAGGCACAAGATAGACAACAGAGATCTGCCTGGATGAAGAAAACCACTGTGGGAAGGAGGGTGGCTGTGGTCCCACCGGTGACACCCAGGGCCTCCTCACCGGAGGGCTGGAGATGACACAAGAGACAAGAGATTAGGTTCTGTGTCTCTAACCAGACCCAGCCCCCAAACCACAGGATGGGAAATCAGTTTGGAGACAGACAAATTCATAGTCAAGAGGTGGGCGTTAAAACCCATAGCTGAGTTCATGTAGCTGTTTTCAATAGATAGAGCCTGGAAGCATTTCTTTTTTCATTTAGAAAATATGGCCGCCATCAATTTCTGGAGCGTGATTGCCCATTAGAACCACAGAATGCCAGTGCATTGTTCTCCTCACATGAAACAAGCAAACTCTCATGATTTGGAGAGAGGACTAAAAGCTCTAAGTATGACGTGTGAAAGGTGGGCCATAAAGAAAGCTGAGCACCAAAGAAGTGATGTTTTTGAACTATGGTGTTACAGAAGACTTCATAGTCCCTTGGACTGCAAGGAGATCAAACCAGTCAATCCTAAAGGAAATCAGTCCTGAATATTCAGGGAAGGGCTGATGCTGAAGCTCCAATACTTAGGCCACCTGATGCAAAGAACTGACTCCTTGAAAAAGACCCTGATGCTGGGAAAGACTGAAGGCAGGAGGAGAAGGGGACGACAGAGGATGAGATGGTTGGATGGTATCACCGACTCAATGGACATGAGTTTGAGCAAGCTCCGGGAGTTGGGGATGGACAGGGAGGCCTGGCGTGCTGCAGTCCATGGGGTCACAAAGAGTCAGACACGACTGAGCGACTGAACTGGCTGACTGAAGTATAACACGTACAAACAGCCATGCTCTGCCAAGACGCCTGTGGGTGCCATAGTCAGCAAACACCTAGAGGTACTAGGAGGGGCTCCAGGAAAAGACCTCCTCCATGGGATTAAAGCCCAGCAGTCTGTGAGCTGGAACTCTTCCTCTGCATCCTGCCCGCTTGCTCATCCATCCCCCAGCCCATGAAGCCAGGTATTCAGGGTGGATTTTGTGTCCATATCTCCCACCTGCTCCCCCTTCTACATCACCATCATCTCCCGGTTACAGGAGCATCCTTCCAGGCCTCCCTGCCCCTGGACCACCCCTCTGCTCCAGCCTCCCTCTGTCTACACATGCAAATCCGACCGCAGCACTCCCAGCTCAAGGCCTACCAATGCCTCCCTGGTGCCTTCAAGATTAAGGCCTCAGCATCTCACCCGAGACTGGACTTACTGCAGCAATGTCCCAGCTGCTCTCAGCTCCACCAGCCTCTCATCTGAACTTCAGATAATGTACTGCTTCTCGGGAAGCTCCATCAGACCATCCACAAGTACCTTGAACCCAGTATGGCCAGACTAAACTTGTCACGTCAGCCCCACCCTCCCCAAACTGCCCTCTTCCCCTGGTTCAGTGAAAGGTGCCACCTTCCAGCCGACCAGGACCACCTCCCAGTGGGCAGGTTGAGACCTGCAGTCTCACCCTCTGACCTCCGACTCCACACTCACCCCTCTCTCCGTCAGCCCAGCTCCCATCACTTCCCGCAGCCCCACAACCTCTCACGTGAAAGATGGAGACTTTCCTACCCACAACTAACCCACTACTTCTCCACGGAAATGCCGGCTGCTGTCAGAAATAAAAGCCGCAATTTCAGACATCTAACATAATAGAACTTAATACTTCCCATGTAGCTAAGGGCCCAGAGCCAGGGCTCTTGGTTACAGCAGGTGATTTCTCTGCAGATGGTGACTCAGGGATCGATGTTCCTTCTGTTCTGTGCCTCTGCCAACCCCAGGACTCAGACTGCTCTGTTTGGAGACAGTGGAGGAGCCCTCTGAGGCTTGGAGGCCAGATTTATCTCCAGCATCCCAACCCGTGATGGATTGAGAGCCCATCACCTGGGTATACCTGGATGCAGGGGCTTCTGGGAAATGTAGTTCTTCCATAAACAGCCTCATCTGAGCCCTAACACCATACAGTGGGAGAAGAAGCTTGAGTTTCTTGGTCCTCGACCATCTCGCCCCCACCCCCACCTCCGTGCAGAGTGAGGCAGGTCCAGCCTCCCTGGGGGAATAGGGGCTTCTCTGGACAGTGAGGCTCAGCTCCCCAGCCCCAGCCCCAGCCCACGTTTGCCCAGTGCCCCTAGAAGGCTGAAAGCCTTGAATGTCTGGGAACACACTGGCCTTCTCCTCTCCAGACCTTGGCACATGAGGCTCCCTCTGCAGACACCAGAACAGAAACATGAGCTCACTGGAGTGTGACCGTGGGCCTTCAGAGAGCAGACGTGGCCCTCTGAGCAGATCTCAGACCTGGGAAGAGCTGGATTCCAAGGTATGGTCCACGATGCTTTGTCACACTCCTGGCAGGGCCAGCTGCAGGCAGGACATTGACGCCTCACCAGGGTCCAGGAAGCTGAAGCTCTGGAGGGCCGGGGGCGACCTCAGTGTCGCGCCCATTACCAGAGTGGCTCCCACGTGCTAGGAAACAGTAGGACACCAGACTCAGGGGCAGGGCGCCCTTGGCCGGCACTGCCACCTGGGGCTCAGCCCAGAGCCAGGACCCTAGGCTCTGTCGTCCAAGGCAGCCTTTCTGACCTCTATCACCGGCCCCTGGGCTGCTGATGGTCCACCCTCCCTGACTGACTGCCCCGGGTTCCATCCAGAAGGGTAGACTGGAGCCGCCCCCTACCTGCTCCTGAATCCCACAGACTCGACAGCATCCTGGGGCCAGACAGAGGGGAGATGGCACACATGGGGGCCCTTGCAGCAGGCTGGGGGTTCAGCTCTGCCTGAAAGCCTTTAACCTGAAGAGGGAAAGACCAGAAAAGTGTTCCAGGTGGAAGAAAAAGGATGAAGGGAACTCAGAGAAGAGGCAGGATGCAGAAGGCCCAGTGTTGGAGAGAAGAAGCTCTGCGCCTGGGGAAGGGGGAGCCCAGGACTGGAGGCCAGGTGTGGGGGCATCAGGAAGGGACTCCGTGAAGCTGGCCAGCGCCCCCACCTCCGGACCAGCATCATGGCTTTAAACAGAGCAGCGACGCGGTCACCGCTGAGTTTGTGGAGGAGAGCAGGCCGAGAGGTGGCTGGCCCCCCAAGCTCCCAGCCCTCCTGGCGACGATCAATCTCCACACCCCTCCCCCTCAGGAAGCCAGCCTGGGCTCACTTGGAACAATCCCAAATCAATAATACATCTTAATCAAATAGTAGCAAATCTTTAATTGAAACCAATCATGGAATTGCATTCTCCTCCTGTCCAAAGAGCTGTGCTTTTGATTAGGCAGACCAAAGACAGCATAATTTCCCACCCAGGGACTCGGGGTTCTGCCCCGGTGCCCCTTCTCTGCTCCACGGCTGAGGAAGATAAGCCCAGAAAGCCCGCAGTCTGGGGCTGGCTGTGGTGTGGATTTCCCAGTGTGGTCCCAGAGTGCTGACTGTTCATGCCTCAGATGGGGAGAGGCTCTGGGATAAAGCCTGCCCCCACATGAGCCTCCCAGAGCCCGGGGTTGGGTGTTGCTGTCTTTATGATGTTCAGCCTCGCAGTCGTGTCCAACCCTTTGCGACCCCAGGGACTGCAGCACGCCAGGCTTCCCTGTCTTTCACCATCTCCCAGAGTTTGCTCAAACTCATGTCCATTGAGTCGGTGATGCCATACAACCATCTCATCCTCTGCTGCCCCCTTCCCCTGCCTTCCATCATTCCCAACATGTGGATCTTTTCCAAGGAGTTGTTGGCTCTCTGCATCAGATGGCCAAAGGATTGGAAGGTCTGATGCTGAAGCTGAAGTTCCAATACTTTGCTGTCTTTATAGCCCCAGGGTGAAGGACGGATGACTACAGCAGGGTCTAGAGGAGCTGGAGGGCCGCCCTGGGGGAATCTGCAAGTGACCAGGAGGCAGAGAGCTGAGGACCTGGTGGGCTGTCAGTAACTGGACCGGCCTCTGTGTCTCAAGGCCACTGTCCAGTCTAGGAGCTGTCACCTCCCCCTGCTACCCCTGCCTTGAGTATCCCATACACCGGATGCAGCTCAGCATCTTTCCGGATGTGAGGGGCTTGGACCAGAGTCATTTGCTCTTTTGCAGGAAACTTTTGTGACTAAGCCTGCCCTTGGCTCTGGCTCTGGCTCTGGCAAGGTGACCCATCCTCTAGAGACCTGAGCCCCTGCATAGCCACAGTCCTGGGCTCACCATCCTCACCTCCGTGGGGACCTTCCTGGAACTGGACGCTTGTGTATGTAACCACTTGGTGCCAATTTGTGGAAATGGGTCTCCCCAAGCGAGGATTCTGTTAGGCCTCCTGCTCACCTAGGCACCCATCAGGACTGCTGATTCTTGCTTTAGACAGTCAGGGGGCCCACCTGAGGCTGAAGAATACACAGGGTTAGTTTGTGCTGGGTCTGCATGGCCCTTAACCCCCACCCCTCTTTGGCATTCCTTGGGAAGACTCCCCAACTCCATATGACACAATAGGACGACTAGTCACAGGTCCGGTGCTCCATCCATCAAAGGGGCCAGGCTGCCAGAGGACTCACCCCAGGCCGTGGCAGTTGGTTTAGGGACACACTGAGCCAAGTGAGGCCAATCACAGGCTTCTGCCAGGACTGCTAAGCTCGGAGGATGTTGGAAGATGCTGCTGGGGTAAGCACCATCTCACCGGCTGGATGAAGTCAAGAAGTGGCCAGCAGAATGATGACATGCTGAAGGTCATGGGGAACTTG
This sequence comes from Moschus berezovskii, assembly GCF_049115385.1. Taxonomy (NCBI): domain Eukaryota; kingdom Metazoa; phylum Chordata; class Mammalia; order Artiodactyla; family Moschidae; genus Moschus; species Moschus berezovskii. The sequence continues at coordinate 6,128,622 of NC_142480.1, read as the reverse complement.
ACAGCGTTGCTTGAGGCTTTGAATCCAGCTGCACCTGGAGGCCCAAATGAGACATCTCAGTTACCAGGACAATAAATTCCGTTTTTGTTTAAACCCATTTGAGTTTTGTCACTGTCATCAAAAAACTTCTACCTAATATTCGTGGAGGGACTTCTAACCTGATCCTGATGAAACTGTCACAAAGAAGTGTGAGCAAACACTGGACTTAAAACCACCCAACATCACTACCCTCACAGTGAACTCCAGGGTCACTGTTTCCCAATTCTGCTAAGGTTGAGGATCCCTTTACAATGTCCAGAGAACCTCACAAAGCTCCACAAAATAATACCTGCACATTTACTATCCCTGGTATGACTATAAAAACACACAAATAATTCAGTGAACTCTCTAAGTGAATTTGGGTTTTTTTTTTCCCTATACCAACAGTATCTGTGTATGTCAGAGAAAATTAATCATGCAAGAAGATCAAGCCAGTCAATCCTAAAGGAAATAAACCCCGAATATTCATTGGAAAGACTTATGCTGAAACTGAAGCTCCAATACTTTGGCCACCTGATGTGAAGAGCTGATTCATGAAAAAGACCCTCATGCTGAGAATGACTGAAGGCAAAAGGAGAAGGGGGCAGCAGAAGATGAGATGTTGGACAGCATCACTGACTTGATGGACATGAGTTTGTACAAACTCCAGGAGCGGTGGACAGGGGAGCCAGGCATGCTGCAGTCCATGGGATTGCGAAGAGTCGGACGCAACTGAACAACAGCAACAACTCATAGGAGAATGTTCACGGTTACAAGTCCTGAGTGATGTTTTTGGGCACATCACATGGACTTGGGTGGGAAGCCTTGGTGGCTTCTGCCTCTCAGTCAGCCAGAACCTGAGTCTCCCAAGTCCTCCAGGGAGAGGCTGCCCATCTCAGGCTCCAGGCCCCTGCACTGGGAAACTAGAGGATCACCACAGCTCCAGGTCTGACAGCAGCATCAGGGGCCTGCTGTCTCATGCTTGTTTAAGGCAGTTCTTCAGGATTCCCATCTTCAGTTGGTTTGTGCAGGAGCTTCATTTCCCCGCAACATGCTGTACACCAGTGCTTCTCAACTGTGGCATCAAATCACCTGGGAGATCACCGGAAATCCCAGACCCAGATTCTATATGGCCAAGAATTTATATTTCTATCAAGTGTCTGAGGAGGCCTTACAAATAGCTGAGAAGAGAAGAGAATCAAAAGGCAAAGAAAAAAAAGGAAAGATATACCCATGTTAATGCTGAATTCCAAAGAATAGCAAGGAGAGATAAGAAAGCCTTCCCCAATGGTCAATGCAGAGAAATAGAGGAAAACAATAAAATGGGAAAAAGTAGAGATCTCTTCAAGAAAATTAGAGATACCAAGGGAATAGTTCATGCAAAAACGGGCACAATAAAGGACAGAAATTGTATGGACCTAACAGAAGAGGACAGAGAAGGCAATGACTCCCCACTCCAGTACTCTTGCCTGGAAAATCCCATGGGCAGAGGAGCCTGGTGGGCTGCAGTCCATGGGGTCACTATGAGTCAGACATGACTGAGCGACTTCACTTTCACTTTTCACTTTCATGCATTGGAGAAGGAAATGGCAGCCCACTCCAGTGTTCTTGCCTGGAGAATCCCAGGGATGGGGAGCCTGGTGGGCTGCCATCTATGGAGTCGCACAGAGTTGAACACGACTGAAGCGACTTAGCAGCAGCAGCAACAGAAGCAGAAGATATTAAGATGAGGTGGCAAGAATACACAGAAGAACTATGCAAAAAAGATCTTCATGACCCAAGTAACCATGATGGTGTGATCACTCACTTAGGGCCAGACATCCTGGAATGCAAAGTCAAGTGGGCCTTAGGAAGCATCACTATGAACAAAGCTAGTGGAGGTGACAGAATTCCAGTTGAGCTATTTCAAATCCTAAAAGATGATGCTGTGAAAGTGCTGCACTCAATATGACAGCAAATTTGGAAAACTCAGCAGTGGTCACAGGACTGGAAAAGGTCAGTTTTCATTACAATCCCAAAGAAAGGAAATGATAAAGAATGTTCAAACTATTGCACAATTGCACTGATCTCACACACTAGCAAAGTCATGCTCAAAATTCTCCAAGCCAGGCTTCAACAGTACATGAACCATGAACTTCCAGATGTTCAAGCTGGATTTAGATCAAATTGCCAACATCCATTAGATCATCAAAAAAGTAAGAGAGTTTCAGAAAAACATCCACTTCTGCTTTATTGACTATGCCAAAGCCTTTGACTGTGTGGATCACAATAAATTGTGGAAAATTCTTCAAGAGGTGGGAATACCAGATCACCTGATCTGCCTTCTGAGAAATCTGTTTGCAGGTCCAGAAGCAAAAATTAGAACCGGGAACAGACTGGTTCCAAATCAGGAAATGGGTATATCAAGGCTCTGTATTGTCACCCTGCTTATTTAACTTATATGCAGAGTACATCATGTGAAATGCCAGGCTGGGTGAAGCACAAGCTGGAATCAAGATTGCCAGGAGAATTATCAATAACTTCAGATATACAGATGACACCACCCTTATGGCAGAAAGCGAAGAAAAACTAAAGAGCCTCTTGTTGAAAGTGAAAGAGGAGAGTGAAAACACTGGCTTAAAACTCAACATTCAGAAAGCTAAGATCATGGCATCTGGTCCCATCACTTCATGGCAAATAGATGGGGAAACAATGGAAACAGTGAGAGACTTCATTTTCTTATGCTCCAAAATTACTGCCGATGGTGACTGCAGCCATGAAATTTAAAGATGCTTGCTTCTTGGAAGAAAAACCATGACCAACCTAGACAGCATATTTAAAAAGCAGAGACATTACTTTGCCAACAAAGTAATGTCATGTCCAACAAAGGTCCATGTAGTCAAAGCTATGGTTTTTCCAGTAGTCATGTGAGAGTTGGATTATAAAGAAAGCTGAGTGCCAAAGAGCTGATGCTTTTGAACTGTGGTGTTAGAGAAGACACTTGAGAGTCCCTTGGACTGCAAGGAGATCCAACCAGTCAATTCCACAGGAAATGAGTCCTGAATGTTCATTGGAAGAACTGATGCTGAAACTGAGGCTCCAATACCTTGGCCACCTGATGCAAAGAACTGACTCATTGGAAAAGACTCTGGTGCTGGGAAGGACTGAGGGCAGGAGGAGAAGGGGACGAAAGAGGATGGGGTGGTTGGATGGCATCACCAACTCGATGGACATGAGTTTGAGCAAGCTCCGGGAGTTGGTGATGGACAGGGAAGCCTGGCATGCTGCAGTCTATGGGGTTGCAAAGAGTCAAACACAACTGAGCGACTGAATTGAACTGAACTGAACTGAATCTGACTGTGGCCTTGGCCACGTGATATTGCAGTTCAGCCTCACTAACCTGAATGTTCCTAATACGCCACACCCTGGGTTCATCTGTGCCGCATCCACTGTGGTGATAGGAAGGACACACTCAAGGTAGGGAAAATCACTTCCTGGTTGGAGTCCAAACAGGAAATGGTTCGGCAGCTTCCTGGGATGCTTCCTGTGCAACATCATGAACCTTCCCCTGGAAAACTGCTTGACCATGTCCTACCCAACACCATGAGCGAGGGCTGCCAGGCTCTCTAGGTCTCCCTCACCCACCACCAGACCTTATCTCTACTCCTCCATTCCTACAACTTGTTTAGCCAGAGCTAAACAAGTTGATTTAACAGCACTTTCACATTGCCAATTCCTGTGCAATACCAGGCTTCCAACCTCTCTCCCTCATCCACCGCCCCCACCACCTCTTTACTTTTCTTATCAGATTTCACCTCCTTGAGAAGCTTTGGCTCCGCACACCATCAGAGTTAACCATGCTGTCCCCCTTGCTTCCTGGCCTTCCTTCCCACTACTGGGAACTCACACTAAAGGGTGTGATGGCAGGGATGGCTTTTATCCACTTCCCCTGACTCACACACTGCCTGACCTGCAGTGGGGACTCAGAATCTGTCGATTTGGAGAGAACCGAGTGTCCAAAGTTTTAAGGCAGGGAGTTCTAGCTTTTAGAGAGAGAAAAGTGTGGTGCTCTGAGGACAGAAGAACAAGATACACTCAAAGGGCCTCAGAATGTAGGAACAGAAAGCTCCTGGCACTTTCCGCCCTTCCCACCATGTTACAATTGTTGCAGAATTCTGGAGCCCTCCTGGAAAGCATAGTTTGTCCTTTCCCTATTTGATATTAGGAAAGGTATTTGTCCCATTCTTCTCCTTCCCCGTATAAGGCAAATATGCGTACCTTACCCAATCAGCAGATGACTCACAAGATTTCTACTCCGTTCCTTTGCTCTCTGGCTATAAAAACAGGCAGATGACCCATGTTCCTTGTGTTGGCACTCCCTGGAGTCAGCCCTCTGTTCTAAACAGCATCTCCCACTCTGACAAATTCTATTCTCCTCTCATCCTTCCTCATGTCTGGAAATTCTTTTCCAATCCACACATGGACCAAAAAGAGCAAAATCTAAAACCTTCATCATCGAGATGAAGCCACAGAAGCTCAGAGAAGTGAAGGGACTTATCTAAGTCACCCAGCAAGAGTCAGAGCAGGTAGTCAAACTCAGATCTGAGTCCAGAGAACTCAGGCTCTTCTGTCTTTCCCAGGTTGCCCCCTTGAAATGGTGTTTTCTGAAAAAGGATTTTAGTGTTGGGTCCCTGAGCAACTGTTCTTACTTCTGATTTTAATCTAGAGGACACTGTAACCTGAGGATGGCTTGTTTTGCCCTCTTTGCTTTAGCAGCTCAGAAGCTCAGAGCCAAATTTCTAGCAATATAAAGGACACAGGCCAGTATCTCATGGACTGGCACTTCTCTTGTTCCTTATCTTCCCACCCTGGTACCCTGTCTTACAATTCTTTCCTCTTGTACTGATTGTTGCACACCTCTAGGTAGAAGATAACAATACTTGAATGGTGATGTCACACACATGGCAGGACTGGGATCAGAGCCTCCCCTCCACACCTCACCCTGGCACTGCTCAGGATCATCAAACATCCCTTGCCCTCAAGGAGCTTACGATCATGGAGATCTTCTGACCAAATCCTGGAGAACTTTCAAAGGTCTCTCTGTCCTCACTTTGTTTATCTCAAACCTTGGTTATTTCTCCAAAAACCTGATTAAACATTTTCCCTACATGCAGTGCACAAAAAAGCAAAACCTCCCCAGCCATTCATTTTGCCAGTTATTCTGGGAGAACAAGAAGAGTTCAAGGGAAAGAACACAAGCGCATTTCATTACCATAAGAAGACACCAAGACCAGAATATGATTCACAGAGGTTGCTGAGTTCTGACAGGCACATTTAGCTAAACAATTACCTGTTTTGTGCATTGTCGTAAACCACGGCATCTTCCATAAAATGTCCAAATGTTACCGAGGGTGGAATTGGACCTTGGGGCCCCATTTCTTGCCACATTACAAGACGGTAATTAACTCAGCTCAGAGGTCCTGGCTCCCCCTCTGCACTGTCAGGTTCTGCCTTTCCTTGCTCCTTTCAGGACAGCTCAGTAGCTCACAGACTCAGAGCCTCAGGACTGTGTGAGATTCTCCCCACCTTCCCAGACATCACACCTCCAGGCGGCCTGAGGCACCCCAATTAACTTCCACCTGGGGTCACCCACATGGCAAAAAGGTTCTCAGAGGTACCATTAAAGGACCGCACACCAAGATTCCTGAGGAAATCCTATTCGCTTGGCAACACCAGGACACCAGCCCCTGGTTCCTTGTGCTTTTGAGAGCCAGTCAATGACTCCCTAACCAGAGCCTGAAACCCACCCCCCCAGGAGAAGCATTCCAGCTTCCTCCACGACCTGATGGCTCCCTGTCTGTCTTCTTGTCCCACAAGTACCTACAATCCAGCCTCACACGAGTACCAGCCAGTGCTCTGAAGGTACTGTGATATCTGCCTTTACCCATGTTGGCCATCCCCCATCTTCTCTTGACAAACTCGTGCTCATCCTGCAGGACTCTGCGCCATCACGAGCTCCTCCAGCAGCCTCACACCCACCCCCAGCCATCGCCAGGTCCTCCTCCTGCGTCCTGCAAGCTGAGTCCCAGCTGAAAGCAGGAGAGGTTAATTCCAGCCTCAAGCCTCAGAAGGGGGCCATGTGGCTTGGTGTCCAGACCCTCTCACCAGAGTTATGGTTGGTAAATACCATACCTCCACACACATACAACAAACGACAGCTAACAAGTCACACTTTTATCTGTTTTAGCTGTTGGGATTCCAGGTCAGATTTGTTTGTCAACAAATAATAAACACTCAAATCATCCCACCTAAACACTCCTCACCCACTGAGTCCAAAAGTCTGTTCTTTATGTCTGTCTCCCCTTTGCTGCCCTGTACATAGGATCATCAATACCATCTTTCTCGATTCCATATATGTGTGCTAATATACAGCATTTGTCTTTCTCTTTTTGACTTACTTCACTTCCTGGAGGGACAGGTTGGGGAGGAAGGTAGGAGGAGGGTTCAGGATGGAGGGGCATGTGTATACCTATGGCCAATTCATACTGACGTATGGCAAAAAACCATCCCAATATTGTAAAGTAATTATCCTCCAATTAAAATAAATAAATAATTTTTTAAAAAATAATAGACCTATGTTAGTTCCTAATGTACAACAAAGTGAATCAGTTACACATATACAGAGGTATTATCTTTTGGGGATTTCCTTCCACAACTCTGTAAAGCAAACATATGCCAATAAAAATTAACGTAAAAATTAAGCTAAAATAATAAAAATAAATTTGTTTTGTGCTTAAAAAACTTATGCTATGAATTTGATGCTGCTTTTCCTGGAGTGGGTGGAGAATAGATGTGCACCATGCTCTCTGAGGAATAGATTTAAGGGTCTAGATCTGATAGATAGAGCACCTGATGAACTCTGGATGGAGGTTCATGACATTGTACAGGAGACAGGGACCAAGACCATCCCTATGGAAAAGGAAAGCAAAAAAGCAAAATGGCTGTCTGAGGAGGCCTTACAAATAGCTGTGAAAAGAAGAGAAGCAAAAAGCAAAGGAGAAAAGGAAAGATATAAGCATCTGAATGCAGAGTTCCAAAGAATAGCAAGGAGAGATAAGAAAGTCTTCCTCAGCGATCAATGCAAAGAAATAGAGGAAAACAACAGAATAGGAAAAACAAGAGATCTCTTCAAGAAAATTAGAGATTCCAAGGGAACATTTCATGCAAAGATGGGCTCGATAAAGGACAGAAATGGTATGGACCTAACAGAAGCAGAAGATATTAAGAAGAGGTGGCAAGAATACACACAAGAACTGTACGAAAAAGATCTTCACGACCAAGATAGTCACGATAACATGATCACTGAGCTAGAGCCAGACATCTTGGAATGTGAAGTCAAGTGGGCCTTAGAAAGCATCACTATGAACAAAGCTAGTGGAGGTGATGGAATTCCAGTTGAGCTATTTCAAATCTTGAAAGATGATGCTGTGAAAGTGCTGCACTCAATATGCCAGCAAATTTGGAAAACTCAGCAGTGGCCACAGGACTGGAAAAGGTCAGTCTTCATTCCAATCCCAAAGAAAGGCAATGCCAAAGAATGCTCAAACTACCGCACAATTGCACTCATCTCACACGCTAGTAAAATGATGCTCAAAATTCTCCAAGCCAGGCTTCAGCAATATGTGAATCGTGAACTCCCAGATGTTCAAGCAGGTTTTAGAAAAGGCAGAGGCACCAGAGATCAAATCGCCAACATCCACTGGATCATGGAGAAAGCAAGAGAGTTCCAGAAGAGCATCTATTTATGCTTCATTGACTATGCCAAAGCCTTTGACTGTGTGGATCACAATAAACTGTGGAACATTCTGAAAGAGATGGGAATACCAGACCACCTGACCTGCCTCTTGAGAAACCTGTATGCAGGTCAGGAAGCAACAGTCAGAACTATACATAGAACAACAGAATGGTTCCAAATAGGAAAAGGAGTACTTCAAGGCTGTATATTGTCATATTTAACTTATATGCAGAGTACATCAGGAGGAACGCTGGGCTGGAAGATGCACAAGCTGGAATCAAGATTGCTGGGAGAAATATCAATAATCTCAGATATGCTGATGACACTACCCTTATGGCAGAAAGTGAAGAGGAACTCAAAAGCCTCTTGATAAAACTGAAAGAGGAGAGTGAAAAAGTTGGCTTGAAGCTCAACATTCAGAAAACGAAGATCATGGCATCTGGTCCCATCACTTCATGGGAAATAGATGGAAAAAAGTGGAAACAGTGTCAGACTTTATTTTTTTGGTCTCCAAAATCACTGCAGATGCTGATTGCAGCCATGAAATTAAAAGACACTTGCTCCTTGGAAGGAAAGTTATGACCAACCTAGATAATATATTAAAAAGCAGAGACATTACTTTGCCAACCAAGGTCTGTCTAGTCAAGGCTATGGTTTTTCCCATGGTCATGTATGGATGTGAGAGTTGGACTGTGAAGAAAGCTGATCGCCGAAGAATCGATGCTTTTGAACTGTGGTGCTGGAGAAGACTCTTGAGAGTCCCTTGTACCGCAAGGAGATCCAACCAGTCCATTCTAATGGAGATCGATCCTGGTGTTCATTGGAAGGACTGATGCTAAAGCTGAAACTGCAATACTTTGGCCACCTCATGCGACGAGTTGACTCACTGGAAAAGACTCTGATGCTGGGAAAGGTTGGGGGCGGGAGGAGAAGGGGACGACCGAGGATGAGATGGCTGGATGGCATCACCAACCCTGTGGACATGAGTTTGAGTGTACTCCGGGAGTTGGTGATGGACAGGGAGGCCTGGCATGCTGTGATTCATGGGGTCGCGGAGAGTCGGACACAACTGAGCGACTGAACTGAACTGAACTGAACTGATGCTGTCTGGGGCTAGAGAGTAGAGCACTTCTTAGATGAGAGAGCATTGAGCAAGGCCAGCCTGGGGGAACTGGGAAGGGCACTTAGAGTAGGAGGAACAGCATGTGTGAACACCAGACTTTGACACAGTGGTTCTTCTGCCAAAGGCCACAGCCTCTGTCTCTCTGCCCCTCTCTAGGGGTCCCTGTCCCCTTGCCCTCCCAGGCCTGGCAGGGGCGGCTCATCACGGGCCCCTGTCCTGGGACACTCACCAGCCAGTGTTGGTTTCATTTAGCTTTGCCCACAACTCTGTAAATGTCCTCTCCTTAAACTCTCTCCAGCCCCCCTTCTGAGGGTGTCAACTGTTGCCCACCAGGACTCAGACCTATACCGCCCACAGTCTTAATTCATCTGCTTAACCCTGGGGAAGAAAAGGACGGGAGTAGGAGTTTGCAGAGCACCCCCATCAGGCCAGGTGCTTTGCCTGTGTCATCTCATTTGATCCTCATAGCAAGTCTGTGATACGTGTCATCGGTCCTTTTAAGCGAGGGGGAGACAGAGGCATTGAAGGTGAAGTGACCCATCTGAAATAGCACGCCTTGTTTCTTTTAACCTTAGAAGCATCTTTCTAAACCTCTCTCTTTCACTGTGAAGTGATGGGGCTAAGGACCACTCACTCTTCTTCCTGGTTTATGTATAAAGAGAATCTTGAAGGATGGCCACAATGTTAATGATGCTTGTTTGAGGGTGGGGTGAGAGATAGGATTCGTGAGGTCTGAGATTGTTTTCCTTTTACCTTTGCACTTTTATATATTGCTTACATTTTCAAAATAATGGGCATGAGTCATTTTACAAAAAACATAATTATTCTTAAAAATAGAAACTGGTGCCTAGGAATCAGTGCATAGGGAACAGTAAGCCCATAAGGAGCATTTCATTCATTCCTCTCTCGTGACTGCCTGCCTGCTTGGAAAGGTGGGGTGTAACCCCAACATCACCCTGTTATAAGACATTGAATCAGTCCACCCGAGTCTACCTCACACATTGACATGGGTACCAGGGCTACAATTGTTTATTTTCATCCTACTCCAAAGTAATTTCATAACAATATTTATGAATTAACTTTATGATCTAGAAATTTTCCTAATTAATACAAGGTCATAAAGATGTTTCTCCTATTTTTAAGTTCTACAATTTTAACTCTTACATTGAAGCCTGTGATCCATGGTGTTAATTCTGAGGTGGGAAGTAAGAAATGAGGTTCATTTTTGGCATATGGAAATTACCTTAGGACCAATGTCAAAACCCGAGTGAATATGTATGTGTGGTTCTGTTTCTGAACTCTGTATTCTATCCCACTGATCTATAAATCCACTTTTACGGCAATACTAACACTCTTGATTGTCATAACTTTAGAGTAAATTTTGAAATCAGGTGATGTGAGTGCTCTAACTTTTAAAAAAATACTTAAGCTGAGTCTTTAATATTTCTACATAAATTTTATTTATTTGTTGTTTATTTTGTTTCTAAGAGTTATTCTGGCCAACAATTTTTTTTAAACATTTACAACATGCCAGGGAAACCTTTTAAACCTAATACGCTTAATTCTCAGCTATCTTGGTAGGTAGTGGAGTAGCCAGCCTTCAGGAGGGCCCCTAGGGTCTCTATCTCCTGATAATTTGTTTTGGTTTTGGTTGCACTGGGTCTTCGTTGAAGCACATAGGCTTTCTCTAGTTGCGACTCTCAGCAGTTTCTCTCTAGTTCCAATGCAAGGCCTTCTCTTGTTGAAGAGCACAGGCTCTAGAGCACGAGAGCTCTGTAGCTCTGGCATGTGGACTCGGTTGCCCCACAGAATGCGGGATCTTAGTTCCCGACCAGGAATCAGCCCCGCATCCATCGCATTGGAAGGAGCATTCTTAGCCACTGGACCACCAGGGAAGTCCCATCCTAGTAATATTTTAAATATTTATTTGTGTATTTATTTGGTTGTGCCAGGCCTTAGGTGATGCACACAAGGTCTTCGATCTTCACTGCGGCGTGCAGGATCTTTCGGCATGTGAACTCTTGGTTTCAGCATGTCGGTTCTAGTTCCCTGACCAAGGGTCAAACCTGGGCCTCTTGCATTGGGAGCGCGGAGTCTGAGCCACTGGACCACCAAGGAAGTCCCTCTACACGAATCTTAGACTCAGTTGGTCAACTTCTATTTTAGAAACCCTGCTGGCATTTCAATTAGGGTTGTTTTGAAAACAGAGATAAATATAGGGAGACTGAACAGGGAGTTATGCAATCTGTGACCATAGCATATTTCTTCATTTATTTCAATTTTCTTTAACTTCTCTCAGCGGTGTTGTGTAGTGTTTAGTGTATGCACGTGCATTTTTTTGTTAAATTTATTCCTTGAGATATCTTGGTTTGATACAATTGTATATTGGCAGACTTTGGAGACATTGCTGGTTCAGCTTCCATACCATCACTACAAAGCAAGCATCGGAATAAAGTGAAGTCCTGTGAGCTGTTTGGTTTCCCAATGCAACACAAAAGTGGTGCTTACACTGTACAGGAGTCTTGTTGTTGTTGTTCAGTGGCTAAGTTGTGTTTGACTCTTTGCAACCCCGTGGACTGCAGCACGCCAGGCTCCTCCGTCCTCCACTGTCTCCCGGAATTTGCTCAAACTCACGTCTATTGAGTCGGTGATGCCATCCCACCATCTCATCCTCTGCCGCCCCCTCCTCCTCCTGCCCTCAACCTTTCCCAGCATCAAAAGTCTTTTCCAGTGAGTGGGCTTGTCACATCAGCTGGCCTAAGTATTAGAGCTTCAGCATCAGTCCTTGCGATGAATATTCAGGGTTGATTTCCTTTAGGATGGACTGGTTGGATCTCCTTGCTGTCCAAGGGACTCTCAACAGTCTTCTCCAACACCACAGTTTAAAAGCATCAATTCTCCAGCACTCAGCCTGCTTTATGGTCCAACTCTCACATCTGTACTTGCCTACTGGAAAAACCATAGCCTTGACTGTCCAGTTCTTGGTCAGCAAGGTGATGTCTCTGCTTCTTAATACACTGTCTGGGTTTGTCTTAGCCTGTCTTCCAAGGAGCAAGTGTGACCTGCATGGTGTGGCTCAGTTTCATTGAATTACACAAGACCCTTCACCATGACAAGGCTGTGATTCATGAAGGGGATACTGTAGTCTAGTTAAGTGTGCAATAGTATTATGTCTTTAAAAAGCACACACTTTAATTGAAAAATCGTTTTACTGCTGAAAACTGCTAACCATCATTTGAACGCTCAGCAAATCATACTAACATCAAACATGACTGATCACAGATCACCATAACAAATTCAATAAGAATTTAAAAGTTTGAAATATTGTGAGAAGTACCAGAATGTGATGCAGAGGCTGGAAGTGGGTAAATGCTGTTGGAAAAATGGTGCCTATAGACTTGCTGGGTGCAGAGCTGCCACAAACCTTCCATTTGTGAAAGGCGCAACGTCTGTGAAATTCGACCAAGTGAAGCACAATGAAACAAAGTATGCGTGTATTGCTTTTTAAAATTTAAATGGCAGTTATTCAGTGGTGTATATAGAAGTACTGCTGACTTTTGCATAGTAACCTGACATTCTGCAACCTTATCAATCTCACTTACCAGTTCTATTAGCTTTTCTGTAGTCTTCGGGATATTCTGTGTGGAAGATAACGTCATCTGGGAAGAAACAGTTGTGTTTCTTCCTTTCTAGTTCATATGGTGTTTATTTCTTTTTCATACCCCGTGTCATTGTCTAGAACCACACATGTACTGATGAACAGAAGTGGTAAAGCAGACATCATCACCTTGCTCCTGATCGTAAGGAAAAGCACTGTTTCTCACCAATAAGTGGGATGACAGCTATAAGCTAACTTGAAACTTTCTTGCTATAGCTGCTTTGTGAAGGATTTCTCTTATTGTTGTCCAGTAGCTCAGTTGCGTCCAACTCTTTGTGACCCCATGGACCGCAGCACACCAGGCTCCCCTATCCTTCACTGTCTCCCAACGTCTGCTCAAATTCATGTCCATTGAGATTTTGATGCCATCCACCCATCTCATCTTCTGACGCCCCCTTCTCCTTTTGCCTTCAATCTTCTCCAATGAGTCGACTCTTCGCATCAGGTGACCAAAGTATTGGAGCTGCGCTTCAACATCAGTCCATTCACTGATGTTTTAATTCCAGGTATAAAACCCACTTGGTCATGATGCATTGTCATTTTATATATTACTGGAGTCAGTTGGTTAAAATTTTTTTAAAGATTTGTATACCCAAGAAGGATATTAGTCTGTAGTCTCCTTTCTTGTGATATCTTTAAGTAGTTTCAGTATCAGGGTAAAGCCAGCCTCATGAAATAAGTCATATTATCCCCTCTTCTATTTACAGAAAGAGTTGCATGCAATTAATATTATTTATTTTTTAAATAACAGAAGTCACCAATGAAGCCAGCTGAGACTGGAGGACTTTTTGTTTATTTTTGTGGGAAAGTTTTTAACTATAAACTCAATTTATTTACTAGATATAGAGTTATTTAGGTTGCCTATTTCTTCTTGAGTGAGCTTTTGTAGCTTGTGTATTTTAAGGAACTTGTCCACTTCATGTAAGTTATAGAGTACGTTGGCATTAAGGTGTTAAGGTGCATTCTCTTATTATTATCTTAATATCTGTAGGACATGTCGCAATGCCTTCTCTCATTCTTGATACTGATCATTTGTGTCTTCTCTTCTTTTCCTAATGAGTCTAGCTATAGACTTACCAATTTTATTGATCACACAAAGAACTAGATTTTGGTTTTATTGCTTTTTCTCTGTTGCTTTTCTGTTTTCTCTTTCAGTGCGTTCTGCTCTTATCTTTATTTTCTTTTTTTTTGTTGTTGATTATTTTTAGTTTAGTTTCCTATGTTTTTTCTAATTTCTTAAAGTAGAAGATTAAGTTGCTGATCTGAGAAATTTTTCCTCAAATAAATATTTAACACTGTAAATTTCTCTTTAAGCACTGCTTTATCTGTGTCTCACTAATTTTTATGTTTTGCTTACAATTTTATTCATAGCAAAATATTTTTAAAATTTCCTTGTGATTTCTTCTTTGATGTATGATTCCTGAAGTGTGAGATTTACTTTCTACGTGTTTCTATGAATATTCCAAATCTCTTTTTGTTATTAACTTAAATTTAATCCTACTGTATTTATAAAACCTACTGTTATGTTTTATAATCACTAAAGTGTTTTAGGACTTGTTATTATAGCCCAGGATATCTTCTATCTTGATGAATATTCCTTATGTTCTAAAAAAGAACATGTGCTTTGCTTTTGTTGTTGACATGTTCTACAAATGTCAGTTAGGGCGAGGTGATATTATTTCTTAGTAGTAAAGTCTTCTATATCCTTTTTCACTTTCTATTAGTTCTATCCAATATCAAGAGAGAAGTATTAAATTTCCATTGTAATTATAGATTTGTCTATCTTTTTAATTGTTTCAGGTTTTCTGCACATAAAATTCTACTGTTAAATACATACGCATTTAGAATTATTACACCTTCTTCATAAGTTACATTGCTATGGGTACACTGATGGGAACTTCGCTGGTAGCTCAGTTGGCAAAGAATGTGCCTGCAGTGCAGGAGACCCAGATTCAATCCCTGGGTTGGGAAGATCCCCTGGAGAAGGAAATTGCAAACCACGCCAGTGTTGTTGCATGGAAAATCCCATGGACAGAGGAGCCTAGCAGGCTACAGTCCTTGGAATCGCAAGAGTTGGACATGACTTAACCACCGCAGTGTTGAGGGTTATCGTGGACGCTTTTATAGATGATAGTCAACTTTTGTCTGAGGTCCACTTAGGTGGAATAAATGATCTTGAAGTTCATTACCCTTCCCATTCCCATTTTCCAAAGCAATCACCAAGAAAAAAAAGGTTAACAAAATGAAAACCTAAAAGCTATTCTACCAATATATTTACCAGCGTGAAACTAGAAACCACTGAAAACAGCATGCATTTAAGCCCACACTGATAATCCACTGATAAAAAATGTGTGCTGCGTGCTTAGTCACTCAGTCATGTCTGACTCTTTGCAATCCCATGGACTGTAGCCCACCAGGCCCCTCTGTCCATAGCATTCTCCAAGCAAGAATACTGGAGTGGGTTGCCATTCCCTTCTCCAGGGGATCTTCCCAGACCAAGGATCAAATCCTTGTCTCCTGTATTGGAAGGCAGATTCTTGGCCACTGAGCCATCTGGGAAACCCAAATTAAGGAAATTTCAACTCTTTACCTATGTTTGATCTATAGGAATTTGGAATATTGGTGGGAAGTCAGGCTCCTTGATGGAATGCTAAGCTCTTAATCAACTCTAATAATGTCCTAAGTTTAATTTATGAGGACTACATTTGGTAACTTTTAAGAATTCAATGCATTCAGTTCAGTTCAGTTCAGTTCAGTCGCTCAGTCATGTCCGACTCTTTGCGACCCCATGAATCACAGCACGCCAGGCCTCCTTGTCCATCACCAACTCCCGGAGTTCACTCAAACTCATGTCCATCGAGTCGGTGATGCCATCCAGCCATCTCATTCTCTGTCTTCCCCTTCTCCTCCTGCCCCAAATCCCTCCCAGCATCAGACTCTTTTCCAGTGAGTCAACTCTTCGCATGAGGTGGCGGAAGTATTGGAGTTTCAGCTTTACCATCAGTCCTTCCAATGAACACCCAGGATTGATCTCCTTTAGAATGGACTGGTTGGATCTCCTTGCAGTCCAAGGGACTCTCAAGAGTCTTCTCCAGCACCACAGTTCAAAAGCATCAATTACTGATAAGTAAACATCAGCCATGCAAAACAACAAAAATAAATGGGCTTGTGCATCATTCGTGACTAAGAACTGGACTAGAATGTGCATTTCAAATTCATTTGAGACATTCCAGGAGCCCCTTGCTTCCCACCAGTGGACAGTGGACCACACATTGAGAAGCACAACTCCATACAAGGGTTCATTAGAGAAACTATTCTCAGGTATAGGAAACACTCTGCTTACCTTGAAACACAACAATGGCTCTTCTCACACCAGGGACACCAATCAATATATCCCTTTTCTCTTTGGGAGCCAGGAAGCTCAGAGACAAACTTTCCAATCAAACTTTAGAACCCTGTGTCTTGAGTGGTTTTATCCTCACTTCCTCTTTTTAAAGCAGCATTTGCCCTAATTTCATTACTCACATTATTCCAGTTTACTGAATGTCTTTCTTATCAGCCGTCTCTTTATCTTTTTTCTTGTGTGTGTATGTGGAACAGTGCACGGGAATGAATGAATCAATGCATGACTGTCTGTGGGTCGCATCAGATATTCCCACTAACCTTCCATGTGAAATTCCTGACCTCAGCTTTGCATTCTGTTTACCCACTCGGGCCCCTTGCAAGCTGCTAAAAATATCATTGGGTATTTATCAAGAAATGGAGTAGCCATCATGGTCAACAAAAGAGTCCAAAATGCAGTACTTGGATGCAATCTTAAAAATGACAGAGTGATTTCTGTTCGTTTCCAAGGCAAACAATTCAATATTACAGTAATCCAAGTCTATTCCCCAACCAGTAATGCTAAAGAAGCCGAAGTTGAACGGTTCTATGAAGACCTACAAGACCTTTTAGAACTAACACCCAAAAAAGATGTCCTTTTCATTATGGGGGACTGGAATGCAAAAGTAGGGAGTCAAGAAACACCTGGAGTAACAGGCAAATTTGGCCTTGGAGCACAGAATGAAGCAGGGCAAAGGCTAATAGAGTTTTGTCAAGAGAACGCACTGGTCATAGCAAACACCCTCTTCCAACAACACAAGAGAAGACTCTACACATGGACATCACCAGATGGTCAACACTGAAATCAGATTGATTATATTCTTTGCAGCCAAAGATGGAGAAGCTCTATACAGTTAGCAAAAACAAGACCAGGAGCTGACTGTGGTTCAGATCATGAACTCCTTATTGCCAACTTCAGATTTAAATTGAAGGCAGTAGGGAAAACCACTAGACCATTCAGATATGACCTAAATCAAATCCCTTATGATTATACAGTGGAAGTGAGAAAAAGATTTAAGGTACTAGATCTGATAGCTAGAGTGCCTGATGAACTATGGACAGAGGTTCGTGACATTGTACAGGAGACAGGGACCAAGACCATCCCCATGGAAAAGAAATGCAAAAAAGCAAAATGGCTGTCTGAGGAGGACTTACAAATAGCTGTGAAGAGAAGAGAAGCAAAAAGCAAAGGAAAAAAGGAAAGATATAAGCATCTGAATGCAGAGTTCCAAAGAATAGCAAGGAGAGATAAGAAAGCCTTCCTCAGCGATCAAAGCAAAGAAATAGAGGAAAACAACAGAATAGGAAAAACAAGAGATCTCTTCAAGAAAATTAGAGATTCCAAGGGAACATTTCATGCAAAGATGGGCTCGATAAAGGACAGAAATGGTATGGACCTAACAGAAGCAGAAGATATTAAGAAGAGGTGGCAAGAATACACACAAGAACTGTACAAAAAAGATCTTCATGACCAGGATAGTCACGATAACATGATCACTGAGCTAGAGCCAGACATCTTGGAATGTGAAGTCAAGTGGGCCTTAGAAAGCATCACTATGAACAAAGCTAGTGGAGGTGATGGAATTCCAGTTGAGCTATTTCAAATCCTGAAAGATGATGCTGTGAAAGTGCTGCACTCAATATGCCAGCAAATTTGGAAAACTCAGCAGTGGCCACAGGACTGGAAAAGGTCAGCCTTCATTCCAATCCCAAAGAAAGCCAATGCCAAAGAATGATCAAACTACCGCACAATTGCACTCATCTCACACGCTAGTAAAGTGATGCTCAAAATTCTCCAAGCCAGGCTTCAGCAATATGTGAACCGTGAACTCCCAGATGTTCAAGCAGGTTTTAGAAAAGGCAGAGGCACCAGAGATCAAATTGCCAACATCCGCTGGATCATGGAGAAAGCAAGAGAGTTCCAGAAAAACATCTATTTCTGCTTCATTGACTATGCCAAAGCCTTTGACTGTGTGGATTTCAATAAACTGTGGAAACTTCTGAAAGAGATGGGGGAATACCAGATCACCTGACTTGCCTCTTGAGAAACCTGTATGCAGGTCAGGAAGCAACAGTCAGAACTGGACATGGAACAACAAACTGGTTCCAAATAGGAAAAGGAGTACTTCAAGGCTGTATATTGTCACCTTGCTTATTTAACTTATATGCAGAGTACATCATGAGGAACGCTGGGCTGGAAGAAGCACAAGCTGGAATCAAGATTGCCGGGAGAAATATCAATAACCTCAGATATACAGATGACACCACCCTTATGGCAGAAAGTGAAGAGGAACTAAAAAGCCTCTTGATGCAAGTGAAAGAGGAGAGTGAAAAGGTTGGCTTGAAGCTCAACATTCAGAAAACGAAGATCATGGCATCTGGTCCCATCATTTCATGGGAAATAGATGGGGAAACAGTGGAACCAATGTCAGACTTTATTTTTCTGGGCTCCAAAATCACTGCAGATGGTGTTTGCAGCCTTGAAATTAAAAGATGCTT
This sequence comes from Moschus berezovskii, assembly GCF_049115385.1. NCBI lineage: Eukaryota > Metazoa > Chordata > Mammalia > Artiodactyla > Moschidae > Moschus > Moschus berezovskii. Next base: position 6,110,169 of record NC_142480.1, on the reverse strand, counting down.
ACTCCTTGGAAGGAAAGTTATGACCAATCTAGATAGTATATTAAAAAGCAGAGACGTTACTTTGCCAACCAAGGTCCGTCTAGTCAAGGCTATGGCTTTTCCCGCGGTCATGTATGGATGTGAGAGTTGGACTGTGAAGAAAGCTGATCACCGAAGAATTGATGCTTTTGAACTGTGGTGCTGGAGAAGACTCTTGAGAGTCCCTTGGACTGCAAGGAGATCCAACCAGTCCATCCTAAAGGAGATCAGTCCTGGGTGTACATTGGAAGGACTGATGCTAAACCTGAAACTCCAATACTTTGGCCACTTCATGCGCCGAGTTGACTCACTGGAAAAGAGTCTGATGCTGGGAAGGATTAGGGGCGGAAGGAGAAGGGGACGACAGAGAATGAGATGGCTGGATGGCATCACCGACTCGATGGACATGAGTTTGAGTGAACTCCGGGAGTTGGTGATGGACAGGGAGGCCTGGCGTGCTGTGATTCATGGGGTCGCAAAGAGTCGGACACGACTGAGCAACTGAACTGAACTGAACTGAACTCTTTTAAGTTAGAGGAGCAACAAAGTCAGCACCCTACCAGCCATCCCCAAATTGCAGACTTGGCCAGCACCTGGTGGGCATGAAAGTGAAAGTGAAAATCCCTCAGTCATATCGAACTCTTTGTGACCCCATGGACTGCCACCCACCAGGCTTCTCTGACCATGGAATTCTCTAGGCAAGAATAATGGAGTATTCTTGGTACCCATTCGCTTCTCCAGGGGATCTTCCCGACCCAGGGATCAAACTTGGGCCTCCTGCATTGGCAGGCAGATTCTTTACCATCTAACCCACCAGGGAAGCATGGTGGACATGAGATGACGGAGAAATAAGAAGCTGTCCTGGCCCCATCGCATGACAGTGGAAGCCGTCTGCCGGGGAATGCCTGGTGTGTTGTGCTAGAGCAGTTACCAGGGTCTGGAGTCCCAGCAAACATGACATTGTAATCTCAGTTATGTTTTATTTATGGGAAGTGGTGGCACAGTGAGGGTGTGTTAACAAACAAAGATGATTGCTTCTGAGCCACTCTCGTCCTGAGGTAATTAACACACAGTAATGCACCAGTTGGGGGATTCAAACAGCCAACAACCTTTTCCATAGGAAAATGATCTGCAACACCCAGGCCGAAAGGGTGGAATCTGGAGGAAGAAGGACGTGTTTTATCTTTGGTTAAAGGTGCCTCATTAAAAGGCACTGGCATAAATTACCCTTCCTTTAAAAAAAAAATCCATATAACATTAAGAAAACTACAGAGTATAAAATGTCAGAGGCAGAGATGTGTGGATTTGCAGCTGTTGGTAAAGAGGGCCAGGGGCTCCCTGTGTATCTTGCATGGCATAAATTAAAAATATTGACTGCAACCCAAATAGCATTTGCAATCAGCTCAATGTGGCAATGTGTTATACAGACCATTTGCTTTTAAAAAAATTAAAATATGAATCAAACTTGGATGACAAAGAAGTTCAACTTCTCGGGAAAAATCAAATACATCATCAAAAGGTCACAATTCGTAGACAAATTGCTGTTAAAATTTATGACTTGTTTGCAAAATCTACTGTTGATCATTGGTAACTGCTAAATGCTTGGGCGCCTTCTGACAAAATAAATAAATAAATAAAGCACTCTGCATTCATTAGGGAGAAAAATATGAAAAACTACCTGGGATGCTGATACCTAGCTGAGGGAGGGCAGCAGACGAGGGTGCTAGTCTGGGTGAAGCGGAGGAGGGAGGAATCCAAAAGGGAAGAGGAAGGAGCTGTGGTCAGGCTAACACACGAGCCCCCTGGGGAAAATCTGAGATGGCCAGTTGTCTAAAAAAGCACAAAAGTCAGAGCATCCAAACATTAAGCAGCAAGGTTCCTTAGGCCCCAGGGGACGTGCTTAGAACTTCTGCACCATTCTGCCCTTCCCAAGGGTCCCCACGCTGACCCTCGTCTGGGCCGGGTTTTCCAACATCATTCCCTGCAAATCTCCAAAGTCGCTGGTGGCAGAGACCATGCCCAGGCCAGAAGGACTCCCCCCCACCAACCCAGTGCCCAGCAGAGGACCCGGCATGGAGCAGAGCACACCAGAAGGCTATGGGGTCTCTCCCCAGCATCTTCCCCACTTCCCTCATTGGATGGCAGCTATAATCTGGGGTGGGGTAGAAATGGTCCCCCTCCATTTCCATCCTAGCCTGCCCCACACCTTGCCATCCTGATTGGTTTAGAAAACCAGGATTAACCAGCACCTGACTTTCTTCTGGCCCAGGAGTTGATTGAAGAACAGCCACGCGGACCGATGGCTCTGCCTTCTCTCTCAGGCCGATGAGAAGGGAGGGAAAGGCGGCTGGGGAATTCTAGGAAAGAGGGTTCCTTCCTCTTCTGAGAGAGCCCCTGGAAATCTGTGCCATCCCTCCTGGGGACCACATGAGGTGAGGCTGAGAAATGAAAGGGAAGGGGGTGGAATGGGGCAGGTACACGGAACCCAGCTGTGATGGAGAACGCCACAGTGAAGCCTCCGGGGTGCCCTCTGAAGTTAGGTTGAGGTCATGTCATTCGGCCTGGTCAAGGGGATGGGGACAGAAGTGATATTCTCCACCCCCAGCGCTGACCCAGCGGGGCATCTGTGTGTGACTCTCCGTATGTCCCAATGCTGAAGGCTCAACGCCGAGGATCCAGCAGAGACCCCCGAGGAGACTCTAATCAGCAAAGGTGGACAAGTCCTGTGTAGGCTGCCGGGTTTGATGGCCACTGGTCACCTGTGGCTACTGAGCCCTTGAAAGGTGGCCAGTGCAACGGAGGAACTGAGTCTTTAATTTTATTGATTTTAAAAATTAATTTGTATTGAAGCAGTTGCCGGTGGCAACCCCAGTTCTAGAACATGTCAGCAAAGCGAGAAAAAACAGGCTGGAATGCCTGAATCTCTCCATAGGAAGCTGCCCAGCAGCCACTGTGACATTAACAAGAAATCAACCTTAATTATCATAGAATGAGTCACTGTGATTTTGAGAGGGTGTCAGCAGTGAATGGTCCTGACTGACGCACTAGTGCTTACTGAGTGTTGACTCGGCGCACCTTGTGAGCACGCTGCATGCCGTATCTTACTTACCCATGGGACTGCCCTGGAGGCTCAGGTGGTAAAGAATTCGCCTGCAATGCAGGAGACTCCAGTTCTATTCCTGGGTCGGGAAGATCCGCTGGAGAAAGGAAAGGCTACCCATTCCAGCGTTCTTGGGCTTCCCCTGTGGCTCAGCTGGTAAAGAATCTGCCCGCAACACGGGAGACCTGGGCTCAATCCCTGGGTTGGGAAGATCCCTTGGAGAAGGGACAGGCTACCCAGTCCAGTATTCTGGCCTGGAGAATTCCATGGACTGTATAGTCCATGGGGTCGCAGAGTTGGACACGACTGAGGGACTTTCACTTTCACAGCAACAACAGCAGGACATCAGTAGCATTATCACCCACGAGTTACAGATGAGGAAACTGAGGCTCCAGGTGGTCACTCGTTATAGAAAGAAGCTGAATGGAATCCCCACCCAAGTCATCCAGCCTCAGAGCTAAAATCAAGGGACCCATGATGGATGCTCTCTCTAGTCGAGGCCCAGAAGGAAGGCAGTGGTTACAATGGAGATGATCCCCAAAGGGTTCTATCATCTAAGAGGGGTCAGAGAAGAAGGCTCATGGCATAAGAGGTGCCAGGGACCTGGTGGTCTTGCCCCTGGCTTTGACCTCCTCCCTGGCTGCTGCTTCGGAGGGACAGGCAGCTGATTCCTGGGGTTTGGTGCTCCCCCTACAGCAGGTGGGTATCCCTCCACCAAGGACAGTGGGATACTCCTGCTTCCCAAACCCACAGCCCTTCAGGACTCAGGGTGTTAAACGCCACAGGGGACCACACCAGGGCTTAAGTGTCCATAGGTGAGACAGCACCATGTGGTCTGCCAAGCAGGAGGTCCGGGAGGGACCCTGAGCCATGTGTCCCAGGACACAGGAGGGAGGAGGGAACAAGAGGAGACAGGGACATCGTGGGAAAAGACTGGACGTCTGGGAAGAGCCTGCGGTTCTCCCAGGGGCAGGAGGCTTCCTCTGAGGGATTCACAGAGGCCAGCGAGGTGGACTCGGGGTTGGCATTCAGCTGCTAAGTGATGTCCAACTCTTTGCAACCACATGGACTGCAGCACGCCAGGCTTCACCATCTCCCAGAGCTTGCTCAAACTCATGTTCATTGAGTCAGTGATGCCATCCAACCATCTCGTCCTCTGTCATCCGCTTCTCCTCCTGCCTTCGATCATTCCCAGCATCAGGGTCTTTTCCAGTGAGTCGGCTCTTCGCATCAGGTGGCCAAAGTATTGGAGCGTCAGCATCTGTCCTTCCAGTGAATATTGAGGGTTGATTTCCTGGACTTGGGGTGGCCATCGTTTCTGTGGTTGTTTATTTAATACATCTAGGCTTCCCAGGTGACTCAGTGCTAAAGAATCCACGTGCCAATGCAGGAGTTCTAGGAGATACAGGTTTGATCCTTGGGTCAGGAGGATCTCCTAGAGGAGGGCATGGCAACTCACTCCAATATTCTTGCCTGGAGAATCCCACGGACAGAGGGGCCGGGTGGGCTACAGTCCATGGGGTCATAGCCCACACATTTATCATATCCGTCACCTCCTACCATACGTCTAGGAATGTAAATTCTTCAGAGCCTTTCCTCAATCATCAGTTCATCAATCTTTCAACCATGCTGTGGGGGGAGGGGACACACATCCACCCAGTTTGCACAGAAGGAAACAGGCTGATGGGACTGGCTGGGGCAAGACCTGGGAGAAAACACCGATAAGGAGACAGGAGGCGCAAGCTGACGGGGCGGGGTCTGGGGAGAGGTCAGCTCTGAGCATGAGCACTCATTTGACCCACACAGGGCTTCTCACCTGTGAACTCCCCCAAATATCCTGCATCAGAATCTCTCAGGATTTATATTTAAAATGCACATTCCAGGCCCCAGACCTGCTGACCGAGAATCTCCAAGCAGCGTGAGCTGGGAATCTGTATTTTAAGTGCAAACTCCATGGGTTTTGTGTGGGCGCTTTCAGGGTGGCACAGTGGTAAAGAACAGCCTGACAATACAGGAGACACAAGAGTCGCAGGTTCGATCCCTGGGTTGGGAAGATCCCCTGGAGGAGAAAATGGCTCCCCACCCCAGTATTCTTGCCTGTAGAATTCCATGGACAGAGGAGCATGGCGGGCTGCAGTCCCTGGGGTCACAAACAGTTGGACACAACTGAGCGACTGAGCAGCATGGGTCATACTCCGACAAGAAAGAGTGTGAAAACTGGCCTGTAGATCAAGTTTGGGGGCTCCATGTGCTCAGGGAGCCTGTGGGGCTTTTTCCAGGGAGGAGCAGACTTCTGGACAGGGTCACTGGCCCCTAGAGCCCTCAGTTCAGTTCAGTTCAGTTCAGTCACTCAGTCGTGTCCGACTCTCTGCGACCCCATGAATCACAGCACACCAGGCCTCCCTGTCCTGACCCAAATGGGTGTTGCGCCGCATCTTTGCCCAGAGGGACGCTCCCTGAGGTGTATGCACTCTGGGTGTGCAGCACAGGGGAGGGAGGAAAGGAGCAGAGATGTAGAACAGAAGGAGAGACGGAGGCAACTCAGCGATGACAGACAGACAGAGCAAGAAAGTGGAGGGCGAGGGAGGCGGGGGAGCAGGAGAGAGACAGGAAGACAGAGGGAGACTGTGCAACGTGATGGCTCCCATCTGCCAGGCCCCGGCCCTTCCCACGAGCAAGGGCAGGCCAGGCGGATCAGTACCCCGCCCACAGAGCAGCCCCCATCCCACATGCCAGCCACCCCCTGCCCAGCTGCCAGGCGCTCAGGACTGGGTCATGTGGGTGTCTCCGTGACTATGCCCAGTGAAGCGCCCCCAGACACACACGTGGTGGGGGCGGGGCAGGAGGGGGCAAACCTTCCCAGAGCCCAGGAGTCCAGGGTGGGAGACCGCGGATTCTCTGCAGACTGAGGGGTACGGGCAGGGGTGGGAGGCAGGAGGCAAAGAGGCTGGGGTGACAAGGGGCACGGTCAAGGGCTTGCTGGGAAGCTGGGACCATGACCCAGAGATGAAAGGGACGGCAAGTGGAATTTTGTTGGGCACCTTCAGGTACCAGGGGCCTTGGCTGCCTTATGCTGTTTGACCCTCACAGTTCTGCAGTGAGGAGATCTTGTCCAGATAGTACGATATGAAACAGAGGCCAAGAGATCACAGACCCCAGAGCCAAGACTCCTGCTCAGTCTCAAGTGCATTCAATTCTATATCCCACATTCCTTCCACTGCACGCAAGTTTCCAAGTTTACAAGACAACAAAGAACAGTACAGGAGACTTTGGAAACAGTTCAGATTGACAATACCAGGGCTATCACAAGGTAGTCAGGACCCACCATAGACAGAAAGGGTCAGGGGTCTGGGGAAAGCAAAGTAGTTTCAGCAGAACGTCTTGGGATGGCCCCAGGGGTGGAGGGATTTATCTGTTTATTTATTTAAAATTCTCTATCTCACCATCTTCTAAAAAGTATTGAGGAAGTTACAGTAAGATCACATGTTCACTGTGCATGCTTAGGCACTCAGTCGTGTCTGACTCTTTGCGACCCCATGGACTGTAGCCCACCAGGCTCCTCTATCCATGGGATTCTCCGGGCAAGAATACTGGAGTGGATTGCCATTTCCTCCTCCAGGGGATCTTTCTGACCCAGAGACATAGACACTCTGATTCTTTACCACTGAGTCACCTGGGAAGCCACTACATGTCCATTGAGGCTGTCAAAATAGAAACTCAAAAATAATATTGAAGGAAAGATATGTTTTTACATCACCACATGGATCAAAGGAGGAATATCTTTTTAATCTCAACCTAATACCAACGCTGTGATTGAACATTAAATTTACAGGGAGCTTCCTGGCAGCTGTGGCATGAAGGGAATTGCAAGAAGACACATGATTCAGATACAAATGAACTATATGGGCTTATCAAAAGAGATACTTATTTCCCAATGCTAAGTCCTAGAAACCAGGGATAAGGGTTCCAGATGAATAAAAGGTCGCAAACATGTGTTTTCCTGTTATATTGTTATATACACAGACTTACATATACATAACTACACACATAAAAGATGTGCTTATAGCAATAGTTATATGCTTGTTTATATAACTCTATATACGCTTATAGTTTCATATATATGATCATATAGACCTATATAGCTTTATATGCAACTGTAGCTGTAGAGTTACACAGTATGTAGTTAAATGTTACATAGTTATATATAGCATATGCATGAATCTGTGTGTGTGTATCTAAACTCAAAAGAAAGGGAATCCTTTCATAACAAACCATAATAGAAAAGAATATGAAATGAATACATGTGTGCTGCCCTTAGTCGCTCAGTCGTGTCCGACTCTGCGACCCCCTGGACTGTGGCCCACTGGGCTCCTCTGTCCATGGGATTCTCCAGGCAAGAATACTGGAGTGAGCTGCCATTTCCTTCTCCAGGGGATCTTCCCCACCCAGGAACTGAACCCAGGTCTCCCTCATTGCAGGTAGATTCCTTACCATCTGAGCCACCAGTGTGTGTTAGTTTCTGGTGTATATATAAAAATCACTCTGCTGTACACCAGAAACTAACAGAATAAAATCAACTGTAACTTTAAAAAAATGAAGTTGGATGTAACTTGCCTTCCCTTATGGCTCAGTGGTAAAAAATCTGTCTTCCATGGAGGAGATGAAAGTTGGATCCCTGGGTCAGGAAGATCTCCTGGAGGAGGGTATGGCAACCCACTCCAGTATTCTTGCCTGGAGAATCCCATGGACAGAGGAGTCTGGTAGCCTATGGTCCATAGGGTTTCAAAAAGTTCGGACATGACTGAGCGACTAAACAAGAGCAGTTAACAGGGGGAATCCTGGAAAGCAAAAGGAATCACAGCCAGTCCAGGAACAGAAGCTGAACTAACGGACTAGAGCTCTGGCATCTGTCCCTGTGATGCTGGGCACCTAGAGTGGATCCTTCTTCATAAAGCCTGGATTCTGAAGAACTGCTCTGCCGAGAAAAGCTGGACAAGAAATGCTACACTCTCTGGAACACGAGGAAGAAGTGTGTGATCTCTCTGGACCTTGGGTAGAAGTCACTGGGGCCAAGTGTATGTGGGATCCAGGTTTACACTCCCTTTCCAGACCAGTGAAGACACTGGGGCCCTGCAGAAGCAGCCATGAACGTGTTCTAAAGAAGTTTTTATAGCGGAAGTCATCCGATTCACCCAGAGGGGAACTCACAAAGATGAACTCACAATCAGAAACCACAATCACCATGGAGTCAGATCCATACCTGCACTTAGCTAGATCATCTGGAGTCACAGCATATGAATATTTTCTCTTCTTCTAAAAGTTAACATCATCTCAACTATTACCTAAGTCTTCAACACCCTCATTTCCAATGGATATAAATATTCCATTTGAACAAACTCTTTTGCATTCATTCACTCCTTTTTTGTTGAATACAGAGGCTACTTCTAACATCCTGCTGTCGTGTGTGTCATTCACTGGAGTGCTTTCTCCTCATGAATAATAAGCAATGAGTCTATGGTTCTTTTTTCCCTTTAGCTACCAAGAAATGTGGACTCAGATCTATGATTTAAGTGTAGCAACATATAGCCTGCTTCTCTCGGCTGTAATTTTACATAGGTGTATATGCCTAGCTCATCGTTTCATCTCTTATTTATTTATAACCCTGCTGCTTATTTATATTTTATTATGCTTCCTATTGGCCTCCTCAGAAGTTTGTGAAACCGTTACAAAAGAATTTAATGAAATGTCAAAGTGACCATCTGTAGGCATATAACTCTTCCTCTCTCTAGGAATTGTTTGGTGGTTCAGATGGTAAAGAATCTGCCTGTAACGTGGGAGACGTGGTTTCAATCCCTGGGTTGGGAAGATCCCCTGAAGGAGGGCATGGCAACCCACTCCTGTATTCTTGCCTGGAGAATCGCATGGAGAGAGGAGCCTGGCGGGCTACAGTCCACAGGGTCGCAAAGAGTCAGACACGACTGAGAAACTAAGCACAGCACAGCACGTGCTTAGTACAGTTGCTGAGAATAACGTGACCAGATCAAATAACCACAATATCGTTTAGCTCTTAATACACACTACCCCAGAGCTTTCAAAAGAAGATGGGGGAACGTGGTTGAAACATAATAGAGGCAACAAAATGGAGCCCTCAATTACACCAACAAATGCGGGCCCAAAGACTTAGTCAGGCTGGTGTCAAAGGTGAGGCTGGAGGGCTGGGAGGGTCACCTGTGGTCTGCCTCTGAATTGCTCCCTTTCACTTACCAGCTCCTCGTTGTACCATGGGGCGTGGAGTAGATGCTTTGTACAATCTTGTCAATGGAAGGAAGGAAGAAGAGCTAGGAAGAAAGAAGGGGAGGGAGATACCATCTCTGATTCTCAGTAGCTCCTGGCTTTCCCGCAAGACCTGCCTACCCGGCCTACCCTTTGGAAATTTCAGCCTGCAGTGCATTTTGAGCCAAAGGCACTTCACATGGCCTGTCCCATGAGCGACACGTCAGGCTCGTTATAGCATCGTGGGGCTTGGACAGAGAGAGTGACCACCCACTTCTAGACAGGACCTCTGGGTTCACATCCTAGGGTATGTCCCACACTAGACATTTCTTATTTATTACAACTTTTGTTATAAAAGGTCACAGGAACACAGGTATATTTTGATCATGACCTGTGAGAAGGAAACCACAGTAAAGGGAAACAGTTCGGATGGTGGCAGGACACTTGGCTGGATGGGACAGGACTGGGTTTCCTAACCTGTAACCAAGGACACGTCTCCTCCAGCCTCCTGTTGGACTCTGTGAAGTGAAGTCACTCAGTCGTCTCCAACTTTGCGACTCCGTGGACTGTAGCTCACCAGGCTCCTCAGTCTATGGAATTTTCCAGGCAAGAGTACTGGAGTGGGTTGCCATTTCCTTCTCCAGGGGATCTTCCCAACCCAGGGATCAAACCCAGGTCCCGCATTGCAGTCAGACACTTTACCGTGTGAGCCACCAGAGAAGCCCTCTGTGCTCCCATCCGAAAGACAGAACTCTGTCGGTTCACTGACTGCCTCCCCAGCTAATTGGGAGTCATCCAAGCCCTGGACTGCATCTTCAGGGCCTAGGAGTATGGGGCACTCGGGAAGAACTCTGGGATCATTAAGGAAACAAATAACTGAATAGGTGGATGGATGTCCCGTTCTGCCCACTAAAATCTAAACCCCAGGAAGGCAGGGGTGAGTCTTCTTGATCTGTAACTTCCGAGCAGAGTCTCTGAACACAGAATAGATCTTTGATAAGTGTTCATTAATGAACAACTTGTAGATGGTTGGCTGGATGGATGATGGATAGAAGGACGGATAAAAGGATGAGAGATAGATGGATGGATGGATGGACAGGTAGATGGATGGATGGATAGATAGATGGGTAGATAAACAGACTGTTGGGCAGACAGATGGCTGGCTGGATAAATGAACAGATAGATGCACTATATTTTAGGGTTTGGGAGAAGATTCCTGTATTAGATGGATTTGTACTAGATGCTTTTCAGGGTCCAACTAACTATATGATTTTGCTTCTCCATGGGCTTTACTGTGCTTTTCCAACAACCATGTATTTTCCTGCGCCATACCCTCTGCAAGACAGGCCACTTCTCCTCACCTGTCCTCATCTTCCTGGTGAATCCTTGCACTTTTTTCAAAGAGCAGCACAATTTCCAGAATCCTCCCTCTCCGCAGCCGATTATTGCCTCCCTCTTCCAGGCTCCTCTCACTGCCACGTTGCCCCATCCTGCACCCTTGTTTCATAAGGCATCTCTCTCGTTAAACAAGGAGGCCCCCAAGAGCAAAGACCAGGCCTGACCTCCAGCTCAGTCTTGGCTTTGGGAATTAAATAGACTTTTAAGCTCACTCTGCTTTGACTTCTTTAGCACATCCTGAATGGTCTTTAACCAGAATCCTATAAAATTGTTTTGAAGGTTAGGCAGAGCCGGCAATTAGTGACTAAGATTTTACCGGCACATAAGAAAGTCAGAATTTCATCTTCCCTGGCTTGAAAGTTACAAGTTTCATTATCTGTTTCATCACATTTGCATTTTTTATAAAAGCTCTATTCGTTTCGTTTTACCTCTGAAGTAGAAGAGGATGTTTTCCAGCTTTAATTGCTGAACTTACAGCTCAAGAGTGAGCTGTTTAGCAGCCTGCTCTGAGGTTCCAGCCATGCTTGGGACCACTTAGAAAAAGAGGAGATGAGACTCTGTGACTTGAGACTGGTGACTCCGAGGTACAGCCACCAAAAACATGGGCTTTTCTGTTCTTGAGAACCCATTCTCACCCTGATTTTCACCAGCTAAATACGGAACATTTCTGACTTTAACTTTCCCATCAAATTGTGTTCCTTTCTGTGCACACGGCATGCTGATCTGAAGGCTAAATGGGTCCTTCCAGATGACCTTAATGCTCCATTTTACAGATAGGAAAACTGAGGCCCAGAAAAGGGAAAGGACTGGCCTGAGGTCACAGAGCCCCTGGTGAGGACTGAGTGGAGCTTTTCGTTTGTTTGCCCTGCTGGTGATCTCTAAGCTGGGCTTTCTTAGAAGGGCTGGGATGGTGAGAATGACACGTCATCCCAAGCAATAAGGTTCAGATGTTTGTTCCTCAACCTTAAGATGGAGGCTCTTCCCCAAATGAGCACATTCCCTTGTGCTCCAATCAGAAAGCAGCTGAGCTTTTCAATGCTGCTATTTGCTCAGTTTTCTAGGCAGGAAAAATCACATGGCTCAGACACGGGCATCCTAAAGCCAGTGAGGGACAGATTTGGAGCCCAGAATCTACAGAAAAGAACATAATTCTTTGCAGGGAGGGTTTTTATTCTCTACACCCTAGAAATTTTGTTCATTGGAGGGACTGATGCTGAGGCTGAAGCTCCAATACTTTGGTCACCTGAGGCAAAGAGCCAACTCTCTGGAAAAGACCCTGATGCTGGGAAAGACTGAAGGCAGGAGAAGGGGATGACAGAGGACAAGATGGTTAGATGGCACCACCAACTCACTGACATGAGTTTGAGCAAGCTCCAGGAGATGGTGAAGGACAGGGAAGCCTGGCGTGCCGCCGTCCATGGGGTCACAAAGAGTCCGACACAACTGAGCAACTGGACAAACAAACAAAACAAAAAACAGCCTAGAAATCCGCGGCAGGGCTTCTCCTGATTGGTTCAGTTCAGTTCAGTTCAGTCGCTCAGTCGTGTCTGACTCTTTGCAACAGTTATGGACTCCATTTTTGGTGCTGGACTTTAAATCCAGCACCTGTATCTTTAAACATGTATCTGTCCAGTGCTTAGATATGTTGGGAGAATGGTGACTTTCTGGAGACAGGACACAGAGGCACACACGGCTCTTACTCCTGTTATCTCCTCTGTGGGCAGAACACACACAGCATCTTCATAAATATAGCTCGGTGTTGTTTTCATTTTTTGCAAAGTCTTCTTGGGAAGATTCCCAGGCTGCCTACCTGGTTTGTGGATGGTGCCCAGTGAGTTTGCAGAAAAGTGACTTGAGTGGAACATTTTTTGTGTCTTAAAGAGTCGGAAGCATAAGAAGAGCGGTCAGGGGGACTTCCCTGACAGTCCAGTGTTTAAGACTTCATGCTTTCACTGCAGAGGGCGCAGGTTCGATCCCTGGTCAGGCAACTAGGATCCCACAGGCCTTGGGATGTGACCAGAAAAAAAAATAAGATTAGTCAAGAACTAAGTGGGTGTTTGATCCCTTTTCACTCAGGGCTGGGCTCTGCCTCTCACTCGTAGAAGGAAAGCAGTGGTTTACTAAGTGGCTAAAACCCAATGGGAAGCTGTCATCTTCCCCTTCCATCTTACTGACTGCTCCAAACCCAGCACTGGGAAAAGCCCAGTGAAAGGCTATTTCCTTCCAAAAGACCATGCCTCCTCCTCTGGATCTGTGATATTATCCCCAAAGAAAGCATGCCCCGATCTATCAACCTCTCACACTGGACAGGAAGAAGGTGGTGCTCCTGTGTGATTCCATTCAAACTCACAGATGGGTGGAGATGCTCTCTACTCGAACAGCCTCCCTTTCACAATGGAGACCCAAGGGTACCAGACTAAGGACCAGGGCAGCCAGACCTCTGTCCTACTCATTCTGACCCCTTACCCAGTGGCTCTCCCTGGGAATTCAGGAAATGTTAGCTGAAACAAACTAGACCCAAGTCTTGTCATTCCCAGATGAAGGCTTTTACTTCTAAACCACTTGGTCTCAAACTTGGCTGTTTGCGAGTCACCTGGGTCATTTTCAAAAATACCGATGCCTAGATCTTGCCTCGAAAGAGTCTGATAGAAATTGTTCTGGGGTGGGGCCTGGACACAAGGATTTTGAGAAACTCTCACGTGATTCCAATGTGCAACCAGGAGTGAGAACCACCATTCCACATCACAGCGCTTCACAGAGGTAAAGAAAAAGCACTGCTAGTCTCTCCTGCCATTACTCCCTGTCCTCTCAGACACAAGAGTAACGGGTTTGAGTCAGGAGAAAAATGGAGAAAGACCTTTAATTCACCCTTGGAAATAAGCTGTCCATCCCCTACCCTTGAAAGACACAGAAAAGGACAAGGTTTGGAGATCAAGTTAAATGTCCAATTTATTTTTATAACTTGAAACCAGAACAAACTTGGTTTTGAACAAGCGTACAAATGAAATGGCAGACACATGCTGAACTGAACATTGTGACATTAAGGGAGAAAAAAGAGGCCCAAAATCTTGTACAGAGAATAAAAGGAACAATAAATATTTTACTAAGCCATATTGAAATGACCTCCTGTCATCTCAACATTTTATCCATAATAAAAAAAAAAAAGTGCCCGTTTCTTAAACAGAGCACAAATACCAAGCAATAATAAATAGTTCCAAACTTGTAGTAAAAGACAGAACCTCCAAGTAAACAACAAAAGCTCATACAATAAGTAATAGAAAAGGTAATAAAAATATTTCGCCTTGCCAGTACAAATGCAAACAACTTAACTCAATGTAACTTTGCTTCGCAGAGCTGATACAAGGAGCACCAAAATTCATGGGTTTGCCTGTGTTCCACAAAAATCCTTGACCGTCACTTAGGACCGGAACAAAAGGCTGACTTCCCTACTTTTCACATTTTTGCTTAGAGGAAGTCAGCCTCCTCCTCCTCCCCCATGAAAGACCCTCAAATGGCAAGTGGCAGGTTCCAATTGGGGGCAACTTTGAACCAAGTTGTGGCAGTGTGGAAAACCGGCCTGGGGTCGGCTGGGTCCCCCCGGGGCCTGGGGCCTCTCTCACTGGGTCATCTGCTTCAGTGTTGGCTTTTTAAACACAAAAAAAGAGAAGCAAAAATGCTCATTTCTCTGCAGTCGACAGAGACACAATCTTTGTGCTTTAGGATGGCTTGATTCTGGCATCACGGTGACTTTGCGGAAGCTGGTGAGAGCTGGCTAGCTTTTGTAACTACAGGAGGATCGCCTTGGAGGCTGCTCAAGGACCTCCCCAGGGCACCCAGAGAAAAGGGCATCCCGTGGGTCTTCAGGTCAAACAGGCAGGAAACAAACATCTCAGCTTGATCTTCCACCTCCTCCCCGCTTCTTTTTACTTTGCAAAGGTAAGTGGCAAGGAGGAAAAGCGTATTAAACAGAAAAGCGCCCAGAAGAGAGATTTCTGCATTTGGTAAAGAAATTGCCCGAAAAGATGCTTGCTTATACTTTCATAACCTGAAATATAATGGTTTCTTAGAGTTCCTGAAATAAAAAATGGCTTCCTGATATAGGTATTTTTTTAAAACGTATTATTCCCTCATCCAAAAAACCACCACTTTATTATCTTAAAGCTACTTGGCTTTACAAAAAAAAAAAAGAGAGAGCGGGGATGGGGGGACAGAGAGGGAGAAATAAATCAGATAAAAATGAGCACATCAAGGACGGACAGAACTGGGAAGATGGAGAGGAAACGCACAGGGAGGAAAGAGAAAGAACTGTGGGAAGGCACCGAATCCGTCCCAGGCCCTAGGCATTTGGAAACTGGCAGGATGTGGGTTCCGGAGAGAAAGCAGCGGAGCAGGTAAGAGAGACAGCAGGCCACCACTCTCCATGGATTAAAAGGTCCTGGCTGTGATGGGGACCCCTTCCTGAAATTCAATTTGCGCTGGTCCCAGCCGCAGACCAGGTCACCTGCGCCTGGCTGATACGCCTGCTCCCTTTATCGCGTTTTTTTGTTTTGTTTTGCTTGCTTGTTTGACGTTCTCTCAAGGACTAGAGAAAGCTCGGTTTGCATTTCTTTCTGCGCTGAAGGGTGGGAGAGGTGGTGGTGGTGGTGAAGAGAAGGCCTGCGCTCTCTCCCCCACGTCTGGCATCTTTACAGATGCTTCGTAGAGAAGGGAGGGCTCTGTGAAATGGTACCGACATCTTGACAAAAAAACTGATTTCTCCACTCAACGCGAATAAAGAATTTCCCATCCGGTCTGCTTTGGCCACACCAGGGAGCCTTGATGCAAGGTTCAGGGCATTCAGACTGAAGCCCTATTTCGAACAGTCCTTGGTAGAGGCCGATTCTGACAAAAATATATACAACTAAAATGATTTGTGAACCAAAGCATTTAGCTACTTCCTTTTGTTTCTTTTCCTTGAAGGTTGTCAAACAACCCTTTTTTTTTTCCTCCTGTACAATAGGACTTAACATACAAATTTTTTTTGCAATATTTTATCCTGCCAAATTAAAAAAATATATTATGGCAGCCTGCTTGTTTTTTTTTTTTTTTTTCTTTTTATTTCCAAATTCACTAACAAAAAGGTACATTAAATCCCTTTAAAAGGACAAGCTTACAGTTAAAAAATTACAAGCTCCAGTAAAAATACAGCAAGTGCCTACATCATATGAACCAACCAATATATCCATTCCAGAGGGAGGTGGGAGGAGAGAATTAAGCACAGATCAGAAATGTGGGTTTTTTTTTTCTGCAAAGCAATAACAATATTAAGCACTTTTTTTTTTCTACATACTTTTTCTACATGGTGTAGCAATCCCCTTTTAATCCCCAAATACAAGTTTCTATACATTTTTTTGAAATAAAAATTCAACACCCAAGGCAGAAAAAAATTTACTAAAACTCCGACTTTACAGTTACTGTGACAAGAACAAATTATTATAGACCCACCATTTAAATTTTACTGAAACATTTTCAAGGAAAAGAAAAGGTTTTTTTTTTTTTCTTGTTTTGTCAAATGCCCAGGCATTCTCGATTATTACAAATACTGGTCCACTTTTACAGTAATCAAGAAATTTTCATATATATAATATATACTAAAACCCCGTCACCAAAAGAAAACAATATACACGCAGCCACTGTGGCATTTTTTTTAATAACCTATTAAGCAAACTTTGAAAAAAACGATCGCTCCAACACACATACACACAATTATTTTTTTACCCTTGTATGTATCCAATACTGTAAACGTATTTTTAAGACAGAGTGCACTAAATTTAACTTTAGAAAAAAATTAGCCATTGTTCCTGAATTGTTTTTTCATTCAACAATATCAACTTGTACCTTGTGTCACTTGAGTTTTAATTCAGCAGTAAGTCACCTCCACTCCACATCTAAGCAGCGTTGTCCCACAGGCAAAAGGGGCTGAGGTTAATTCAGCTAATGGATATCCAGGGTTGTGCTGGGTTTATTTCTTCATTTGATTGGGTCTTATGGCATTTTCAATGTCTTCAACCAGGATTTTTGAAAATTTATTTAAAGTAAATGTGGCTTTGTTTCTAAAGAAATGTACTTTTCTCGTTTTATTTTTTTAAAAAAGTCTTTTCATTGCAAAAGAAAAAAAAAAAAGTTTTGCATTTGTCTCAAG
This sequence comes from Moschus berezovskii, assembly GCF_049115385.1. NCBI lineage: Eukaryota > Metazoa > Chordata > Mammalia > Artiodactyla > Moschidae > Moschus > Moschus berezovskii. Next base: position 6,093,199 of record NC_142480.1, on the reverse strand, counting down.
AGACTCAAATAGGAAGATCAGTTTTCAAGGCACTCACATCAAATTGAATGGCAGTAGAAACACTGTCCAATAAATTATTATTTTATTTTGTTCTTTATAGTGCCAGTACTGTGAATGCCACGCTTAGCAATACTGACACTCAATCTCAGCCATCCCTTACAGTTTAACCCACCTCTGGGCCAAAATGAAGAAGATGCTGCAATTTCTTGTTGAGAAGCCATTTAATTTAAATGCAAACAAAAGCTTTAAAGTGCGGGTCAACAGAATTCAAATGTCTAATCTGAATGGTCCAATGTTTAGTACCTTCCAACCTAATGGGATAGAAAACAAAAACAAAAACTGGGAAGTAGCGCTGGGCACCTTCAGATGGAACTCTTCCCGCTTTGCAGTAAAAGGGAACTGAAATTGGCAAGATTCCCCCCACCCCATCCGTATAATGTCATCCGTGTGCAGAGAGAATACAAACTTCCCTCAAGTCACCATCAGGACACTTGTCTGCTTGAGGATGGTCTGTTGTCATGGGTAGCAACCTATGACTTAGGATTTTTGTGGCGAGGGTGATAAAAAGAGAGAGAGAAACTGTCAAGCCAGAAGAAGCCTGAAAGAATACGGCTGGTTTCTTTCCTTTCTGTGTTATTGCAGGCCACCACCATCTATCTACCCCCCAAAGTACCCTCAGCCTATTTTATTCAGTCTAATCTATGGCAAACAGCAGAGATGGCATTCCAGGCCACACCAACGTTCCAAGAAATGGATGGGATCTGCTGGGAATGCACAATTTTAGAACGCTCTTGGGCCATTTCCTGGGGCAAAGTCCTCAAAAACGCCTGTTTCTCTGGCAGTGCTGAGTATTGGGCAGGGGAGGGAAAGCCCACCATTCAGAGGTCTCCTTATGTATGGCAAGGTTGAAGTCAACACAGAAAAGGCCTCCCTTATTGGGACATCATCAGTGCTACATCTCCACTCCAATTCTGAAACAAAGTGCTACAACTTTAAAGATTGTTATCCGCTGTACATCCACCCCCCTCCCCCAAAAAAACGCATGCCACTTTTTATTTCAGGACAAAAAAAAAAAGAAGGAATAAAAAAGTAAACAACTTTAAAAGTCATTTAAGTGTTGGCTTCTTCACAAGAAATTACACATGCTTAGCTTAGATTTCAAAAAAAGCAGCGCCCTCCCCTCCCCCAAATTATAATTTAAAAGATAGCTTCCCCTCTATAGAGCTCAGGAGTCATCGCTCAGGCTACTACTGGGTTAAAGAAAAAAAAAAAAAAACAACTAAGGAAGGGATCGATACCCAACAAAATCTCTTAAAGGAATTTCAACAGAAAGAATAACAATAAAAAGTACCTGCACATGCCAAAAAAATTACAAAACCCAATAAATACAGAAATTATTGCACAGTTAAAAGGCTCCACACTTTTTTTTGTTTGTTTTTACTGCCTTAATCAACCCTCGGGTTTCCATAGGACTTCGCAGACACAGGTTAGGTTGGAGGGCCGCCTCCCCTGGGCCCCGGGGACCCGCGGGGGGCGCCGAGCGGCGGTGACGCGGAGGCAAGTGTCAGGTCAGCATTCTCTCGCTTGGCGACGGGGCGACTGTACAGGTGCGCGGGGTGGGGCCCGGGCCCCCGCGCGCGCGCACACACACACACGCGCGCACACGCGCTTAGCTCCTCTCCGCCTGCTCGATTTTGACGTCGTTAGTCAGCAAGTGCTCGCCGTGCCACTTTTTCATGTGTTTCTCCAGGGTGCTATAGACGCTGAAGGGCATTTGGCAGATGTCGCAGCGGTACACCTCCTTGCCGATCTGCCCGTGCGTCTTCATGTGGCGCGTGAGCTTGCTGCTCTGCGCGCACGCGTAGTTGCACAGCTCGCACTTGTAAGGCCGCTCGCCGGTGTGGCTCCGCCGGTGAACCGTCAGGTTGCTGCAGTTCTTGAACACCTTGCCGCAGTACTCGCACGTGTCGCTGCGCCGGCCCTCCTTGGAGCTCGGCCGCCCGGGGCCCGGGCCGCCCAGATGCGGCGTGCTGCCCCCGCTGGCCGTGCCGCTGCGGCCCGACAGCCCGCCGTCCAGCAGGTCCCCGGGCGGCGTGGAGAAGCGCAGGCTGCCGTTCTCGGACGAGTGCTCGGAGGACGTGGCGAAGGGCGACTGGCGCGCGTCCGTGAAGCCCAGGAAGGGGTCCTTCATGAAGTGCCGCGACGCCGCGTACCCCTACCAGCCACTGCGAGTACACGTTCTCCGACGGGATGAGCGCGGCGGGCGGCAGCTCGAGGTCCTTCTCCACCTTGATGCGCTTGGCCGCGCTGTTGAGGCCGGGGCTGGGCAGCGGCGCCGGCTTGCGCGGGAAGAGGCCCGGGAAGGGCTCGGTGCCCGGCGCGAAGCCGCCGCCGCGCCCGTTGACCGCGCCCCCGGGGCCCGCGTCGCCGCAGCCCCCGGCGTCATCGTCGTCGCCCGGGTCCCCGCCGCCTGCGCCGCCGCCGGCCGCGCGCTTCAGGAAGGCGCCGCGCTTCTGCTTGTCGGCCAGCAGGTCGCCGTAGGGCGGCAGCGCGCCCAGGCCCACGTTCTCCATGACCTTGCCCAGCACCAGCGCCTTCTCGTCGGCCAGCGCCTTGGCCGCGGCGCCGCCGCCCGCGCCCGGCACGCCGGCCACCCCGCCGCCACCGCCGCCGCCGTTCTCCCGGTTGCGGCTCAGCTCCGAGTCCATGCTGAAGCTCGACTCGGGCCGGCTCTCGTTCTCCAGCAGCAGCTCCTCCTCCTCCTCCTCCTCCTCTTCGTCCTCCTCCTCGGGCTCATGGCCCAGGGACGGGTCGCTCTCGTGGTGGCGGAAGTCACCGTCGGCCGCCTTGAGGCCCTCGCCGGTCAGCTCGCTGGTGCCGGGCTCCGGGGAGCTGGCAGCCGAGAGCCCGTCGTCGGAGCGGCCGGCCAGCGAGCCGGCCTTGTGCATGTGCGTCTTCATGTGGCGCTTGAGCTTGCTCGCCTGCGAGCACGCGTGGTCGCACAGCTGGCACTTGTAGGGCTTCTCGCCCGTGTGGCTGCGCCGGTGCACGATGAGATTGCTCTGGAACTTGAAGGTCTTGCCGCAGAACTCGCACGACTTGCTCTTGGCCGGCGGCTGCGGCGGCGGCGTGCCGCCGGGGGGCATGGGCGGCAGCGGCGGCGTGCTCAGGAACGGGGACTTGGGGCTGGGCTGGAAGGGGTTCAGGAGCCGGTGCATAGGGTTGCCGCGGCCCGGGGACACGGGCGGCGGCGTGGAGCTGTTGCCCGCCAGCTCGCGGAGCCGCCGCGAGAAGTCCATGGCGGGCGAGTCGATGGCCATGGGGTTCAGGCGCATGACTCGGTCGAAGGCACTGGGGTGCTGGGCGACAAGCCCCATCTCCTCGGCGCTGAGGCGGTGCGGGTCCAGGTGGTGGCGCGGCGGCGGGCTGAAGAGCGGCGGTGTGCCGGGCAGGCGGCCCTCGCCGAAGCCCGGGTGGTCCCGCAGGATGGGGCCCGTCATGCGCAGCAGGTTGAAGGGGTTGCTGTCGCCCAGGAAATTCATGAGTGGGGACTGGGCCACGGCCTCGGGCCCCAGCGGCGGCGGGATGGTGAGCCGCGGCGTGAGCGAGCTGCTGGCCGGCCCGGGCTCCAGGTAGATGCGGAAGCCGTGCGTGTTCTGCGCGTGCTGCAGCAGGAACCACGCGCTGTTGAAGGGCTGCTTGCATGTTGTGCAAATGTAGCTGGAAGGCTCATCTTTACCTGGGGACACACACGGACAGAAATAGGCAAGAGAGACGTGAGATGTGGGCGGCGTCACGGCTGGGGTGGGGCAGCGGCGGCAGCAGACCACCGCCGAGCAGGCCCAGGCCAGTGACCCCCTGGCGAACCCCCTGGGGACAGGCTAGAGAAGCCACTGTGCGGTGGTCACTCCAACTGGTAGACCTCGCTCTATGCCCTTATAACATGATGTCTTTAAACCCATCATCTCAGAAGCCAAAGAAGATGTTATTTGTGAGAAAGTCTTATTCCAACAATGGGACCTATAGGAAGGCTGGGCTGCCTCAAAGACAGCATGGCAAAGTTCAGCCATCATGCAGACCCTGATAATTCTTTGGGGGTGGGGTGGGGAGCGGGGGGCTACCGCCCTGTGCCTTGTAGGATGTTTGGAGGCATACCCACTAGAAGCCAGTTGCACTCCCTCCCCTCCCAGTCATGAGGATCAAAAATCTCTCCAGGCATCTCCAAACCTCTCTGGGGGATAAAACAACTCCCCCCTCCCCACCCAGTCATGACTAGGCAAATCTTGGATCCAAGGAAGTTTTAAGAAACATAAATCAAACTGAATCACCTCGCAAACATTTTAAAGAGAACTGGCTGATAACCTCTGCATCATTTGGGAGCTGAACTACCGGAAATCGTAGGGTTTCATACACCAGTGTCTGTGCAGAAAGCACCGTCCATGTTAAACAGGGATGCATGTAGGAACAGGACTTTAGCATCGTAAGAACATCACTACTGGCGGGCAGCTGCCCACCCCACCCCACATCACTGCCCTCACGGCCTCACACACACACACACACACACACACACACCCCTAACCACAGCATGGAATCTGGCCTTGAGACGGGGCACTGGCCTATATGAGGTCCCTTGCCAGGAGGCTGAAGGAAAGAGTGTCACCTCTGACAGGGCGATCAGCATGAGTGGCAAGTGTCAGTCTGTGACAAACTGGGTCTGGCATTGGGAGCCAGTGGTAGTGGATGCTGGTGGCATGGAGCCAACATCCCTCTCTTTGTCCATCATTGGGGGCGGTCACAAAATGGGAGCCTGGACCTTCCAACCAGCACCTATTTCATGGGCGACATCCTCAACCTACAGGTGAAACTGGCTGCTTCTCCAGCCTGAAGCTCTCCTAACACCCCATGTGAAACGGGACAGGTGTGGGCAAGCCCTGCCCTCCCTCATCAGACTCGCTCACTGGCCAGAGAAGGGAAAGGGAACATGGCATCACAGCTGAGGTCTTGGAAAAAAAAAACAAACCCTTTTTGTTTTTTCAAACTTCCTTGTACCTGGACGATTTTAACACTGACAAAGTACAGTAGCTGCAAACTCCCCAGTGAAGCCAAAGGTGCGTGTTAGTTTCCGAACCCGGGATTAGGAAGGGGAGGATTATGGCACCTCCTCGAAAGAGGAGGGACCTCTGAAATCCCATTTAGAGATGGAGTTTTTGTTTCTTTGATTTCCCACTCAAGAAGTATGTTTCTTGGGGGCTTCACCCTTAGAGTAAAAACTCTGTGGACTCGGAGAACAAATACTCCAAGTTCCTTATGTGTAAGACTTGATGGCTTCAAAGGGGCCTGGACCTCCCTGAGCCATGCAGTATTTGTGGGATCCTCCAGGAGTCAGGGGTCAGCGTGGAGATTTCTCCGCAACACAGAACCAACTGGGCCAGATCAGCCACCGCTGGGAACCAAGACATGCCTTCCAAGCCTGGTGGTCCATGGTCATCACTGCACGCTCGTGTCCAACAGGACATGTGTCTCCAGGTTTGGCGGTGAGGAGACCAGTGGGTGGGTGATGGGGGAACGGACAGAAAGGAAAAAGGATTCCAAAGCTCAGCTTCCCCTCGTTTTTAAACCCAGCTCCAGGAGAACTTCTGAGGCCATTTTCTTTCTCCGGGGTGTCTGGGCAACTTCCTTCTCCCAGCATGTCTGTGTTAATTCAGTTCCCTATGCTGGAGTCCCTCAGGAGAATCTCCCCCCACACCCCAGAAATGGGCAGGGAGGCCTTCCCAAGGCCCTGGGCAGCCCTGTTCCTCCCTTTGGGAGCAATAAGGCCACACCGACACTTCAGCCTTCCCTTCCTGCATGCCTCCCCGCTGTCGCAACAAAAGGCCATTTTTTTTGGTGCATTTCATCGTCACATGTCCGCTGAGGGAGGCCAGGCCAGGACCACATCCCTGCTGGCACATGACGATGCTACAGCCCAGAGATGCACAGCCTTCTTGGAGGCGCCATCTCCTGTCCTGGCTTTTTAGGTGATGTATGTGGGGAATGACAGAACGGTTCACCTCAGTCTCACTGGAGAGCTGGCCAAACGCCATAGTGTTTAGTCCTCCTCAAATCCTTTTCTGGAATGAGGCAGAGTAAATAAGTAATAAATAAGAAGATAAAGAAAACATCCCTCACTGACACCAGGAGCTAATAACACAAATGAAGCGCCACCTCCCACAAGGCCATAGATCTTCCAATTAAAGAGCACTGGACTTCCCTGGTGGCTCGATGGTAATGAAGCCACCTGCCAGTGTAGGAGAGGTGGGTTCAATCCCTGATCCGGGAAGAGCCCGCGTGTGGCAGAGCCACTCAGCCCGTGTGCCTCAGCTGTTGAGCCTATGCTCTGGAGCCCAGGAACCACAGATAGCTCCAGAGCCCACGCGCCCTGGAGCCATGCTCCGCAACAAGAGAAGCCACCATGGTGAGAAGTCGCAGCACCGCAACCAGAAAAAGAGCACACACAGCAACAAAGAGCCGGCACAGCCAATGAACAACTTTAAAAATCCATTGGTTTCAACTGCAATTCAATTAAAAAAAAGAGCACTCTGGATTCTGCACCTGGGCTCCAACCACTCTCAGGACCGAGTTCCACACACACAGCGGCGTCCTTGTGTTTTCAAGCTGGGCCAACTCCCTTCCCCTAATCTCTTTTCTCATCATCTTCATTTCCTTGGGTCTCTCTGGAGCACTTCCTGGTTCCTGTTCTGATGGCCACACACTTTCTAGAAAGTTCTACTGCCCCTGAGGAATGTGGGTATCAGAAGACAGTGCAAAATTCTCAGGCAGGCCAGGAATGAAATGGCCGATTAAAATATATTTTTTTAAACTCAAGCAGCAGCTGCTGAGAAGCATGTAGCTGCATGTTCTAAAGAACTCAGAGGTTTCCATTTCTTGTTTGTTTTTTTTTTTAAAAAAGACAAGACAAAAAGAGTGGAAGACATTTATAAGACTCTAACTTAGAGAAGTCTAAGGAGGAAGTTTTGCTTGCTGTAGTTTCGTCCTTCAGTCCTATCCAACTCTTTCGCGACCCCATGGACTGACTGTAGCCAGCCGGGCTCCTCTGTCAATGAGATTTCCCAGGCAAGAATACTGGAGTGGGTAGCTATTTCCTCCTCCAAGGGTTTCTTTTTCAACCCAGGGATCAAACCTGTGTCTCCTGCATTGGCAGGCGGATTCTTTACCACTGAGCCACCCAGGAAGCCAGAAGAGGAAGTTAACCTGTTTGGAATTCATCATCAGGTGGGGAAGAGCTCTGTGCACCCACCAAATCGGACTCCAGGGTCCCAGGTCATGCCAGGGTAAGCGATTTTCCTTGCCTTTGAACAATCTGGTCCCCTCACTTCCCTCCACGCCACGGCAAGATTCACAGCAGGGGACAGGCTATCCCAGGATCTGACAGCTTCCAATGTTTTTAAATCTCCCAGTCCACAAAGGCCCTTCCTAGACAACGCTCTTTCCACTCTCCCCCGTAACTTTCTTTTTTAAATAAAATGTTCATTTCCATACTTCCACTTCACGGTTATCTGTTGCCTAGAAGTAGCCTTGAGCACTGGGACTGCTCACTTCTGAAAACTGAACAATGTTAGAAAGGCTTTGAAGAGCCACTCAGAACATTCTTCTATTCAAAAACTCACTAAATATTTTAAAAGGCAGCACACAGTCATGGACGGCTCATTTTTAAACGTGGCAGAAGCCCCTTGGTGAGAGGGCTGCTTCAGTTGGGGGCTGTCCCTGCTCCTGGAGCTCAGGGCCACTCGCCCAGAGGTGAGTTGGAAGCTCCAGCTGGTGCCAGCTCTGCTGATGGCCCAGACAGGGGTCATGCCCCAACACGCTGCCACCATGGCTGCCACCGAGGTTCCAACCGAGAGGTCAACACCTAAATTATTTTTAAGCGACTTGGAAGTTGAAAAGTGTTAGTTGCTCAGTCGTGTAGGACTCTTTGCAACCCCATGCCCGCCAGGCTCCTCTGTCCATAGAATTCTCCAGGTAAGAACACTGGAGTGAGTTGCCATTCCCTTCTCCAGAGGATCCTTCCGACCCACGGATCGAACCCACGTCTCCTGCAATGCAGGAATATTCTTTACCATCTGAGCCACCAGGGAAGGCCTGAAGCAACTTACCCAGCAACGTCAAGTCTGGCCTACAGACCTAGAAATGTCAGCTGCATTGGGATCACTACATCGGGCTTGGCGACTCAGAACCCAAGGCCAGTGTGTTTCCTTGTTTGCTTCCTTCCCTTTTCCTTCCTCAGACGTTTTTGGTATCTGTTGGCAGAAACCAACACTGGATCTTCTTTGCTGTACTGGCTTTCAAGAGAGACCCTTATGTTTTTATCTAATTCAAAACCCTCCCTGAGGTCACTGTTACAAGAACCCTGAACAGCGGCAAGAGTTCATATCTTGCCATTCCCTGCAGGAAGTTGTCAATCAAGGGGCTTCCCAGGTGGCTCAGTGGTAAAGAATCTCCCTACAATGCAGGAGACACGGATTCAATCCCTGAGTCAGGAAAAGGAAATGGCAACACACTCCAGTATTCTTGCCTGGGAAATCCCATGGACAGAAGAGCCTGGCAGGCTATTTTTTGTGTTAATTGCTTAGTTGTGTCCTACTCTTTGCAACCCATAGACTGTAGCCCACCAGGCTCCCCCATCTATGGGATTCTCCAGGCAAGAACAGTGGAGTGGGTTGTCATTTCCTTCTCCAAAAGGAACTATAGAAAGAAAGAAAGTGAAGTCACTCACTCATGTCTGACTCTTTTTGACCCCATGGACTACAGCCTACCATGCTCCTCCATCCATGGAATTTTCCAGGCAAGAGTACTGGAGTGGGTTGCCATTTCCTTCGTCCACGGGGTCACAAAAAGAGTCGGACATACTTAGCAATTAAACAACAACAACGTCAACCAGGTCGCTTTACCTCTCTGAGCTTCATTTCCTCATCAGTAGAATGGGAATAACATGCCAGCTTCCGAAGTGGGCTGGGGAGCAAATGAGATCCCACATGATCCCTATAAAATCCAAACATCCCCATGCATGCACGTATTATAGTTGGGCTTTGTGTGTTTCGTGTTTTATTATCCATCTTGTACCTGGCAGTGGATGTTTCAGGGGGTGCCCTTCTGTGTAACTCTGGCTATAATAAAACCCTGGAGGAATTTTAATGCAGCCAGCCTAATCCATTAGAGGTTCCAGGGAAATAGAAACTTGCAAACATTGAGGAAACATCATTTTTTATTGTGACTCTTGGGAACCAACACACAACTGGGCTCCTGCAATGAAATGCTGCCCTCCCTCTGCTAGTAGGGGTGTGTGTGTGTGTGTCTTTTTGTGTGTGTGTGTGTTTTAATGAGCACTGAAATAATTGTTCCTCCCTATTATGCTGGTTACTCTAATAATACCAATAAAGATATCAGGGATGTTCAATAAAAAGCACACCTTTAATTGAGTTATTATTCAATAAAAAAATCATAATTGAGAGCAATAGTTTAAAAGGGCTCTCCTAAGGCCAAGTGATACCAACTAGAAGGGTACTGCTGCCTGCGGGGGATTTAGTGGTTCAGGGCTGCTCCAGAGCCACAAGCTGACACCGCCGCCCAGCTCAAGCAGGGCCTGCAGTGATCGCCAGCCAGGGCCTTCCTCCACCCAAAGGTGGAGGCACAAGTGAGAGTCCTGACTCTTGGATGCTGAAGAACGAACTGAGTCTTGGCTTCACATGTCCCTCTACGGCTTGCAAAGCACTTGACAGTTGGTTTGGCATTTTCACAGCCATCAAGGCATTTCGCTCACATACGACCTCTGAGGGGGGCCAGGCCAGGTCCGCATCCCTGCCGGCACAGGAGGATGCTGCGACTGAGAGAAGCAAGAGCCCCCTCCTCCCTTCAAGAGCAAGGGGGGCCACGCCCCTGCACAGGCTTCCCCACCCCTGGCTCCATCCCAGCTGCCCGCCAGCAGCACCTGAGAGACGGACTGCTCTCTGCACACTTGTCGGGGCCTGTTTCACAATGAAAAGGTCTGCCTGCCACACTGTATGTGTCCTCCCAGTGAAGGACATCAATTACCCTTTGATGGAAGCCGGTCGGGTCCACCACGGGCTTGTCCCGGGAGTGAAGACGTTTCACGAGAGCAGGTGAGTCCCCGGGACAACAGGCCACTCGGGACCTGGAGAAGGGGTGATGAGATGCTGGGCAGTCAGAGCAAAGGGCAGGCTGATGGATCCAGGGTCCCCAGCCCCGCCGCTTTCCCTCTCTGGGTTTTACAGTGCCCAGTGCCCAAGGAGAGGATTCACGGCCAACCACCTGGTCCTCCAACAGAATCTATGCCTGCTAACAGTGCTGTCTCTTCAGTCCCAAAATGATAATAATTATTATCACTATTATCAGATCCCCTGGAGGAGGGCATGGCAACCCACTCCAGTATTCTTGCCTGGAGAATCTCACGGACAGAGGAGCCTGGCGGACTACAGTCCATGGGGTTGCAAAGAACCAGACATGACTGAAGCAACTAAGAACATTATCTCTAGATATGTAGACCCCTTATTAAAGAGTGTCTCCCCTTTCATGATCCCAGAAAGAAAACATCAATTGGTTTCTTTGGGTGGGGGGAAACCTTTGTAAGTTTCATGTTCATTATCATTTCTGAGCAAAGTCATCTATGAAATCTACAAGCATCCCTGCTTGTTCTGAAACAGTTCCGTTCAGTCGCTCAGTCGCGTCCAACTCTGCGACCCCATGGACTGTAGCACACCAGGCTTCCCTGTCCATCACTAACTCCCGGAGCTTGCTCAAACTCATGTCCATTGAGCCGGTGATGCCATCCAACCGTCTCATCCTCCGTCATCCCCTTCTCCTCCTGCCTTCAATCCTTCCCAGCATCAGGTTATTTTCCAGTGAGTCAGTTTTTAGCATCAGGTGGCCAAAGTACTAGAGCTGCAGCTTCAGCATCAGTACTTCCAAACAAACCTACCAAACAAACCTCAGCCTCTCCGAGAGAGGTGGTGGAGCTGGGGGGGGGCGGGAATAATGGCAGCAGGAACAATCAACCGTTGTTAAACCCTTCCATGAGCCGCCCGCAACTAAAGCGGACTGTCTTCACAACAACCCCCGAGGCCAAGGACTGTCATCAGCACCATTTCACAGATGAGAAGACCGAGGGCAGGAAGAGATGGTGACCAGCCCAGAGCCACACAGCCAGCTGCAGTCCGGATAGAAGCCGGGTCAAAAGAGGAAAAGGGTGCAGACCCAGGCCCCTCCCAAGTCAAGGGACCCAGGGCAGGAGACGGGGCAGTCATGTTCACCTCGGGGTCGCTTACCTTTCCCCCCAGCCACGTGCTAGGAAACATGGAGATGTCCTGTTCCTGGCGAGAACCGCGACTCTCAGTGCAACCCTGCCGCCTATCTCGTGGGACGTGGCGGGTGTGCCCTGCTGGGTGGCGGTGCCGGGGGCGGTGGCGGCAGCAGCACTACCGTGTGTGCCAGGTCGCCCAGTCGTGCCCAACTCTGTGACCCCATAGACAACAGCCCACCAGGCTCCTCTGTCCACGGGATTCTCCAGGCAAGAAGACTGGAGCGGGCTGCCATGCCGTCCTCCAGGGGGATCTCCCAACCCAGGGAGGGAACCTGCGTCTCCTGCCGCTCCTGTACCGGCAGGTGGGTTCTTTACCACTAGCGCCACCTGGGAAGCGCAACTGCTACCAAGTGGTCTCCCTGGTGCTGAAGTTGCAGAGCCAGCCCCGGCCTAACACAGCCAAGGCCCCTCCGCCAGCGGCCGTGGCAGACATCAACTGGTCCACCCCCGCGCTTGCCCTGCCGGTCTCGGAATCCTCTGGAACGCAGAGCTCTGGACGGCTGCGACTGCCATCCCTGGACCTCCGCTCACACGAGCCCAGTAAGGGCAACCAGGCAACAGGGCTGAATGGGCAGGTAGCAGGGTGTGTCCTCCACCTGCCTTTCATTCACTCACTAAACAAGCAGCAGCTGGCCATCCCTGATCCACCAGGTATCCTACTGGTCTCCAGGGACACAGCTCTCGAATCCCAGAGGAGATGACAGCGCCTGGTAACCCTCTTGATTATTTCATGAAAAATGTGAGTGCTAGGGTCAAGTTCAAGGTGCTGGCAGAGAGAAGCATGCAAGGGCTTGGCTGACTTGGGGGCTCAGAACCTGCATCACTCCATGTAGTCTGCTAACTCTATGCCTGTGACCATTTACAGGAGCAATAGAGGCGGTTCAGAGACTGCAAGCAAGTTGTATGAGGCCACCCGACTGGCCTTGGGTTATTTATTTAAAATCCATCATGGGAACGGGAGTCCAGGCTCCCTGAGGACCGAGCTGACCCTGTCCACTGCCAGGACTCTGGCCAAGCCCAGGGCGACGAACACACACGGGCTTCAAAGTCAGGCGTGCCTATTTTCGGGGCTTTGTTTCCCCCTGCAGTCAGCATCCCTGGAGTCATCACAGGCAGGAGAAGGGCATCTGCCTGGGTCTGGGTGAACCTGCCCTCCGGCTGAGGCTCTCCAGGCGAGGCCACCTGGGGAATAGGGCTCAGCTCAGCGTTCAAAAACACCCCGCTCCCCTGGCTCGCCAGGCAGGGCCCCACCCAGCACGCCCACGCCTCCCTGCTGGCTGTGTTCCACCCACCGGAGCACGCGGGGATCCAGGTGACTCCAAAGAACCTAGACACTCTTCCACCACCCCAATCCACCTCTGAGCCGCCCTGGCAGAGTGGGTGGGCAGGTGGGCCAGCGACCCTCCTGAGTCACAGCCTTGATGGTCCTGCTGCCAGAGGAAGCACCAGGCACTCAGCCTTCAGCATCTGGCTGGACTCACTGCCCACCAGTGCCATGGCCACCCCCCTCAACCCTTCTGGTCCTTGCCTTGCCCGTGCGTCTCACAGCTCCATGCACCTGCCATTCCTGCCACCTGGAAGACCTGTCCTTCCTTCTCACCCTGCAAGCATCTTCTGAGACCTGGCCCCGGGACAGCCCCTCTGTATCCCCCACAGCCTTGCAAGTTTAGCTGCTCAGTCGTATCCAACTCTTTGCAACCCTATTGACTGTAGCCTGCCGGGTTCCTCTGTCCATAAGGTTTCCAAAAGCAAGAATACTAGAGTGGGTTGCCATTTCCTCCTCCAGGAGATCTTCCCAACCCAGGGTCTCCTGCATCTCCTATGTTGGCAGGCAGATTCTTCATCGCTGAGCCACCTGGGAAGCCCCCACAGCCTTGGGGGATGACTACTTGACGTTCATCACTGCCTGTCATCACCTTTCCTTGACTTTGGTGGGCTTGACACACATACAACCTGCATGAGCCAGTGCCTTGTGCTCTCCAAAGGGCGCTCACAGAGACTCTGAAAAGTGGGTTCTAATCCAGGTTCTGCATACAAAAGAAACTCGGTCTCATCACAGTTAAGCGCGGGGCCCCAGGTCACACAGCTGGGTCGCCGAGCCCATATTCACACCTGGGTCTGAGCCCTGAGCCTGGGTTGTATCCGACACACACCTGGCTGCCCCTCCGCCGGGCCTGCAGACTCTGCCGTAACCGGCCTTGAGGTGGGGCCTGAACCCGCCACAGCAAACCATTCCCCCGGCTTCCGTGCACCCCAGCGAGCTGACCGGTGCCGCAGGCTGCAGGCTGTGTGCAGGAAATGCCACGCGGACTTGGCTGAGAATAGAGGGGCCTCACGTGTGAGAAACCTCACTCCACCGCAGTCCACTCACTCTGACAGCGTCCTGCGGCCGAGGTCACCTCTGTGCTTCAGGTGCCCGGAGTTACCTCGGGCTGGGGGACTGGGCCTCCAGCCTCCACCACAGCCTCACACCCAGGCCCCGCCATCCCCCGAGACGGCCCAGAAGCACCAGCGGAGTGAGAGCAGCATCCTGGAAGTTACTGCACCCAAGGAAATCTAATCTTGTCCCAAACGGTCTAGGGACCGGCCTTTCCCCTTCATTCATTCGCTCATCCATCCCATCACCATGTGCTGGGGGCTAGGACCCACAGCAGGACCTACTTGGAGGGATCAGCCACGACCCCTCCCCACCCCGAGACCACAGGTGGGCGCCGGGGAGCAGGGGTGGGCTAAGCTGTGACACAAAGGATTCCGAGGCACACCAGGGCCTGCCGAGTGACCTCAGAGCATCCAGGGAACAGGCAGGCAGGATACACCACGTGGAGGTGAGTTCCAGACAGACAGAGGGAAGCGGCACCTGCCCAGATCCATGGTGGGAGGCCGTGCATGAGCACCTTTGGGTGAACCGAACAGAAAGCAGCTCCGGAGGCTGCAGAAGGAGGCAAGGGGGAGCAGGAAGGGAGAGGCGATGAGGAAGGCCAGGCTCTGCGGAGAATTCTGCAGGCGTTTTCATCTGAGGCATCCCCCGCTGGCTCTGCAGGGTTTCCAGCACAGGGCTGTCCGCCCTCACCCACACACGCCACCCAAAGCCAGGGCTGAACGGTCAGTGTGAAGAAGATGCCCAGCTTTCAGTATTCTTAGTTTCCTCCTAAAAAAGCCAGGAGCCCTTCAGGACAACACCCAAGGTTATACTCCATCTCTACCCAGAAACCATACTGAGGAAGCAAAAGCCAGGAGGCTCTTCTCAACACGGCTATCCCTTTGCTCCTTCCTCCTTCCCTTCCTTCACACAGGCAGGCAGCATGTGCTGTGAGCCAGGCCCACGCTGAGCAGAGGGATGCCCGCACGGAGCCTGCAGTCCAGAGCAAGAGGCTACTGACTCCACGAGCATCCACTAAGGCTCAGACCACTAGGTCACTAAGAAAGCATGTGCCGGGACCCAGAGGAGGAGAGCGTGACAGGCTGGGAGGACTGGGGGGGACTTCTTCCTAGAGGAGACCCTTGGGCTGAGCTCAGAAGGAAACGTGAGTCCACGTTGCAAAGAAAGGAAAGAAAGGGTGTTCCCTGCTGAGGAAACTGCAGGCGTGAAGGAAGGCTTGAAGGTGGGACGCTGGGTTCACGGAGGGGAGGGCCTGGATGTGGAACTGGAGAGCGGACATGGGACCCGTCTGCGGAGGCTCTGAAAACAGGCAAAGACACTCTGAAAACAGGCTCTGAAAACAGAGCTGCAGAGAGACCACATTCCACTGCTGCAAATTCCATCACAATGAAAACTCTGTGGTTTTTTTAAATGATGATTTTCAAGCCCACACTAGAGGCCTTACTCGAATCACAAACTGTTCAGTATAACAAAATCTCAGGACAACGAAAAGATGGAGGTGAGCCCCTGGGAGAGTTTGGTTTCGGACCAGACCTGCCCAAAGTATGAAAGCATAAGGCACAGAGACATGAAACTGGGGTGGGGGTAGAAAACACAAAGAGAGAATTTCAAACCTCATCTATGAGGATCACTAGCCTAGGAAGCGAGGAAGCTTCTCAATCAGCCTCCCCAGCGTAAGTTCTGTTATTCCTGCTGCTAAGTCACTTCAGTCGTGTCCGACTCTCTGTGACCCCATAGACGCAAGCCCACCAGGCTCCGCCGTCCCTGGGATTCTCCAGGCAAGAACACTGGAGTGGGTTGCCATTTCCTTCTCCAATGTGTGAAAGTGAAAAGTGAAAGTAAAGTTGCTCAGTCGTGTCCGATCCCTAGCGACCCCACGGACTGCAGCCTACCAGGCTCCTCCATCCATGGGATTTTCTAGGCAAGAGTACTGGAGTGGCTTGCCATTGCAGCCAGCCGCTTATCCGAGCACTGAAGCCTGTGGAGCCACCTTCAGGAATGGCTCGGTCCAGACTCTCAGCGGAACAGGGAAGGATGAAAACTGAACCACAGCTGCATGCACCATGCACCCCAGATTTCCCCCCCAAACAGTCTCGATTTCAACTGCTCGATTCTGTGGTCACACCAGGTGTGCAGTTCAGGCTCAGGAAGCAGCCGGCCAGCCCTGAAACCAAGCGATACCACTAACTGCGGGGACATCCTGGGGCTGGGTGAGAACCGTGGTGTTTGCTAGTCAGATGGAAGAGCCGGAGGCAGGACACGCAGAGTCATTTTGTATGTGGCAACTCACTCACGGCATTCTCAGAAACCTGCGGCCCGCTCCTCCAGACCATCTTTACACAGAACCCACGCCCCACGCTGCATGAGGCTTGCCAAGGCGTTGGGAATAACATGTCTTCCCTGAGACAGACGAATACATCATCAGACTCCACTGAAATCTGCTTTTTGTAGACCTCACTGCAAAGAACCTACACTTTCCCAGTGGGTGCTGGTGAGCTGACAGATGAATATATTCTCCCTCCCACCCCAATATAAGGTTTTCTGAAAGGATTCTAGAATGCTAGGGACAGGAATTTAGCAGAGAACATGAAGAGGAAGCATACAGCAGATCATCCTTATCACTTAATGGAAAAATACAGAGCGAATTAAGAAATTAAGAGGCAAAACCAATCATGCGGCGAGCTGCTTGCATACGTGAATGCTGGCGTGTACACACATGTGCACATGCCAAGCACACCTCACGCACACGTTCTAGCTGACACAGGAAGTCTCCCCTCTCTGAAATTCACAACTTCCTTCACGCAGCAGGCCTCCATCCTCCGTTTCCTTAAATCCACAAAAATCTCCACATTTCACCCCAAGAAGTATTACAGGGGCAGTAAATCTCGTTTTAATGGAGTGTACGTTTAGCTCCGAGGAGATAATTGACTTTGTGGAGAGCCTCGACGCTGAGCTATATAGGTTAGCTAACGCAGAGGGGACTCATAGCCACACACCACAAACAAGCAGTAATATATGTATATTGTTCTGAGTGGCGTTACAGCAAAAGTGTTCGGGTCCACGGGGATTGATAAAACACAAGAAAACAGCAGACGCGCACTTGTAAATTTGCCTCATTTGTCTCTGAAGTTAAAGGTTATTCCCTTGTTCTGAATCTGTAATAAAAACACGCTAGCCCAAGGTTTGTGGAGAATGTTTGAATATTTAAATTGTGTATAATGATGGGCAATTATAGGGTAAAAACTGGACCTTATGAATGGGGCAGCGTTGTCTGGATCACCAAGTGTTTCCCCAACCAACGACTCATTTATATTTAACGCATAAGCACTTCCAACCCTCCCCTCCACTCCCCCGCACCCCCCCCAAGGTCCACCCCCACCAAAGAGCTAGAGGGACTGTTCACAGATCTCACCACTACTAACCGGTAAACCAACCAAGTTGGGCTTTGCCTGGGTGAGCAGATTCCTTTCTTTCTCTTTTCTTTTCTCTTTTTAGTTCTGTTTTCTTAAGTATGCCCAGTACGTCCCTGCAACCAAGAGCGGAGACTGAGGTTGTGACCCTCCAGGACAACTTCCAACGATCTTTCCCAGCGGCTTTCCCAGCGGTGGCGGGTCAGTGCCTCTGGGTTGCCTGGGAGCCGAGGCCAGGAGGGGCTGGGGGGGTCTCCGCCCCTGCGTGGGCGCCTGCTCCCCGGCGCCCTCTCTGGAGGAGAGCAGGGGGCCCTGCAGGGAGCCCAAGCTGTGCTGCCCTCTGAGGTGGCACCTTGGCTTCTGGGTTGGAACCGAGGTGCCCGGCTGGCCCCAACCAGGTTAACCAACTGCAGTGTTAGAGTAACTGCAGCCAGCTTGTCACCCAGCACAAAAGTCATCAGCAAGTGAATGTTCTTTTCTGCACCACAATTAAGACGAATCAATACGACGTGCCACAAATGGTATTTTACTCTCAATAAGAACTCGAGCTGAGTTTATTCAGAATATTTTAGCGCTTCCCCGGGGGATTTTGGGCCGACGCAGATGGCAAATAAAGTACTCAGCCTAAGGCTACAGCACATTATGGTAATTCTAATGTCAGATGTACTTTAATATACAGCTCTATTTAATCACCCCATTATTTCACATTTCCATATGAAAAACCTGCGGCACTTCTGTGACGCCTCGCCTCTGCCACAGTGCCAGCTCCCTCCAACCCGCGGGCAGCAGGGAGATGGTCATCCTCGCCAGGCGCAGCTCCCAGCGCCCGGGTTTCCGGATGCCCTCCGCACAGCGGAGCTGCCCGGCGTGATCGGGAAGTCAGAGAGTTCGGAGAGGAGCCAGACACCTCGGGAGGTGAGGGGAAAGAGGAGGCCAGCACCCCCACACCTGCTACAGGTTCACACAAAAATGCAGGTGTACACACACATACACTCAGGTGGGGGAGAGAATTATACCAGGCTCACCCCTCGGCCACTCTCCAAACACCAGCATTGAGGCTGGATTGCCCAGTGGCTAGACCCAACCAAGCATCTAGCAAGAAGACTGGCAAGACGTGCCTCCTGCCCCATGGCTGGCACAGCACCGCCCACCCACCGGCCCCACGAGGGCAGAGGGAGGCAGCAGGAAGGCCAAGGGCGAGAGGAAGTACACAGGGGTGAGTGAAGGCTGTCTGGTGACAAAGCAGGTGGGGAGAGCAAGCGTGAGGCAGGCAACTGGAGCACAGGGGCTGCCGCCCAAAGTGCCCGTGCGCCTGCAGGCATGATGCCCCCGGGATGGTCCTGCCAGCTTTGCACCGGACAGTCCGAAGCGGAGCCCGGGCCCCAGGGCAGGTGGAGCCCTGTGGATTTCAAGTAGCTAAGCACCTCAAGGGCTGGCTCGGGCGGCCAGCTGGCGGGGAGAAGCCGGCGGAAGCCTGGGCTTTGGCTGAGCCCAGGAAATCGCTCACCCGCTGTCACAAGCAGACTTGGCCACACGGCGCTGCAGAGAGGCCCAGCACGAAACCCGCTGCTGGCCCAAAGCGAGATTTCTCAAAGATGGGCTGCTGATGGGCGAAAGGAAACCCAGCACCTGGCACCTGACTCTACTGGGTGCTCCGTGAACGAGTCAACATTTAAAGGCACAGCACAGGATTCCTGGAGATGGTTACAGCAGATGTATCCACAGAAGACTCCAGCCTGCGAGCAGGCGAGGTTCCACTGCTGACACGTGCATGGTGGGGGGGCAGGGGGGACGGCCTCTCAGGGAATCAGGGAGGCGAGCAGAGAGGAAGGGGAGGTGGGAGACACACGAGAGAGGGAGAGGCAATATAACTGAGCATGTATCGCCAGAAACGCCAGCAAATTCCCCAGAACCGTCCATTTACCAATAAGATGATCAGATACCTAATTCTAGCAGATATGCCTCGTAAGCGCAGTCAGCGAAAAATTTTTTTCGAGGAAAACTGCTCGATGACTTGAACGTGCAGATTCTGGCTATTCCAAATCCTTCAGGTACCGCTGCGACCACAGCTCACCACCCGCCGTCCACCACCTACCATCCACCACCCCTCAGAGTGGGATCATCCTGTGACTTCTTTATAAAACACACTCTGGGGGGGTGGAATTCAACAGTGGGAACTCACCCGATATCCAAGGCGTTTGATTCCACCCTATTATTATTGGTGATTCGTGAACCTAAAAATAGATACTAATATTCCCTAGTTCTCTTCCTGGCTGCAGCAACTGCCAGTTTAGGGGGGGGGGCGGGGGGAGAGAAGCTAGAACAGTGATTCTAACTGATGACTATTCTGCCCCTCTCTGGGATTTTGGCAATGTCTGGAGATATTTTCAACTGCTGTGATTAGGAGGCTGGGGGGTGCTACCAGCATCTAATGGGCAGAGGCAAGGATGCTGCTAAACATCCTATGGCAAGAGTGGTCCAACCCCAAAGGATAGCAATGCTGGGGTGGCCCATCCTGAGCTAGATGCTCCACCTAAGTGAACAGGGCTTCCCAGGAGCACCATGGTTGCACCTAGCAAAGCTGACTGCAAGAGGAAAGTGGGAATCAGGGTGGGGCAGAGTGAGAAGGGAGGAGAGGGAGGGTGGAAAGAAACTCTGAGACCAGAGGGAGAGAGAGGAGGGGCCCCCATCACTGGCTTTTGGCAGTAAGCAGACTTGTGGAATCCCAGTCAATTTCATCATTATAGAAATCATGTGAATTCCAGAACTGCCTGGAGATGCAAATATCCGGGGCTCCTAGGGAGCTCTGTGCCTCGAAAAGGGAAAATGCCACCCTGGACAGGCAGAGGGAGAGCAAGCAGCCAATGTGTTAGCACCCTCTCCTCTCCGGCCCACCACCAAAAAAAAAAAAATCCATCCGTGTGACGGACACCTCCCCTCCAGAACAGGGCTCAGCCACCAATGCCAGGACGTCAGGGGCTGCCCTAGATTCAGCTGCTCAGACGTGAGCCTCGCAACAGCGGCTGCAGGAGATGAAAACCCAAATATACTTCCTGAAGTCAAAGAGATAAAAATACAATTTCTGCTGTGTACACCACTCTTTAACGCCGGCAGCAATCCTGACACGTGGGGAGCAGGGGGAGGAGGAGCGGGGAGGATGACCACGCAAGCTTAAGTCCATTTAAACACACACACGTACAATCTGGAGAGATTAAATAAAAAGTACAATTAAGGACCACTCAGAACCCCAAGGCCTTGGAGGACGTGCTGCCTCCGGAATATTTTTAGAACAATCACTAGAGTGATTCTTCTTAGTTGCAGAAACACTCCAAATCAGAAAGTCAATTTTTCCTCTATTTGCAGAAGTGAGCTGGCTCCACTGGACAGAATGTGTGTGTTTTGCTTGGCGGCTGTTCACAACGCTGTCTTGGCAGCGTTTCCTTGGAGCGCGCACGGTGAACCTGGCGCTCACACAGTAGCACTTTCATCTGAAGCGCCCGGGCCACGCTTCCCTAATAACAGCCTGGGAACTGCAAAACCCCTGCAAGCCCAGCCCTTCGCACGGGGAACAGAGCAGGGCTTTCGGGGCCCCTCTCGGCACAATAGGGACTGTAAACTGGGGCTGGTGCTTTGAACAAAACTACTAAAAGGCGGAAAAGAAAACAATGCCAGCGCGTTCTGGCTACCTTTCACCTCATCCCCTTCACACACACACACACACAACCAACCCCAGTGGTTTCTCCTTCCCTCCCGCTGCCCACACAGGTACCAGATTATCTCTGGATCTGCGGAAGTTTGGATGGGAAGGGACATGGCCACTGCAGAACCACACCGGGGCTGGGGCCTGGGGCCTGACAGATCTGGTTCTCCTGCTTGGTGGCCTTGGCTGAACCTGCATGCGTGAACTCAACGCTGAGCTCTGGTTTCCTTCTCCACCAATGGGGTCAATACCTGTCTTGAGGAGCCAGAGCAGCCGTGTCAAGAACCTTAGCATCGGGTCAGTGCCCAAGAGAGGAAGCTCTTCAAGGGTAACGATGTGAGTGGGCGACGAGGGGAAGAACGAGTGGGCGAACAAATGGGTGAGTGAGTGAATGGCAGCAGGGTGGGGCCGGGGGAGGAGCAGGAGGAGAGGGAGCCCTCATGCGCCCACGCTGCTCCCTCACTGATCAGGAGCCAGGTCCCGCCCTCCCCATCAGGGGCGCTGTCACTCAAAAGAGGGACTCAGGTACCACTTCCGCCCCGCCCTGGCTTCAAGAAATGTAGTTATTTTGGCCTCTCAGAACTGGCTCATCACCACTGTCTCCGCTTCTCGCATTCCTCTTTCTTTCTCTCTGTGTTGTTTACAAAGGTTTCATTATGTTTTCAACTAATCAGAAAGGCCCCGCTAATACACAATTAACATGTGATTATAAAAAAAAATTAAAATAGCTTCCAGAAGAAGGAAATGTAATTAAGTCGAGAACGCTTTTCAATAAGTGCCTTAACCCATTGTCAGAACACAGTCTGCATTCGTCCACAACGCCTGGAACAGATGCCGAGGGCAGAGTGTTAAAAGCAAGTTTAAAAAAAAAAAAAAGGTCATTATTTTCTGGGGGAATAATAACCATCAACTTGGCACAACATGCTAGAAAACTCAGATTCCGGCTGCAGAGGGCTGATCCCCCACCCCCAAATCCCTCTCACCACCCTTTTCCGCAAAAACGCTTCCCTTCTAAAATATAAGATAAATGATTAAACCCAAATCTAACATAATAAGTGAAATGAAGTGAAGAAGCAATAGCCAAACACACACAGCTACAAACTCCACCACTAACAGAAGCTCTGGTCCAGATCCCGAAGAGAGCTTGACATCACCACTTTTTAATCATGTCTGGGATCATTTTATTTCAATTATTTCGGCCAAGTTTCAGAAGGAATCTGTCTTTAAAAAAAAAAAAAAAACCCAAATCTAAAATGAATTTTTAATCTCACATTCAAGAAGTGATCTGACAAATCAAAGGGTTTTGTCTTCTCCTCCTTTTCCTGCAGCCACCCCAAATAAATTCTTTATGTCAATTCATGGGCTTCTATTGGAAAACACCCTGATGCTGGGAAAGACTGAAGCCAGGAGGAGAAGGGGATGACAGAGGATGAGATGGTTGGATGGCATCACTGACTTGATGGACATGAGTTTGAGCAAGCTCCAGGAGTTGGTGATGGACACGGAGGCCTGGCGTGCCACAGTCCATGGGGTCGCAAAGAGTTGGACACGACTGAGCGACCGAACTGACTGACAGATGGGCCCCTATGTTGATGGTTTCTGCCAACCAAAATGGCGCCCCAGCAAACTGGAAGTTCAAGGAGTTCCCTTTTCCTTGAGAAGTCTGAGAAACATGCACGTCTCTACACATGAAACGCCTGGTCCTCACCATAATTCTCCCAAAATAATGGAGAAGAAGCCACATCGGAAAGCTCAGGGCTGGTGGCAAGGCCACCACACCGGTCACATGCCCTCCCTCCTTCAAACCTGAGCACAGAGCAAACGCTCCCAGCCCCAGACTATCCCCAGCTGCGGGGCAGGCAGGCAGCGAACAGCCCACACCCAACCTGGCCGGCCAAGGGGCTGGGGCTTCTGGACACGCATCCCACCGCAGAAGCAGCCTCTGGGCCCTTCTGGGCACCGTCCGTGCTGCCCCCTGTACCCTGAACGAAGCACGAGGCACCAGGCTTCTGCTACTGCCAAGGGAGCGGTTAACTGGGCAACCCTGGGTGACGTGCCCCACTCCTCCGGATCCAGCATCCAGTGTGACATTCCCCATCTGTGAAATGGCTCAAGAGGAAGCAAATTTCTCTTACAGGAAGAAAAGTGAGCATCAAAGGGTTTAGGGGTTTGACCTGAGGTCTTGTAGGACGTGAGGAAATGAGAGACCCAGGCCTGGACGACAGAGCCCAAGAGCTTGTCTTCTGAACCACGGGGCCAACTGCAGGCCCCTGGAGCCGACAAGACCCTCGGGGGCACTGGGCACCCACGGGCACCGCGTCAGCAGAACCGCACGTCACCCCACAAGGTTTGAGCTCTCACTACAATCCATGGGTGAGAAGCCCAACCCTGAGGGTTTATTTGTGGCTGCCTAGGGGCCACCCGGAGTGTACAAGTAAGGCAGGTGACTGCAAGATCACGCAGCCCTCCCCCCGGTACCAGGTGGGGAAACTGAGACTGTCCAGGGCAAGAAAGACTTCCCAGGTCACAAGTGTGTTCAGCGAGTCAAGCCCTGGTTCTTAATCTAGCCTTCTAAATCCCTCGGCAAACTCACCCCAGGCACCAACAAGCTGGTCCACTCTGACCCAGGGCTACTTTTGAAGAAAAGGAGGCGAGGTCACCACGGCTCCCCACACCTTTTCCGTGAGGCTCCCCTCAGCACTCCCATCTCACAGGTGAGACGAGAGAGGAGAAGGGACACAGCAGGCCCACAGCCCACACTTCCCAGCCCAGCACCCTGTCGCCACCCACCCCACACCCACTGAGACTCGCGACTCTTCCCTGGGACCCCTGAGACTATGACCCGCATTATCATGTTTCTTCACTAACTCCTATTAGGGTCATTGCCTTGGGTTCAGATGGAGAATTCCAAGGCTCAGAGAGGCAAAGCAACCTGCCTGAGGTCACACAGCTGGAACCCATCCTGGGGCCAAAAAGCCCAGATGACGCTCAAAATCAAATGCAAATATGTTTCCCAATAACAGCATCCCAACTCTCCCCTAAAGGACAACAGGTCTCTCCAGAGTGGGAGCCTCGATCCATCCATTCCTGAATCCCTTCATCACTCAGCGCCGTCTGACACATAGGAGGTGCTCTTCCAACGCTGGCTGGACCGAATCCTGCCCGCTGTCCAGAAGAGCCGTTAAAATTCTGCAGCCGGCGCCTGCCCTGCGCGTCTGCACGGCGCAGCAAGAACTGACAATTCTTCCTAGATAAATATCTGGAAAGAAGTCGGGAAACAATTAAAACTAGAAGCTAATAAATGATGGAGAAGCCCAGGAGCCAAGTCCTGGCCCACATCCCAGTCTTCACTCATGCATCAAAAATACCCCGGCAGTCCGAGACTTCGAGAGGGCAGCTGGGCAGTGGGGCTGTCCGGCGTAATATAAATGGGAATTAGATATGATCGAACGTACTCATTGCATTCCCAACGGCAGACACTATCTCCTGACTCCCCCTCCTGTGTCTCCCCAGCCAAGCCCCCTCCTCGGGAACTCGTGACAGATGATCTTGTAACCAGGCAACCAGGAGAAGGAAAGGGTCCTGAGTTCCTCCTCTGGGACGCGGACGGCTGCGTTCCGCTGAGGGGGCTCCTGGGATGCAGGGCCGTGACAGCCTCTTGTGAACTTTAAAAAATGGGGGGAGAGTGGTATACAAGCTATCCCCCCACCATGAAAACTTTAGTGCTCTGGCTTCCTCCTTCACCTCCCGAGCCAGGCCAGCTTTGCAGGGAGACAGGTTTCCATGTCCCCCACCCAATGACATGCATAGCTACTGATGGACCAGCAACAGAAGGTCCCAGGCTGCAGTCTTTCCAGAAAAGACTCTTGCTCTGCAGCAGCCTGTCCTCCTTGACTGTTTGCCACCTGCAGCTGTCTTGACAAATGCTCATGGATTCCAGGGAGCCTCAGAGGTTCAACCCGGTCAGCTGCACTCTGGGCAAATACGTGACTACAAAGAGACCGCTCTGTATTCGTAGGAGCGTGCGTACTTAGTCCCTCAGTCGTGTCCAACTCTTTGCGACCCCATGGACTGAAGCCCACCAGGCTCCTCTGTCCATGGGATTCTCCAGGCAAGAATACTGGAGTGGATTGCCATATCCTTCTCTAGGATTCATGGGAGAAGACAGAAAAAGGCTCTCGGGGTTCTAGACCGATGAAACGGAAGCTCTGTGAGCAGGGCGCACGTATGCCCATTCGCTCTGACAAGTCAAAGTACTTTTGAGGCTGTGTTAGACACCTCGCGAGCTCTTCCGCTGGGCATGAGCCAGGCGTCTTCACATCCAAGGTGATGTTAATCCTCACGGGTTAGGTGGGTGTTGTGGTTATCACGCTGATGGTACTAACAGCGAGGATCGGGGCTAGAGAGTGGAGAAGAAACACGGACCACGAACTAGGAACTGGCTAGGAACCTGGCTGGAAGAATTTGCATACACAACCTCGTGAACTTCATTCTCAGCCTGGGACGATGCTGAGCCCCAAGATCTACAACCAGGAGGCAACTGCATGGCTTCCTGCCTTCCTCACCCTTCCCACGGTTCAGGACAGAGCTTTTTGCTGCCAGTCATCTTGTTTTAGGGCACTGTGCAGATTTATTGTTGGTGGCACTGAGCAGATGAGTGAAAAGAGGACCACAGGCAGGAGGGCACGTGTACAGAAAGCCCAGCGCCCACCAGGCACCGCCCCAGGGTCTAAAGAACCCTCAGCCCCTTCCTGCCAGCTAGCTGAAGTCAGTATGCAAAGCAGGGTCCAGACGCTCGGAATTCAGGGCAGAGCTGTCATTTTCTTTCTTTCTCTCCAATAACCATAGTGCACTTAATAAAGAAAAGGAGTGAAGTCGGAAAATTGAAAATTGGAAAAAGAATAATTTTTTTTCCAGGAGGCAAGCCTGCAGGAGGTTCCTGTGGGTACCAGAGGGTAAGGGGCACTCAGGGAGGAAATGAAGACCCTGTCTGAGGGGCGGATATGATCCAAGTATCCAATAAGGCTCTTCTGATGATGCTAAGATACACACACAGCCCCACACACTCCCTCTTCTGAGCTGCGTGAATAGACGTGAATCTTTTTAACATCTCTATCGAAATGGAAATGACCAAGGCCAAAGACAGAGCAGACACTGGAGCAGAGGAGAAGCAGAGACTTGGGTCCATCAACTCAACAAATGTCCTCACCATATGTGCCCTGCCATCTCTGGACCAGGCAGCCCCAGAGGAGGAAGCCCTCTGACTCCCAAGTTGGGGCCACAAGAAGGGAATGGAAATCATGTCAATAAAAAGAAGATACCTCCCAAATGCACATGCCTCTAAGCCATCCGTGTTGGTGAGCCATCCATCACCACAGGGCTCACACAAGTGTTTTCAGCTCGTATCCCTGTTTCATCTAAGGGCTGGATGGTTTTCTGGGAAGTGGGAGGAGCTAATAAAACCACAAGCTTGGCAGAGCCCGAGGCAGGGTGCAGGGCTAAAAACTTCTCTTTCCAATCAGCCAAAGCCACCACAACTTTAAATCAATGTCACTGCATCTTCTGATTTTTAAAGGGACACTTTCTTCTTGTATTAATAGAAAACTTTACAAATACAGATCAGATACGGAAGAAAAATAGAAACCATCACAGCAAACTGCCGTTAACAATTTCGCTGTCCCTACGGGTCCATGTTCAGTGGACTCAGACACACGGACATCTACCGATTGAGCGCTCATCGTGTACATTTTTGGTCTGTGCTTTTCTCTCTTGATATTACATGGGACGCATTTCCCCCACATTACTGGAAACACTGTGATGTCCTGTCGTATGCCTGCAATGCCGCTCATGGAGTTATTCTCCTCCTATTGGAATCCACTTGCTTCCAAAACTTTCCACTATGCCAGGTGGCGCAAGTGGTAAAGAATCCCCCTGCCAATGCAGGAGACACAAGGGACGCGACTTCAGTCCCTGGGGTTGGGAAGATCCCCTGGAGAAGGAAATGGCAACGCACTCCAGTATTTCTTGTCTGGAGAATTCCACGGACAGAGGAACCTGAAGGGCTACAGTCCACAGGGTCTCCGAGTTAGACAAGACTGAGTACACACACACACAAGAAGGACACTGCAGAGGCATGTCCACGTTATCAGGCATATCCCCGGTTAGTCTTCAGGATGGTGACCCTGAAGTAATAATAGAATTCCTGGTTCCAGGGGTTTAAGGGATCTCGTTTCTTATTCCCAGTTATGCCTCCAACCCTCCAAATACTGCCCTGCTTGACAACTCACCCTTAAAGGGCACAGGAATACCTACATGTTTTCAAGTCAAGAAAGCTTTCCATTTTTTAGTGTCTTTTTGTTTTATGGCTGAGAGACATGTGCGATCTTCGTTCCCTGATCAGGGATTGAACCCGCAACCCCTGCATTGGAAGGCAAACTCTTAACCACTGGACCACTGGGAAATCCCTGAAAGCTTTCCATGTGATGGAAAATTTGGGAGAAAAACTTTCCCAACAGAATTGGGAAAGGCATGCACGCATGCTCCTGGTCCCTGACATCTACGGTGCGGTTGGATGGCATCACCGATTCAACGGACATGAGTTTGAGCAAACTCCAGGAGATGGTGAGGGACTGGGAAGCCTGGCGTGCTGTAATCCATGGGGTTGCAAAGAGTCGGACACGACTTGGCAACCGAACAGCAACAATACCACCATCGTGCAGGACAGCTGTCTTCCCCAGGGCATCCCGGAAGTACTCCCAGGGCACACCAGAAGCACACCTAGCCCCGATGACCTACCAGCGTGCCTCTCTGGACACCCTGGACACCGCCTCCCACCCCACGGAATGATACCATTGTCCACAAACAATCACTTTTCAAAAAACAAACAGAAAGAGCATGTCGGCCCGATACTTTTGCGAGCTAACTCGTCCGCTTCCTGAAAATGCGAGATAATGAATAAAAATGTTCATTACGGAATTATTCACTTTCCTCCCCGATTCACATCTTGGTAATTACCGTGACCAGCCTAATAAAAACTGCTACAAACCGAAGGTCAACTGGCAGTTAGAAGTGTTCATTTTCATTTCAATGTATTCATCTCTGGCTCCTAATGGCCTCATTTTCTCCCATGCTCCTTAATAAATACCACTGAATTACAGGTTAAATAGCTAAATTAAATTATTGCAATTACAGCGTGCAGAGCCCTGAATCTGGGTTTACCTTTCCCAGTTCAATTAGAGGCGAAGTTTCAACAGCCGCGGAATTCTGATTGCTGTCAATATTCTCAATTGCTGAGAATCCGTGCGGATGCCCAGATATTTGGTGAGAGGGGCTTTTTTTTCCCCCCCTGTTGTTTCCAAGGGGCTGACTGGAGCACTCTAGACTGAAACAAAATCACACCATCAAAAGTGGTTTTTGGAAAGCGACCACAAGGCATAATTGATTCTTTTCCACTGAAAAGGGAAAAAACTTAGCAGGGTTCTGGCTAAATGTTCTGTGTGTGTGCGTGCGCTTGTGTGTGTTTCTGTGAGTGTGTGTGTACACACAAAAGAAAACCCCATCTTCTGAAGGGGAAAAGTACATTTCAATAAAGCCTGACCTCCCCCATCCACTGGCCCACAGTGATTTTACGGGTCCACATTAAAGAGCCTCCTCATTATTTAAATATATTCGAACGCTTGTTGCTATTGTCTTGCCACAGGATTAATTATCCAACATCCCTTATAAGACAGAGTGTCTTAATAATACGGAGTGCCTGGGAAGGGAAAAAAAAGCCCTCACCAGTTCCGTTTCCCCAAATCCCAAGATATGAGTGTCTATTTCTTGTGAAACAGCTCCCCCTTACTTCTTCATCCCTCTGCTTCGGAAGGCACCACATTCCACCACGGACAGGGACTCTCGTCTCAGTGGGTTTGGTTTTGTTTTTCTTTTTTTTGAACAATCTTATTAACACACAGCACGGGTGAGCTCAGAAACCCGCTAGGCCCACCCATGAGTGTTTAGAAACCTGTGACACTGCGAGGTCTGTGTTACAGAGAAGAAAGCCCACCCACTTCCCTGCCCCCCGCCACAAGCTCAGGGATGGTCAGACCTGAAGGGAGGGCCAGACCCACCTGGGTGGGCAGGTAGGCAGGGGTGGGGGGGATGGGGGGAAGCTGAAATCCCATTTGGAGTTTCCCTGTTTCTGTTCCGAAAGCCCACAGCTGAGCGGGTGCCAAGCACTGCCAGGGCCAGGGGTGTGGGTGGTGACTGAGACCCCGCCCATATCGGCTACCAGGGCCAGAGGTCTGCTCCCCACACTTGGCTCAAGAACCCACGTCTGGAAGCTCTCCCCCCATGACAGATGTCCTCTGGAGGCCTGGGCACATTTTTCCCCAAAGACAGAGGAAGCTCTGCCCAGGGCCCCAGGAAGACACCTTGCCCATGAAGCTGGCATGGGGGGGGGCATCTGTGTCCACACCACGAGGCCCACCCCTCCACCCAGGATGGTGGCCAGGACTCTGGTCTGCCCTGCAAAGGCCTGGGTCTCAGCCCACTGGGGCCACATGCCCCAGGACACAGGGCAGGAGGCTGGCATGATCACTTTCAGGTCAACCCAGAAAAGAATCAGAAGCAGGAAGTCCAGACAGGGAGCTCCCCAAGGGCAGGGCCTGTGTGCGGGTCACCTCTGGGGCCTTCCCCCAGGCCTGGCACGGAGAGGCCCTCAGTCAATATTTGCTGACCCATACTGAATGGGAAGCAGCCTCCCAGCTGTCCACGAGCTGGCCAGATGAAGCCAGGCCTCCCGGCCCACAGCCAGTTGCCTCAGGCAGGCCCTCCACCCACACCACGCATTGCTGACATAGGGAAGTGGGCACAGCCAGGCCCGGCGTGGTGAGGAGAGGAATGGGCACTGAGACAGATCAGAGAATGGACACACATCGTCCCAACTTTCCAGGCCCCCAGCACTTTCCTAAGGACGGGATTAACACCACAGAGCATCCAGTTTCCCAGGAGAGGTGGCCAGCGGCCCAGGCAAATATTTCTACAGAGGAAAACGTAACTCCAGCCAGGGATTTCTAACCCTGGAAGCCAAACCAAGACTCGTTTTAAAGAATGCCTAAAAAACAAATTGACCATTCACTGCTTAAAGCGGATCAGTAGTTGAAAAGTTGTCGCATATAATTAACATGTGAAATACTGGGGCTTTGAGAGGGCAGGGGAAGACACGAGATACAGAAGTCCTCCCGTGTACTAGGCTGGAGCCCACCTAGATCCTCATTCGAGCCTTGCAACAATCTGAGGACGCATCACCGTCATCACCATCATCCTCCAGTTTTCCGACGACAACCTAAGATTCAGAGAGGGGCAGGGACTTATCCAAGGTCACACAGCCAGGGGCCCTCCATCTCCCATGGGAGGGCTGCCCCCTGGAGAAACAGCAGACCCTCCCCCAAGCCTGGCACCTGGGTACCTCTTGATGTGCTGCCAGCAGCCTGCTCCGCCCACCTCTGCACCTTGGCCGAGGCCCCGGAGTCAAGCCGGCTGCTCGTAGAGTTGGAGAGCCTTCTCCCTCACACCCAGTGAGCCATCACTCATTCCCTCTGCCTCCAGGGGCCTCCCATCCTCCGTACAGACCGGGGAGGGACTCACTGGCCGCCTTCATGTCCCGGGTCAGACATGCTCGCAGAGCTCTCAGCCTCCCTTGATGGTCCCTGGACCCATCACACTGTTTCTTGGTCCTGTATCTGCTGTCTCCAGGGGTCATATCCCTTGTGTCCACATCCCACTGCCCGGAACACAGAGGGGCCTGAGCAAGACCCTTCCCCTCCCTGGGCCTGGCTCTCTGGCTGCAGAGGGAGCCAGGCAGACAAGTCCCCCACCCTCCACCGCAAACCCAGGGCCCCACAGCCCAAGTACTCTGGGGCAGGGGCAGCCACTGCAAAGCTCTGTCCAGGGAGGATCATGGGGGCACCCCTGGCCCCTGTCCTCGGCCGTCCAATACCATTGGGCCACTTAGAACAGATGACAGCTGCCTTCCCCAAGCCTCCGGCATGCCCAGGCACCAGGCTGGGCCCTTCCACACATCATCTCAATTAACTCCCCACTTCCCGGAGGAGGAAACTGAGGCTCAGAGATGGGGTAAAGGTTCCTGGCCACCGAGAGGGAAGGCAGGGGCTGCCCCGCTCTCATCCCTGAGACCTCAGTAGGCAGA
The DNA here is from genome assembly GCF_049115385.1 of Moschus berezovskii. Lineage (NCBI taxonomy): Eukaryota > Metazoa > Chordata > Mammalia > Artiodactyla > Moschidae > Moschus > Moschus berezovskii. The sequence goes on along the minus strand of NC_142480.1, from coordinate 6,062,143 downwards.
ACAGGCCTCAAAGGCCATGTGAGCAAGGACCCACCAGAGGGTCTGCTCCCGCACATCCCGCCATCATGGGTGTAGTCAGTTCAGTTGCTCAGTATGTCCAACTCTCTGTGACCCCATGGACTGCAGCACGCCAGGCTTCCCTGTCCATCAGCAACTCCCAGAGCTCGCTCAAACTCACGCCCATCGAGTCAGTGATGCCATCCAACCATCTCATCCTCTGTCGTCCCCTTCTCCTCCCGCCTTGATCTTTCCCAGCATCTTGGATGTAAACAGTGTGTAAACGGTGCAGATGTCCTCAGGCTCTGAGCTGGGTGGGGCAAGCAATTATAACAGGATCCCCCCCCAACACACAGGCAGCTGCAGGCATCATTACAGCACAACAGGAGGCAAGCACCTCTGCCCCTGGGGATCTGATAAATCCTTCTGCAGCACCCCCACCCCAGCGCCTCTCACCCCCATCTTTGGGCCAATGGACATGGCCAAAAGGTCCCGGTTACCACGCGGCCGCCCTGTCTTCCCAAGGCCCTGCATATGGAACGGCTTCTTCCCCCTGGTTGGGGCCACCAGCCCTGCCCCTGGCCTCCAGGCCCTGTGCAGACCCTGCTCAGTCAGAGCTAACTTTGGAATAGAAAAGGCTGTGTCGGGCAGGACAGCGGAGGGTGAGGATACAGAGGGGGACAGTTCCGTCCTGGGCGGCTGCTGCAGACAGGATCCAAGCCTCAGCTGTGCGGTGGCCCCTAGGGAGCTCTGGAGAACTGGCCGTTCCCGGGGGTCTGGGGGTGAAGCCTGCATGCTCCCTGGCACAGGACAGAGGCTGAGGCTCCGGTGAAGCCCAAGCTGACCTGAGCTGAGCGCCCTGAGCTCCTCCTGTCTGCAGTGACAGAAGGTATCTCACCCTACAGCGCAGGGTGGGCACAGAGGCGTGGGGACAAGGAGGCAGGTGGGGGTTTGCTCCCCCAACCCCGGCATTTCACCCCAACAGCACACAGGTAAGGGCTGCACGGAGACCCCTTTCCCCCCAGACACTGCACCACAGATGGCCAGCCAGTGCCCACCCTGACCTGAGCCGCTCAGTGCATCCTCAGCGATGGGGCCAGGGCTGGGCAGCAGGGAGCCGGACACGGACACGTGCCTAACAAAGAGTCTTGACCCTTCTTCCTGAAAGGTAACTGACTGCCTTCCTCCCATGAACCCGGGCAGGGAGAGAGCTTGAGCCCAAGTCGGGGAAGAAATGTTTCGGACTAAACTGAGAGTTAACATCTTAGTTACTCCCTTGGGCCCCTGAAGGTGGTCATGAAGTACATTCCTTGTTCAAAAAGGTCAAAATGCTTAAAAAAAAAAAAAAAAACACCCTTAATAAACTCATGAACTCATCCCCAGTAAGGCCACACAGGCAAGCATGAACACAGTCACTTGGACTCGTATCCTACTTTTAGCGACCCTGTGGACTGTAGCCCACCAGGCTCCTCCGTCCATGCGATTTTCCAAGCAAGAGTACCAGAGTGGGTTGCCATTTCCTTCTCCAGGGGATCTTCCTGACCCAGGGGTTGAACCCAGTTCTCCATTTTAGGCAGACGCTTTTCTGTCTGAGCCACTAGGGAAGTCCAACAGTCACTTGGTTTGGGGCCTAACTTAAGAGAAGCTGTGGGCTTATCAAGGGTCCCTGGGACAGGACACGTGGGCCAGGCCCCAGACCTGTGGGCAGCACCACCATCAAATCACTTTTAAAGGGAGGATGAAATGATTGTTGCTTAATGAAATGTGATTTTTCACAGCAGCGGAAAGGGGGAATTAAAACAGGTCCTTAAAGGAACAGTGGGATTGTCCTGAGAAGGTGAGCGTGAATTCTGGGGCTGGTAACTCTGACTGTGCTTTATTCTCGGGCTTCTCTTCAGGGTGGTGTGGCCAGTGGTTCTCCAGACCCCAAAAGTGAGCATCGGGGAAAAACTCTTAACGCAGACACCAGGGCCAGCTGGGCCCACGGAGAGCTCCCGTCCACTCTGGATGCCCCATCCACGTTGCACAGAGTCCAGGGAAATTCAAGGATTTTCCCCAAAGCCTGCACCACCCACCCACTTCTGACAACAGTTAGCTAAAAGCAGCCACTCTGCAGAGTGTCGGACACACGGACATCTAGGGAAAGGGGAAAAGTCAATTCTCACACCTCCTGTGTGCCAGGCCCTAGCCCAGAAGCTTTACAAACCTCCACTTTCCAGAGAAGGAAAAGGAGCCCAGAGTATATCTGTGCAGTCCTGCCCCGTCCCAGCCCATGTAGAATGAGGTCAGGAATAAGTTAATAAGCAAACTGAGCGTAAGTGGTAATGAGGAGAATTTACAGAAATCTATTGCCTCCAACCATCAAAAAAAAAAAAAAAAAACCAGCCCAACTACCTCTTAATCGCTGTGGAGCCATAAAGCCAGCCCCAAGGTCTTCCTTCAAACACCTTTCCTTTGCGGAACAAGTTGTTGAAGGAACGTCAAGGTCACCCCACAAGGAGAGCCCTTGACAGGAAGGGAGCCTGTAGGACCGGGGCTGCCTTAACACCTGAGCTGGAGCTTTGGCCAGCGAGCACATGAGCCAGCAAGGTTCACCTGCCCAGAGCTGGAGCCACTGGCGTCCTTCACCAGACTCTCTCTCTAGGGACGAAGAAGCAGAATGACATCTGGGAATGCGGAATAAAAGTATCAGACCCCCCAGAACAAGACAGCTCTGATGGTGCCATTGAGTGTGTGCATAATGTTTCGTCTCAACTTCTACCAGCATCAGTCTGAGAACCTGTCTCCACTTCTGTGTGCTAAAATGCCATCGTGATCCGTCCCTGTGATATTCACTGTTCCTTATCTTGGGGATCCTCAAACTACGAGTCATGGACTGGCCGCTGTTTTTGCAAACAAAGTTCTATTGAAACTGCAACCCTCATCCAGTACACATCATCCATGGATGCTCTTACCCTGCAATGGCAGAGCTGAGTAGCTGCAGCAGAGACGGTTGGGGCCCACAGAGCCTAAAATACCTGTATTTCAGATAAAGCCCTATCTTATCTAAAAAAAAAAAAAAAAAAAGCCCTGTGATCAAGTCTCCCAGACTTGAAGTTGATGCAAAAATCTCTCTATTCTAAACCATTATGCTTCCTTTCATAAACAAATCAGAACTCATCATGTCTCCCTTTTTGCCAAGGCTGCCAGGAAGCTCAGAACTAAAGTCTGTGCTCCACTTCAGCGTGGGTTACTGGAACAACCTTCCCCATCCCTTGAAGGTAGGACTCCTGTTGTTTCATCAGCGTCCTAATGCTTCTGTTACTGGTTTACTTAAAGTAAGAGACTCCATATTCCTTCATTATGGAAGCGGTTATGGTATAAATATTAAACAGAGAAAGCGCATGAGGACAGGAAGACGCTGCAGCTCAGGGGTCCCTCTGCACCATGATAAGCCTTTGCAGAGACCCCATTCTCAGAATTCACCCAGGGAAGGGAAGTCTATTCCTTCCCTTTCAATCTCAACTCCCTCCAGCTGAGTCCTCTGGACCAGGAATCCCAGCATGAAGCCGGGTAAGCTCCAGGCACTCACTCTGGTCTCTTCCAGTGCCCTACCAGCTTCTGACGGGCAAGACACACATGCACTCAGACCCTCCTGGGCAGGGTCTAGGGGATAAGACCCAGAGACAGAAACACAAAGACACAAACACAGTCCATGCCCTGGGAGCCTCCCACTCCTCCACGGAAGGGCACACGGTGAAGGGCTCGGTCCAGAGGTGTGTACTGAGTGCCATCCAGCGGAGCCAATCCCATCCCAGAGATGCATCTCTGTGGGAGTAAACGGGCTGCCCAGAGTGACTCCGGAGCTTGCCGGGCAGAGAGCAGCCAGGCCAAAGGGCAGAGATACCCAGGGCCCAGAAAGGAGCCCCAGAGGCCAAGCTCAGACACTCCCCAACCAGCACCAGGGCTGAACTACGGGGTTCTGGCCAAGCTCCAGTGTCTCACAGCTCCACCTGGAAACCAGGTGTGTGGACGGGGTGACCCTGAGCTAACGCCCTCACACCAATTTCACAGCAGCAGCCTTCGGAACACTCGAGTATCTCATCAAACGAAGCTACAACAGGCAGCCTGGTACGAGGGGTGGAGCCCAATGGCAGCTCTGGGAGGTGAACTCCAGAGGCTCCAGAGAAGTTTACTTCCCCCTGGGCACCCGGGAGGGTCCCAAAGCTTAAAAGCAAGAGCTCAGGATCCAGTCCCTCGACCTCCTAAGCAGTACAGTTTGAACCTGAGCTCAGCCAAGGCTGCCACCCCTTCCCCCTGCAGAAAAGCCCATAGGGTGTCACGAGGGTGTCGGCCACAGGCCCTGGGACTTCACTGAGCCCCGGATCCCAGGTGTGGACAGGGACCTGCCCTGCCACAGAGGCCAGCGTCCCCGGGGCCACCGTCCACCAATCACCGTGTTGCTTACTCAGAGTTTATTAGGCGGTTGCTGCCACTGCTTGCTGGCAGGCTCTCCTATTTACACCTAGCTTTCTCAAGGTCTCCCCAAGTGCAGAGGTAATAAAAGAGCCATTCCTTCGCAACGCAGACAGGGAGACTAACCCAAGCAAAGCCTAGCATGGGGCTGCGTTTAACAAGAGGAGAGGGGCTTTCAGGCTCCCTCTGGCTCGACTTGGGAATTCTGGTTAATAGCGCTCGCCTGGGAAGTGACCTACCCAGCTGCCTCCAACCCATCCAGGGAAGCTTGGGGCAGAGCCTCCACCCAGAATTCAGGCGGACTTGTTTGAGGCACTCTTGGCCCAGGGCACCAAGGGTGGCGTGAAGAGGTGTTCGCTGGAAGGACCACTCTGCCTGTCCACCCACTCGTCCCCCAGACCTCAGCAGGCCCCCTCAGTGAGCCAGGCAGGATGTTCACGTCAGAGAGGCAGAAGTGACTGAGTGTTCCCTGCCTCAGTCTTGGGGCGGGGGGAGGTGGGGAGGGGAGACAGGACACACAAGCAGGAACCTACACTGCAGCCAGCAGCCAGGCCAGGACACCCAGGAGGAGGGAAGGAGCGGCTCCCTGCAGGCAGAGAGCAGAGACAGCTGTACGGGAGGGAGGCGGCTTCAGCCATGTTTGAGTGAGTGAGTGAGTGTGTGTGTGTGTGTGTGTGTGTGTGTGTTCTCAGTCACGTCCGACTCTTCGCAATCCCATGGACTGTAGCCCACCAGGCTCCTCTGTCCATGGGATTCTCCAGGCAAGAATACTCCAAGGGATCTTCCCGACACAGGGATCGAACTGGCATCTCTTGTGTCTCCTGCGTTGGCAGGAGGATTCTTTATTATGTCTAGAGGGAGAGAAAGAAGGGGTGGAGCCCTAGAAACCTGGGATGAGCCTCCCTCTGCTGCTTCTTCATAACCTTGTGGTTCTACAGGAGATACTTGACCCGTCTGAGCCTCAGTTTCCACATCTGTAAGACGGGAGTGGCCACCCCGTCTCAGGGAGGCTATGATGAGGATTCAGGAGGTAAAAGGTTGGAAAGATGGGCCCCATGGGGCCCCCATCTCCCTCAGCTCACACGCCTACTGGACCCCAAAAGTCTTCTTGTTGATCAAAACATACAGCCTCCGCTGACATCAGCAGGGAATTCTCAGGCGACTGAACAGCAGGCCACGGCTCTGGGGTGGAAACCCCTGGAGGCCATGGAGGCCATGTGACAGAACAAGCAGAGTCCCAAACCAGGATCAGGTCAGCTGGAGGGCCTCCCCAGCCCACAGCGGCTGTGACGAGCAGCAGAGAGAAGCAGGCGGAAGCACTCCCACACCCGCCCCCAGGGGCTCACGATAATCTCAATCAGGGACCGGCAAACACAGGTCCCTGGGTGCCGGGTGGGGGGAATCCTCAGCCTCAGGTGGACCAGCGCCCAACTCTCCAGGCAGCCGAGTCACAGCAAGACCCGGGAGCGCGAGGCGGGGCCAGGACGCCAACGAGCTCACCGGCAGCTCAGGAGAGAGGCCTGGGATTGAAGCGGCCGGGCCAACCGTCCGCCCACCTCTCAGTCAGTGCCTTCGGAACACTCGAGCATTTTATCAAAGGAAGCTACAACAGGCAGCCTGGTGCAAGGCGTGGAGCCCAGCGGCAGCTCTGGGAGGCGGGAGGAAAGGCCAAGCCCTTCCCTCTCTGCATGTTGACCGCATCACTGCCTCAGAGGGTCGGACTCTTCCCAACACACACCAGCCCACAGCGTTTCTTTACAACTACATTTAAGCCAAGGCCTCTCAACTACCTCCCCCAAGGTGTCCAGTGAACCCAGAAAGACTCACAAGACCCAGAGTTTGTGTCCAGTGAACCCAGAAAGACTCACAAGACCCAGAGTTTCCCCTCAAGCAATGAGGAAATGGGGCAAGATATGTCTCCTCTCCTATCATATTCCCTCACAGCAGTCATGCCAGGGTGGAAATGAAATTTCAACTTCTGGGCTGATGTGGTCAATTAGTAGTGACTGCCCTTCCAGGCCCAGGCCAAAAGGACAGAGGTGCTATGATTGACTAGTAATGTCTGCCACGCGTACAGCAAGGGGCAATGGAGGCACATGTGCTATATACACACCTGATCTTAACACATCTCTGGACAACAGCATTCCATCAGGGAGAACTAAACACAGACGGAACACGGATTATAGAAAATAGGAAAGCTGGGACAGTTGGTCCAGAAGAATGGCCAAGACCAGGGAGGGGAGGAAGAAGAGTTGCCTAAAATTTCCATAAATCTCTGAATGACTGTGGTTCAGTCGTTCAGTCATGTCCAACTCTTTGCAACCCCATAGAATGCAGCACACCAGGCTTCCCTGTCCATCACCAACTCCCGGAGCTTGCTCAAATTAATGTCCACCAAGTCAATGATGCCATCCAACCATCTCATCCTCTGTCGTCCCCTTCTCCTCCTGCCTTCAATCTTTCCCAGAATCAGGGTCTTTTCTAATGAGTCAGTTCTTCACATCAGGTAGCTGGAATATTGGAGCTTCAGCTTCAGCAACAGTCCTTCCAATGAATAGTCAGGACTGATTTCCTTTAGAATTGACTGGTTGGATCTCCTTGCAGTCCAAGGGACCCTCAAGAGTGTTCTCCAACACCACAGTTCAAAAGCAACAATTCTGAACCTTACCAGCCAACAATAAACGCAAGGCCACAGGTTTTCTAGTCCATCTTGCCTGCAGAGGTGTTTACAGAAAAGGTTTTCTCCAGGGAGAAATAACCGAGAATAGATCTCTCTGCTCAGCTAGCCACCTCCCTGGCTCTGGCCCCCTCCCTCTGGGTCTGGAACAGGCTCCCAGAGGAACCCAAGCAGCTTGCACCCAAGGAAAAAAAAACCACCATCCTGAGAACTGGGCTCATGGCAAAGTGCAGAGGGCCTCTCAAGGGTAGAGACAGAGGCAACAAAACTGGGAAGCTGGCAAGGGCAGGGGCTCCCAAGCAGGGAATTGAGGGCATAGCTTCCCAAGGGGCACAAGGAGGTCCAGGCGAGCCCCTCAGAGCACCTCACACTGGCCCAGCAGGGGACACTTGGGTACTCCAAAGCCTGGTGTCTCCACACGCAGCATGAGGGTGGATTCTGGGGCAGGGGCCCAGCCTTCATCACCACGCCCTCCCTCAGCCCAGCTACCCCCAGCCCGGGTCACCGTGAAGAAGACACCTTCCCCCCTACCGACAGTGACAATGATCGTCCTAGGATGATGGGCAAAGGTGCCCTTCCTGGGGCCTCAGTGCCGGCCCCGTGCTAAGCACCGTGCACACACTGGAACCTAGGTAACCCCCTCACCTCCATTCAGTCAGTGTGGAAACCCAGGCTGCAAGACCGAGGGGAAGGGCCGCCGTCACCCAGTTAGCAAGGGGCAGAGCCAGGACAGGCCCGCACCTGGAGGCTCCCCGGCACGGCTCTCTGCTCACCCAGCTCTGCCCATGAAAGGACCAGCAGGGTGGCCAGCCTGCACCAGGAGAGAAAGATCCAGGGTCCCCAAGAGGGCCCGCTGTCACCCACGAGGGCACCATTTGGGCGCCTCAGTCCCTCTAGGTCCCATGCTGCTCCCTGGCCCTTCACAAAGCATCAGAGCAGCTGGTCATGGATCCTGGTCCTCATGGAGAAGAGTGGATGCACATCCATGCATGCATACACATCCAGGCATGCAAACACACAGACAGGCACACACGCGGATACACGTATACATACGCTTACATGTACATGCGTGCACACACACGTGCCTCCTTCTGGATACTCAAGTCCACAGCCCTAACTCCCCAGGGTGACTTTCCTAACATAAACAGACCTGCTGCTTTGGGTCCGAAGCCTCTGACATGCTGGCCCATCTCCAGCCCAGAGGTTCTCTTCAAACACTAACCCACCGTTCCGTCCTCCACCGTGGGTACCTCCGTTCTAAACCCTTGTTTATTTTCTGGGAAATTTAATGGAAACAAACTGCTTTTCCAGCATGTGCTTCTCATGGTCTACATTTCTTCTTACTCATAAGAATAGGAAACTTCAACTTGACCGAGGTAAATGAACTTGAACCTGTGCCCACTCTTACTCCACCACATACATCCCCCAAAAGATGTGATGATTCCAAAGTTAAGAAACCACACTCCATGTCCAGTTCCAAAGCAAGAATCTTCCCCTACCCTGGTCACTGACTTCAGGTCCATCTTCCCCAACCCCTTCCATCTCAGTCTTTCTCAGATGTGTCCCAAAGCACCGTCCTCCTACCCGGGGGTTCACCTGAGCAGTGGACAGGCTGGAGCACCTTGCAGAACAAAGAGAAGCAGAAGCAGAATGGACCCCTCACACACACACACAAGAAGACCAAATTTCCAAAAAATCAAGTGGTGCACCCAAGCCAGAGAGACACAACTCCAGGTTGGTCTGAAAGCTGCATCCTACAGGGCTCAAATCTCAGGTTTCTTCAATATGCAAGGCTGCCATTTCCCCGGCCCAGGCTCAGCCCCGAGACTCCCCAGAGGACCCCGCCTCCCTCCCTCCCTGCCCCTGCAAGCTACATGTGGGGCTGGAGGCCCGCCCGCCTGTTGCCCGGGCCCCTGGTGGGAGGGCGAGCAGGTGAGCAGCACAGGAGACCACAGCCCTGGGGGCTAACCCCAGCTGCACTGCATTCTCCATCCTTCCCACCCACCTTGGTTTTGTTCCCCCAAAGTCGGGTGCAGACAAGAAGTCTCTGGGTCCACCCCTTCCCTCCAGGGACACCTCTCCACCTTGGTTTAGGACTTGGACACTAGAAACTCCCAGGAAAGACATACCAAATCCAGAGGCCCATTTCTTGTTTGCTTTCTCTTTTTTATTTAAGGCTGCGCTTGGAAGCTTGCATGATCTTACTTCCCTAATCAGGGTTCAAACCCAGGATCCAGCAGTGAAAGAGCAGAGTCCTAACCACTGGACCACCAGGAATTTCCCAAGACCAGTTTCTTAGAGGGAACAAAACCTAGCCCATTTTCTGCACCCCCCACCTGGCAGGAAACACATGAGGGAGAGGGGACCCTGAGATTCTGTGCCGGGGCCAGGCACGGAGCGGGGAGCCCACTGCACCCCACGCCCATCTGCTTCCAATTCACATAAGCAGACAAGATAGGGAGGCTTTTCAACTGGACATTAATCATTGGCAGCAATTAGATCCCCGAGACCTTGCAGGGGGTGCGCAATGAGTCCAGGAACGCAGGAGGCCCTAGAGCGCTGAACAGCAGGGCTGCGCCAACCTAGGTATGCCGACACCCAGGAAAAGAGGGGCCCCGGGTCTGCTCCGCTCAGGTGCCGCCTGCAAAGCCCCGACTGAGATCAGATGGCAGAGGGCTGTGATGCAGAACGCCCGGCAGATTATTCAGCAATAAGGTATAATTGAAAGGATTAACGTGAATGTGAGGTTTCCCTTCCAAAAATTCGAGGAACGCCAAAGCAACTCTCATCTGGGCTGGTATGACTCATGATTTAATAGAGGAACTTAATTTTCACTTCTGAGGAATCTGGGCTCCGGGAAACATTGTCTAAGAAACACTCATTTTGCTCCGCTGACAACAAGTACTGCCACCTCGAGAGTAAAAATAAAGATTTCCCCAGCCGGTCCCCCTCCACCTCCCCGTCTCCCAGAATGCACCGTCAGCCACCAGGTGGACTCCATGGGCCTGAGCAGAGGTGTCAGAGGAAAGGGTGCGGTCTGAGGTCCACCAGGCAGGTCCTAACTCGATGGGGTGGCCAGGGACCAAGCCCTTCCCGTCTTGGAGGCACTGCTCAGGCTGGCCCGCCTGGAGGCACCTGGCAACACTGCACAGGGAGGGCCCCTGGCCCAGCGCACCATGTGGGCAGGATGTGAGGCTGCCCACCAGCACAACGGGCACAAGGGCATCTTCCTTCTGATGCCCGAAGGCTCCAGATGATGCAGCTCCCGCGCCTCCTGAGGACAGACGGGCTCAGCACCTGGAGACTGAGGCATCGTCCTCCCAGCAGCACCGGCTCCCAGGAGACAGAGCCCTGAACCCCCAACCCCCGCCACTGCCCGACACTGATGGGACCAGGGCTCAGAGGTCAGAGTAACCTGTCACCACCCACCAGCTGCCTAGTTAGTGGCGGTGGGATCCCCACCTCCATGACGAGAGGCCGGAGAAATGCCCGCCCCTCCCTCCTGGCTCAGTCCCTGCGCCCGCACCCGCGATGCCCCTGCCTCCCAGGGACCTTCCAGACTGGAACAGCTCCACTCCAGATTCCAACGAGCATCAGATTTTACAGAAAAACTGGACCCACGGTGAGCATCTGGGGTGCAGATTTCTGCAAGCAGCAGTACCTGGCAAGCCACTGTTTTCCTGCCTCTTTACCATCCCAGCTGTATTATTTTATTTACACGGCCCCCAGCAGGTCCCAGTGCCCACAGCTTCTAGCTGAGGGACGGCTCCTGAAGGGGAGGAGAGATCAAGGGAGCTGGCTTGAGGCCACAGCACCCGAGTACCACCATCTCACCAGAGAAGGGCCCCAAGTACCACTGTCGCACCAGGGAAGGGCCCCGAGTACCACCGTCATACCAGGGAAGGGCCCCGAGTACCACCGTCATACCAGGGAAGGGCCCCGAGTACCACCGTCATACCAGGGAAGGGCCCTGAGTACCTCCGTCACACCAGGGAAGGGCCCCGCCGTCACACCAGGGAAGGGCCCCAAATACCACCGTCACACCACGGAAGGGCCCCAAATACCACCATCGCACCACGGAAGGGCCCCAAGTACCACCGTCACACCTGGGAAGGGCCCCGAGTTAAAAAACCCCCAAACCCCCTCGCACCAGGGAAAGGGGGCCCCGAGTACCACCGTCACACCAGGGAAGGGCCCCGAGTATCACCGTCGCACCAGGGAAGGGCCCCAAGTACCACCATCGCCCCACGGACAGGCCCCGAGTACCGCCGTCGCACCACGGAAGGGCCCCGCAGGTGAGAATTTCCCATCAAGCATGACTAGACACAGGATGCTCCAAGATACCACAGATCCTCAGATGCTCACTGCCGCATTCTGGCAGTTCTGTCACCAGGCCAGTTGCAGCAAGTGTCCCTTCTCTATGGTGCCCACCACTCACCGAGGTTTCCACGGGACCCAGCAGCGACCAGGACTGGGGCTGCCACCCCTGCCCCGACCTTGCAATGGAGAACAGATACCCAGATCCCCTCCCCAACTCTTCCCCACCTCTGCTCGGGCCAAGGGAGAGGCACTCATTTATAAGTTGCCGATAATGTCACCCACCATTCATCCAAATGTGTCACTTACATCCCATTAGACTGTAATTATTTTTTAATTAAAACTAAGAAAACTGGCATGCCTGTACCGACTTTATGCATCTGTTATGGGTTAAAATAGCTTTTAAAAAATGTTTCGGAGACCGCAGTCTATTGTGGCCACGGCCTCTGCCAAGGAAAACGCAAGCTTGCTTATTTTCTCCGTGGGGCGCAAGAGCGCCTGTGTGCGCCGGAACAGAATCGGCTGGCCGTGAAAAGAATTCTAAATAAAACACAAACATGGAATTTGGCAACGCCACAGAAGCAAGCTTAAGACTAATTCCAGCATGCGGACGGCTCTCACATAGTAAGTCTGGCTCCAGCATAAATGAAACCAGGCACTGTAAAATACCAAGCAAGTTGGAGTCTCAACTTAAAGAGACAGAACGCTGGTTCCAGGTATAAAAGCTTATTAAGCCGGGCTCGCGCTGGCTCCATAAATCCATAGGTTATTAGCTGTTTGCTTTCAGCCAATCCCTCCTTTCGGAGATGCATACGAGGAGAGAGAGAAACAGAACAAGAAATGAAAACCATCTCTTTGCACTTGACTTTTAGTGCAGCAGTTCTGGAAATACTGTGTTCATTATCTCGATTAGAGGAGAAAGATTATTAGACCTCAAATACACACAGACCGAAAAGGGAGTGGGGGGCCAGGGAGGGCCTGAGGGATGCAAGGGAAGAATGCCCATTGCACTGGAAGGATGAAAATTGTCCCCCCCGGAAACCAGAGACAACGGGAGGCGGGACTCGGCCAGCGGGGGAAAGCCATGTGGGTGCTGGAGTCCTTCCACCCAGGGAAACGGCAACGGTAAGCCTTGTGATAGTAAGTATAGTTACAGCAACAATAAATATGGTAGAGTAATACCTGCTACTATTCGCCCCCGTTCAAATACCATCTGCAGCTGAAGGCAGTATAGAATTGATAAAGCAAGGATGGTTCTCAAGTCTAATCAAGCGGTTAAGGACTCTGAAGTCAGACTCGCCTTGATTACCAAGTCTGTAAAATGGGATAACAGCTTGCCTTCCTCGCAGGGCTGGGCTGAGGGACACTAAGGATGGAGTCCATAGTGAGCATTTAGCAAAGCACCCCTGACAGAGTCTGGACTTTGAACCCAGTCATCCAAGGGCAAATGTGGACACGCCCCTCACCCCGGCACGCTCTCCTGGACAGGGCACCCTCTGGACTGGCCAGGTTTCCCAGGACTGGGAACTTTGGGCTCCCTCTGAGACTGGGGTGGGGCTGGGGACGCAGTCTCCTCCAGAAGGCCCAGAGAAGGGCACTTCATCCCCAAGGAGAGACTGGCCCTCAAAGGCTTCAGCGGGCCTCAGGGCTGAAACTTGATCACACACACCGCAATCCAGGAAGAACTGCAAAGTTCAGGGAGGAAAAATAATCAGAAGTGTCTCCACCATAAACACCCAGTCCTGGGCGGAGCAGGGGCTCCCAGGGAGGGCCCTGTTCTATGCTGACAGTGCTTCCATGCCTCCACACACACACACATATGCACAGACATGTACACACATGCACATATATGTACTGCCAAATGCATGTACAGACACACAGACTCACATATAAACACACACGTATACACTTACCTACCCTCACATATAGGGCTTCCTACGTGGTTCAGATGGTAAAGAATCTGCCTTTCAATGCAGGAGACACAGGTTTGATCCCTGGGTCGGGAAGATCCCCTGGAGAAGGGAATGGCAACCCTCTCCAGTATTCTTGCCTGGGAAATCCCGTGGACAGAGGAGCCTGGTGGGCTACAGTTCAACAGGTCTCAAAGAGTCAGACACGCCTTAGCACTAAACAACAACACTCACGTGTACACACAAACACACGCATCCCCATGAATACACAACTACACACATGCACATCACACAAATACACACCAAGGCACAAACACTCAGGGCCTTCTATTACGGAGTCCATGCCAGGCCCCAGGACCCTGGCAGAGGCAATGGGAAAAACCAGGGAGAAAATTACATGAGGCAACGTTTGGCTCCAAGTGAAAAGCCATGGAACGTTTTCCCTCTAGTCGTGGATATTCCTGCAGGTCCACTCAGACCCGGATCATCACGGCCCTAACCATCTTGGTCCCAGAGCTGAGCCAGCGTCAGTCCTCCCAGTGGACCAGACGTGGTCAGTCAGGCCACTCAGGGACTACCCTCCCAGCAAAGACACTCATGGCTCCCAACATTCTCACTCACCCATGACCCACCTCGCTCCAGAGGCCCCTGCAGCCTGATGTGGTGACATCACACATGTGCGTCTTCCTAAAAAGATGCTGGAAGTCTTAGAAGACCCACACTAAAAATACTCCTGGCTTCTTAGAGCCAGTTTACAGAAATAACTGTATTTTCTTTAAAAAAAAATAGATTATAGGCAAGTATGTGTCCAGCTATTTTTAGCTTCTATTCAACTCTACTAATTTTTTTTCTCGTAACAATCATTGCAGACTAGTTTTTAAAGCCACCCCCTCTCTGTTAATACGTGTGTTCTGAATTGGCACGAGGCCAGAATTGGGGGGTGCGGGGGGGGGCCACGGTCTTCCATAAACTATGCAGGTCCAAGTGCTGTCCAGAGAGGACCGTGTCGGAGAATCATCGCCTTCCTGGGGAAAGGAATATGTGGTCATTCCACTGGAGGTCAGCTCCAAGTTCAACCCACCACACATTTGGGGGGTGCCCTGCCTGTGCCTGAATCTGTGCCAGACATTGGGAGTTCATGGAGGGCACCGAACTGGGGTTCCTGCCCTGGAGGGGCTCACAACGTGGGAAGGGGGTGTGTTGTGGGTTGAATGGCCACCCCTGAAATGAAGCGTTCTTAGATGATTCTAACCAAATCCTTAGAATCTGAGAATGTGCCCTTATTTGGGAAAAGGGTCACTGAAGACAGAATTAAGCTCAGGATGTGAGATGACGTCATCCCAGATTATCCGGGTGGGCTCTAAACCCAATGACAGTTGCCCTTTTGATTTTAATTATCCCAGAAAGCAGACAGATCCCCATGGAGGAGGCCACATGACCATAGCAGCAGACAGGAAGGATGCGGCCGCAAGCCCAGGGACGCCTGAAGCCTCCAGAAGCTGGAATATTCTCCCCTTTGGAGGAGCACAGCCCTACTGACACCGTGCTTGTGGACTGGCAGCGTTCAGAGCTGTGAGATAAACTCCTGCTGTTCGAAGGCACCCAGACTGTGGTCATTTGCTACAGCAACCCTAGGGCCACAGAGAGAGATCACAGCTTTGCGTGATAACCCCCACCCTACCCCACCAGGGCTTCCCTGGTGGCTCGGAAGGAAGAGAATCCACCTGCAATGCAGGAGACCCAGGTTCCATCCCTGGGTCGGGAACATCCCCTGGAGAAGGGCACGGCAACCCACTCTAGTGTTCTTGCCTGGAGACTCCCCGTGGACAGAGGACCATCCCCCGGTCACAAAGACTGGGGCACGACTGAGAGACTAACGCTTCCACTATTCCGCCTTTAACAAGGACCCGAGGCCTCTTGATCAGAGAAGCAGACCCAGGGCGTTGCCCATAGTCCAACTCAGGATGCCTGTTCTTCAACCCCTCCCATGCCAGCAAGGCTGGTGTGACCATGACCCCCTGAAGACAGCAGAGGCTCAGAGAGGGGCCAGGCAGACCCTCAGACGCCAGCCAGCTCTTCATGGCCCCCAAGGGTCCCCACCCTAAATACACGCTCTTCCTGCTGACCTAACCCCAAATCAACGCCCTGAGGACACAGCAGAAAGGACAGTGAAAACTGTCCATTTGCAAAGTCTTCTTCCCCTCAAGCTAACAAAATGCTTAGCTGACAGGTGAAAGCCAGCACCCGGGGAGATGGGGCCATTGCAGGGAAGCCTTTACAAGTGATGTTAGAGACCCTCAAAGGGACCGAAGACACTGGCCCAGGACCACAGCCGCAGGTACCAAGTCTGCCAGTTCCAGCCTTGACTGTCAGGCTTACTAACCACACAACCAGGGCCAGCTGGTGTCCACATCCCTAAGGCCTGGAGTCCTCAACTGTAAACCCCAATGGTCAGCCACGGGTGAGGAGGTGGAAATACTGGGCCCCTTGAGCACGGCCGGCGGGAAAGTGAAAGGATGCAGACGCCGTGGGGAACAGGTGGGTGTTTCCTCAATGAGCAGAATTACCGTGTGGTCCAGCAATTCCACCCTAGGCACTCACCACCCTGAAAGCAGGGTCTCCAACCATTACACACACACCCACATTCCCAGCAGCACTATTCACAGTAGCCAAAGGTGGAAATAAACCAGTGTCCATCACAGGATGAAAGGCTCAACTGTGGTCCATCCACACAGTGAGTATGACTCAGCCTTCAACAGGAAGGTATAACGCATATGGGAAAGGAATCTGAAGAAGAATGGGTATAGGCATACACACAACTGAATCACTTAGCTGGACACCCACACCTGAGAGAACGTTGTGAATCAACTACACGCCAATAAAGTAAAATTTAAAAGGATAAATGAAAAGGGAGGTGATCCGAACACGTGCCGTAACGTGGATGAACCTTGAGGACACGGTGCTGAGTGCCCCACAAGACCAGTACTGCATGACTCCACTCACAGGAGGCCCCCAGAGCGGTCAGGCTCACAGGGACAGGAAGGAGTGAAAGGTGGTTGCGGGCTGGGAAGGGGGCGGATGGGCAGGGAGCGTTTAACGGGGAAGGAGTTTCAATCTGGGGTCACAAAGTGCCTGCGGTGGATAGCTGTGATGGTAGCTGAAGAAGGTGAATGGACTTAATGCCACTTGACTAAAAATGATTCAGACGCTAAATTTCATGCCTTGCGTCGTTCACCACAATAATAAAAAAGTATTTTCAACACACACAGCCTCACACTTGTGCGAAAGAATCGGTGGAGACGGCCGTGGGCAGCCCGTGCGCACAGCGGGCCCCCAGGCCACGGTCTCCCTGCTGGTGAAGCAGGACAGAACTGTGCACGCAGGCTCACTCGCCACGTCACATCCGACTCTTTCTGGAACCCCATGGATGGAGCCCGCCAGACTATTCTGTCCATGGAGTTTTCCAGGCAAAGAATACTGCAGTGGGTGGCCATTTCCTCCTCCAGGGGATCTTCCCAACCCAGGGATCGAACCCGCGTCTCCTGAATCGGCAGGCGGATTCTTTACCACTGAGCCACCAGAGAAGCAAGAAAAAATTCTGTGCTGTTTCATAAAACACCAGGAAATTCACGAAGAGGGGGTCTGCATCAGGAAGCACTGGTTACACACAGGGTTCAAGGCCGACTCGGGCACCGAGGACCTGGTCCCACCAGCCCTTCCTCACCTCAAAAGACCATCATCAGAAACGTCTGGGCTTATGAAAAGATTCCAACTGCTCCCATCTCTGCAGGGAGTGACTCCATTGTTTCACTGACCTCCTTGGAGAAGAACTCCCGAGCCCTCTGACCCCTTGTGCTGAAACCATAAAGCACAGGTCCTCCAACCAGGGCCCAGGCTCGGGCCAGCCCCGAGCAGCTTCCCTGACTCATCACCTTCCCTCTCTCCCTCACACCTGCCAGGTGGAAGGCTAGCGGGGTGGGAAGCCCGGAGCCAGAAAGCGAGAAGAGCGGCGTGTGGCCCCCACACCCAAGGGGACCTGGGTTCAAATCCCACTTCTGCCCTCTTGCAGCTGTGCTATGTCGGGCAAGTCAAATCACCTCTCTGATCAAGGTCGCCTCTCCAGTGACCTACAGAATAGGTTACCTTCCTAAGAGAGATGCTTAAGTGTGTGGGAAGGCTCCCAACAAAGAACCTGAAGCTGGGGAGTAGGGGGGGTGGGGACACACAGAAATGATGACCTGGTCGTGACCTGATGGTCCCCTGCTGCATGTAAGGACCCTGAGGGAGAGGAACTCACCATGGTTGCACCCCCCCCCTCCGACCACACACATGGTCACACGTCATCCCCCACCCCGGGCTCTCGGATTATTATTAAATAATGCCCCCAAGGAGGGGGTGGGCGCCTCGGGCAGGCTACAGATTCCACCCCCCCATCCCCGACCCCTGCCGGTATGACACTGGGTGGCAGAACACCACAGAGGGACCCCTGCCCGCCAAGGGTTTCTTCCCACTGCTTTTTGGATTAAATTGGCCAGCCCTGATTATGTTTGGATAAACTTTATTTCATGGTTTAGACGATTTGGGTTTGATTGTGAAATATGTACAGCACGCAGTCCCTCCTCTGCCCCGCCCGGCCCTCGGGTTTGAAAAGTCAAGGACATCTTGTTCCCCCCACCAGAAAAAAAAATCAAGCAGCCACGAACACCTCCAGCTATAAGGACGAAGAAAGCGGGTTTCTTCTGGAGGAGAAATTGCTTTCAGGAAACCATGTGCAAAAACTGAGGAGCGCATCGCACTCCCCGTGTGCTTTGGTCTGCTTGCTTTCACAAACGTGAACACACCTCTGCGGGGTCTTCAGCGCCCACCAGCTCCAGAGGGCCGGGCCGACTCAAGCGCTGGGAAGACTGAGGAGGGGCCCCAGGTCAACCCAGCACGTGAAGGAACTCGAGGGCAATCTGATGACAAAATCTTCCCCCACACTCCAGGCCTCTTCTTCAATGTCAAAACTTCCCGCTGGGGGGGTCTGAGGGTCCGATACTCTGTGCTTTCATAAGTCACTAATAAGTCGGACCCCTTGGGGGCCAGCTGGGGCTACAGGGGGCTCATGGGGTCAGTGGGATGCCCACACACACATCTGTCATCCGGCCACACCTGGGAAGGAGTCTGTCCCCCCACCCACCTCCCCTCCACAGGAGAACCCCAGTGGTCCTCCGAGACCCTCCCAGCTCCCACGAGCCAGCTGCGTAATTTCCCTTAAGCAGAGAAAGGCCTTAAGGAGCGTGCACCTCCCAGGGTCTGTCCACCCCCACCCCCACTGCGAGGTCCTCTAGGGCAGAGACCCCAGGGCGCTCATTCCTGGACCTCCGCATCCAGCCCAGATCATGCAGCAGCATGACCAGTGGAGCAAGGAAGGCACAGGGGACTCTCCCAGGACCGTATCCCAACGCGACCTGGTTTTCCACGAGTGACCTGCCTTTCTGTTGCCTGCCTCTGAGCCACCAAGCAGCCCAACAACGTGAAGCCGGAGGGACAGCCGAGAACGCGACTTCAGGGCGGGCCAGATCCACGCTCCAATCTCAGCTCAGCTCTGTGTGCTCTGGGAGCCCTGGTGCGTTGCGTAGCCTCTCTGAGCCCCAGTATCCTCGTGAGCAGAAGGATGGGGCTGGACTGTCTCTCTGTGGCCCAGCGGTTAAGACGCTGCACTTCCACTACAGGGGCTGCAAGTTCCATCCCTGTCGGGGAACTAAGATCCCACATGTCACATCACGCGGCCATAAGAAAAAAAAAAATCTGCAAAACAGAAAGGATGGGGCTGCCTTTCCTTCCAGGTGTTACGAGGATGGCTGCCTAAGTGAGGTACACACAGTGCCCAGAACGGTGCTGGGTCCTGTCAGGCCCCTGAGACACAGTGGCAAGTCTTAGGGGCAGTGATGGCACTGGGCCTTCCTCCTCTTTCATTCCTGCTAAGAAAACCTCCCAGGACAGATGTTCAAAGAGAGGGCAACCAAGTCACCAGGGTACAGAGCACCCAAGGCCCAGCTCCTCCTTCCTGCCCCCCAAACTTCCCTTTGCCTATGCTTCCCCACGTGCTGGCAATCAGCCGTGGCCACCCCAGGATGGAGACCAATCAGGGGACCCTCCAAGGCAGCGATGTAGAGTGGGTACTTCTAGGGTCCCCATTTCTCAGATGGGTAAACAGAGGCTTGGAGAAAGACAGCGGCGAGCCCAGGGTCACATATTAAAACTAGCGCACCTTGAGAATAAGAAACGAGCACAGTCCCGTCTCTGGAGCCTCCCACAATGCCTGCAGCGCTTCCACCAATGTGTGTCCACAACAGCATTTAATTTCAAGCATAAATCCATGCCACAGAAGGGATGGGGCAGCCAGCAATCAAAGGACAACGACAGAAAGTCTCAGAGCTGGGACGCATGGACGCAGGTCCCCACTGCAGGTGGCAAAACTGGGGGTCCAAGAGGCTAGGTTCAGGGCTCCCCAAAACAAAAATTCTAGCAGTTGCCAAATCTAACTGCACGTATCACGTGGCTTCAGCTAGATGACGAATTTCCCTCTCTAGTTTCCAATATGAACTCAAGAGGGGCAGTGATGGACAGAGCTGTGCCACAGCATGTCTTGTGGCCTCTTCCCCAGTCTATACCTTGTTGTCCCCGCTCCGGACGATGAACGGGTTGGGTAAGATGACCTCTCAGGATCCCTGGTCCCAGATCATTAAAACATTAACTCAAGTCTTCGGGTCACTGGAGGCAGACCCACTTCTGGGCCACTCCATCCATGCAGAGGGCGCCCAGCCTCCTCCGCCCCATTCGGATCTCCTTTCAAGCTGCAGAACGTGGCCGCCCTGCTCTGAGATCTGTGATGTCGGTGGCCAGAGCTGGTCCTTCTCATCCACTAACAGCTTTAAAGCGCTGCACCCAGCGCTGCATTAAAAATTAATTACACATGCTATTTTATTGCCAGTGCATAATGTAATGAGCACCAGCTGTGCTAAACAGCCAAACTCCTTTTTAAGACAGCTATAAAAAAAAAAAAAGGAAAGAAAGAAAGAAAGAAACTGCACTTCCAAATGCCTCTCCTGTCAGAGCAGAAAAACAGCAACATCTTGTGCGGATTTTGAACAGAATTCTTTGATTTAGCTCTGCCTTCAGAATGTCTGAAGGGCCGGCTCGGAGAGGCAAGTGGAATCTGGCGAGGCAGT
Organism: Moschus berezovskii; assembly: GCF_049115385.1. Lineage (NCBI taxonomy): Eukaryota > Metazoa > Chordata > Mammalia > Artiodactyla > Moschidae > Moschus > Moschus berezovskii. Next base: position 6,041,573 of record NC_142480.1, on the reverse strand, counting down.
GCAGCGGTCTCCACTCGGGGATGTTGCCGGAACCCCCCTTTGATCTAAGGACAGTCACACGGGTAGGTGCCCCGACCCCCCACTAGGCAGCACGGGCCCCTCCTGGCCCCCAAACCGCCTCTGATGCCCGATGGTGCCAGACGAGATCTGGGTCTGCAGCTCTGGGGGACAGGGGACTTCCCTGGAGTCCACTCAAGCCCTGCTTCCCCTGGCCACCTCCGCCAGGCTGGAGGGGCGGCTTCCTCTGACCAGGGGAGCCACGCAGCTCCTAACAAGCCGGCAGACAGACACCAGGGCAGACGCCAGTCACCACCGACAAGTGGGATCGCCGGCCTCCTCCAGTGATGTAGACATCAGCGCAGGGCATACAGATGACTCTTTACATTTTTAATCACTCCCCTGAGATCCCTTCCTCCAACAGTGAGCCAAACCCCCACGGCCCCTGGGACCTGGTGAGCCCAGAAAGACCCCGCAAGGCACACGACTGCAGCGAGAGTCAGGAGAAAGGCAAGGGCGTGTCTGGAACCTTCCCGGACGGAGGGCTTCTGTCCACACACATGCGCCCACACTCAACTTCTCTTCCTTGCCCCATACTCACCCCTCCCTCCAAGGTCTCCACGGAGGCCCCCATGCCCCAGCAGGGCGCCTCTGCACCCACCCCCGCCCAGAATGAAGGCGGTGCCCCAGCGGGGGCCTGGCGGGCACTGCCATCTTGGTCCATGTCGCCCTGTGGCTGCCCACTGATCCTCCGGTGTTAATCAAACCCAGTCCAAAATGAAACTACGGCTTGCTTCTCATTCTAGTATGAAATGTGCAAAGCGCAGACCATATCATTAACATAAAACTTCCAGAAATAAGGCCACTTTCCAGACAGACTGTATTAATTGCATCAAGCTTCCACAGCTAGGGTGGTCTCCTTCACGGCGTCCCATTGGAAGGCTCCAGTTATAAAAACCAACACAAAATGAACACTGGGATATAATTGAAGGAGGAGAAAAACGATAGATTCTACTGTGAAACCCTACTATTTATTTACAGGTATTCTTTTATCTTTATTGTCCTTTTAACCCATGCCAAGAAACCCCAGACTGGTTAAATAACACAGCAAGCACAATTTCAGTAGAAAAGTAAATTGAATTTAACTTTACAAGATTGCCCTGTGATTTCAGCATATACTAATGACTGCAACTGACTCCTTCTATTAAATCCAAACACTTCACTTCCCCGAGCCGGGATCCTGTGTGTTCTTGCTGGAGACCTTGAACTTCACCAAGTGCATGTATTAATCACTGTGGCTGATGACCATTTGCGGCTTTTAAATATGCAATGAAGTTTCTCAGTTCCTTCACCACCTCCCAAAGCTGGTACACTGCCTGAGCCAGCCAAGAGGTTAAACGCCTTTAAGAATGGAAACTAGGGATCCAGCTTCAAGTAAGATTCCAAACGGAGCCAGGCAGGTAATGATATAATGGTGTGAGACTCATCCTGCTCGTGCATGAATCAGAATGTCTGGAGGACTCACTCGGCAAGAGGCATTGTTCTCAGCACCTGGCGAGCATGACCTCATCCAAACTTCAGAACATGCTTTCAATGACCCCATTTTACAGGTGAGGAAACTGAGGCAGAGGCTAGAAATGACTTGTCCAAGGTCACACAGCCAATACAGGACAGAGCCGTCTTCACTCCCAGTCTGATGACTGCCTCCCCATCATGGAAGCCTCAGCACAGGGAAAGGTTCGGGAGTCCAAAACCCAATGCTTCTCTGAAAACCCCACCCCCACCTCAGGAACCCCAGCCAAATCCCACACATGCAACCCCAGCATCTCAGTAATTGCAACTGATCAGTATGTTCTGCTCTGAAGATCAGTATGGGAGAGGAGCCTTGTTTTTAAATGCTATCCATGTACCACATGGGCTTCCCTGGTGGCTCAGTGCTAAAGAATCTGCCAGCCAATGCAGGAGACACAGGTTCCATCCCTGGTCTGGGAAAGTGCCCTGGAGAAGGAAATGGAAACCCAGTGCATCATTCTTGTCTGGAAAACCCCAAGGACAGAGGAGCCTGGAGGGCTACAGTCCATGGGGTCGCTAAAGAGTTGGACATAACTTAGCCACTGAACAACAACATTGTACTATATATATATATGCTAAATCACTTAAGTAGAGTCCAACTCTGCCAGGCTCCCCTGTTCAGGGGATTCTCTAGACAAGAATACTGGAGTGGGTTGCCATGCCCTCCTCCAGGGAATCTCCCCGACCCAGGGATCAAACCAACATCTCTTACATCTCCTACATTGGCAGGCAGGTTCTTTACTACAGCCACCACCTGGCAAGGCCAGAAGGGGAAACTGACGTCCAGAGAAGGGAAATGACTTATTAAGGTCACCAGCCAGGTGGAATCAGGGCCTGGACCAGAGCCCCAGACCTTTGACTCCCCAAGCACCTTGGAAAAGTTCGTATGTGGAATTTCCCAGGGAAGACATTTCAGTTTCCAGGAATACCCCCAACTCAACAGTCATAAAGCAAAGGAGACCCCTAGTCCCTTCTCCCTACTGTGACAATCAGAAGATCTGGGATTGGGGTCCTGGGAGGCAGGGCTGTTTAGGATGCTCCCAGAGGGAAAGGCACACAAACACGTGTGTGGCTTTCTCCCCCATAAAATCACATCCTTCTATAAATAACCTTGAATGCATTCACAGGCATGCAATTAACCTGGGTGAACACGGTTACACCGGGGTTTTCCATATTAATTTGAAGAGAGAGGTTCAGTGCATCCTGATCCAAAAAGGGACAAGACAAAGTTAAGGACGGCAGCCCCTTTCCATCTTTACAGAGGATCGCTTCTTCCTAACGGGTTACTGGGAATTTAATGACTCCATTCAAACTACTAATTAAACAGGCACTAAAAACACTTTAGCAAACAGCCCAGCCAGGGACAGAAGCCACAAAGGGACAAAAACCACTGGAATAGGATATTTTTCAGGTACTGACACTGATCTGAAAATATGATGGCACAACCTGACACAGGCTAATTACCACAGACCCAAGGAGGAAAGATCGGGGATAGCGATCAGGGCAGAGCGTCCGAAGCTGAGAGCCGGCCCCTGAGCAGGTCAGGAGGAGAGGCCCAGGGACCCAAGGAACAGACACGGCCCCATCTCGTCCCCCCTCCCCGGCACTGCCGACAACCACAGGGGCTGCTCACATGTTCTGAGCCCTGACGGCATCAAGTTCTAAAGTCCAGGAAGGCCTCTGAGCCAGGTGAGCCAAGGCCAAAGGGGAGTCAGATGCAGCCGGGGATCAAAGCCCACCTCTGCTCTCCCAGCCCCCCGTCCCGGTCCCCATTCCTGCTCCACCACCTGGCCCATCACACTGCAAGCTACAGGAGGGCTGGGACCCGCCGACTGCACCTCAGTTTGCACAAGAATGAGTGAACAAGTGAGTGAACTCATTACTGGGAGCCTCGATACCTCACGTCTCCAGGGCTCAGCCACAAAGTGGGAACAGGAAAGCTACCTCCTAAGGTGACTGTGAGGATTAAATTCAAGAAGGCACACCACATGCCTAGCACAAAGTAGCACACAGTAGGCCCTCAGTTCACGTTCCCTACAAGGAAAGCGGGCTGCACTGTGACTGAGCGGGACAGAGTAAGAACATTCCCCAGGACGTCGGCAGAGGCGCACAGCCCAGCGGGAAGAGGGGTGGCCTTGTTGGGAGACGGCCTGATGGCAAATCCCAGTTCGCAGCCCGGGCCCAGCCACTGGCGCCCCCACCCCTGAGCCTTGGCTTTCCCATCTGTAAAATGGGATTAATTAACTCGCACTCAGCCATAGCTTCTAAGGAGAGCCAGAGATTAAGCACAGCAGAAGGCTGAGCCAAGCCCCAGGCAACTCCATTACCAGGGAGAGCCTGTTCCTGCACCAACTTGACCGAGTCCAGTCATGAACACTCAGGCTGACCATCAACAGTACGACCCACCCTCCCCCCAACAGCTGCAGCACGAATTACGGGAAGTTAAGAGAGCCATGCAGCCTCTCGGACGGAGCAGGTGCCCTGCACTCAGCTAGCAGGGGTCACAGCACAGACCCACGGAGCTGGGACAGAATGCCCCATTGCCTTGGGCACCCGGGCAGCTCAGGACAGGAAGCCGCCCTCTTTGCAAACTGTGCAGACGCCTTCCTGGGTGATTCAGTCTCCTCTCTGTGCATTCAAGACCCAAGCCCGGTACCTATGACATCACCATCTGTCACAGGAAGGGGCGCTGAAGGCTGCAGGCCACCACCCCACCAGCAGGAAGGCCTGGAGCTGGGCTGCCCACGGTCCTTTGCAGAGCTGCGTCTCTAACAGGGGCCACCCCTTGGGACAGCTTCAGCTAAAAGTAAAACCTGGCCCCCAAAAAACACAAGTCTCCCTTTCGGTGCTCGAGTCAAGAGAAAGCCAGCAACATGCCTGGTGCCAAAGCAGGGACACACGGAACCTGCCCTGGCGGGGCACTCACCCTGTCCTTTCCTGGTCCCTGCGGGGCACCCGCCACCACCCAAGTCTGTATCAGCATCAAGGCTCCTGCAGCCTCAGTGTCTTTTACATCAGGCTCTGCCGAGATATTAAGCAGAAGAGGCTGGGATGAGGGGTCCCAGACTGCACATTCCAGGGCCCCCAGGCCGGAGCAGGAGTTTGGGTTTGTTTGCGGAAAGAGAAGGGAGGTAACAGAGCACAGGTCGGGTCGCTGCATTGCCCTGTCTGCCCATCCATATAATGTGTGGCCACGCCAACCCCGGAGCTGGGCGCTCAGCCCTGCCCCCCTACCCCACACACCCCAAAATGTTTCACTCCCTCCCAGAGCCAAAGCTAAAAGGCTCCTCCAGAGAAACTAAGGCTCCTCCAGAGAAAAGTTAATGGGCAACATATTCTCGCAAAGAGAAACTCAGCATTTTGGAGGGCTCCGGGGATGTACACAGACAACCAAAGAATCATCTCCTGGCCATGTCTTGTTGGGGCTGGGGGGGAACGGGGAGCGGTGGGTAGTGGCTGGGATGGGGAGAGCAGTGGCGAGGGCAGAAGAAAACCTCAGATGTTAAGCGTCATCCAATTAAACTTTAGCTAAACAGCCGGAAGAGATGAAATTTGGAGACTGGGAGTGGGATCTCGCAAGGGGCGGAGGCATGGTGGGGGGGAGGACCTCCTGACCGACGGGGACCGGGGCACCCGCGTAGAGTTGTGTCAGCATCCTTGGCACCTCTCCCCTGGGCCCCCATACCTTTGCCCCAGCCCCCCTGTGAGAGAGGCAGCCGCCAGCCCTGCCCAGGGCACCCCGCACCCCCGGGAGCCCACCCCCCACTCCACCGCGGCGGTTGGTTACCTGACAACTGACACTGACATCCAAAGGGAGCCTCCGTCTGACCCTCACCCTGAGTCCCGTCACCCGAGACAGGAAGCGCGCTGCAGCACGGCAGGGGGACGCAGGGCGGCAGAGCGCCCAGGGCGCGCAGAGGCGAAGTGATCGCGGATGGGTGAGTGTGGGAGGAGGAGGCAGCTATGGGGGCCACCGCTGGCAGCTGGGCAGGCCTGCACGGCCCTGCAGAGAAAACAATAGAAAAGGCTGGTCAGTCGGACCCTGGGCGGTGCGAGGGCTTCGGGGAGCGGAAGGAACGGGGCCCGGGGCAGAGAGGGCTGCAGGCCGCCCGTGCAGGGTTGGGGTGCAGGGTGCCGGCCCCTGCCGTGGGGGTGGGGGGGTGGGGGGCAGCCAGGACTGGGGGCGGGGTCCGGGAAGTGGGCGGGGCCTGACGGGGTCCTGAGGCTACAGCTGCCATGTGGGTACCAGACTCCCATCCCTGGGAGGTCTAACGCCTGGGGTTGGGGTACCCAGGGGCGGTCAGGACCCCTGATCCCGGGAAGGTCTCCCCAGGTGGGGGCTTCTGGTGTGTCCCGGAGCAGACTCCCCTGGGGATCTGTTTCCCCCCACATCTGGACCACCCCTCTCTGGAAGAGCCAGGAAGCCCCAGGCCGCCACTGTGCTCTCTGTCAGGATGGGCTGTCTATGCAAGCCTGGGGCACCTCCAGGTGGTCCCCTCCCAGAGCCTGGGCACTGCCCAGCCTCCCGCCTGGAGGAGGGCCAGCCGGTGCCCTTTCCAGCCCAGAGCAACTGACACTAACACACAGCACCCAAGCCCCAAGGTCTTTTCAAAGGCTTTGAACCCCACGTCCCCTCGCCCCAGAGAGCCCTGGCACCACTCAGCACCCCCTCCTCACACCTCCCCGTTTCTGACAGCCGCGACGCCCGACCAGGGGCCTGCTGGTCTCCGCCCAGCCCCACAGCCCGCCTGGGCTCCCCGGCAAGGCCTGCATTTGATTTGGCCGTTTATCTTAAATGGCTAAGAGACCACCAGGGCAAAACATTTGTGTGAAGCCCTTGCCAAAACCACAAGTGAAGAAGCCCAAATTCCCTGGGTAAATAATTGAGTGGGGAAGCATCAGAGAGACAAAAGGAAAACATCAACAGGACGACGGGCAGCTGGGCTCCGGGGCCGGCTCTGCCAGGGATGCCCCCCGCCCCCAGGCTGCTCAGTGCCCCGCACAGGTCTGGGGGGGGGATGTGCCCACTCTACAGCCATCACGAGGGAGACACAGGGCCCTGCAAACCCTCTGCGAGCCAGCAGCCTGCCAATCTTCAGCATGAGGGAGCTTCCCAGCATGCCCTGGGGGCAGGGCTCAGCAGACCCATTGCACAGACCAGGAAACTGATGACATGACCGCAGAAAACTGCAGACACCAGCAGCCAGACCCACCAAAACCCTGCTGGCTGCCTAGCTCCAGAGCCAGGGCTCTTTCTCACGACCTCCTGGGTCTCCAAAACGGGTATTATCTTGGACCAGGGGTATCAGAGCATCAGACCACCTGCACGTGTCCTGCCAAGAGGCCAAAGCTTAACACCCACACCAACACCCAGTCCTTCTGGGCCAATGAGGACCGTGTGCCAGGCAAGGCTCTGGGCAGAGCCATTTCCGAGCCCATGACAGCCCTGGAAGGTGTGGCCAAGACCTCATGTGCCGTTCCAGCCACAAATGCTGAGCGGAAGGCCATGCCCCAGATTTGATGCAGGAACCTCAAGAAAGGTCAGCTGATCTGAAACCAGTGTCCCCAGCCTCCTCCCAGAAGCCTGCCCTGCCCAACCCTTGCCCGAAACTCCCCGGCACTGGAGACAGCACGTTCATCCTGGTCCACACCTGCCTCCACACCACGGAAGGCACAGTGGCTTTGTGCCAAGCACCTGTCACAAGGAGCTGGACTCACTTCACCACGAACACCCGGCTCCGCAGGGAAAACCCCCTCCAATCTAGGGGGCGGGGGTGAGGGGGACTGAGGCTTGGGGAGGTCTGGACTTGAACCTGGAGTGTCTCCAAAGTGTGGAAGTGCCCTGCCTCCTCTGGGGGGTGGGGGGGTTGCTGCAGCAGGGCTGGGGGGACCAGGACACCCCAGGATCCTGAGAGGCAGGGCCATGAGGGTTGTGAGGAAGCCAGAGGGTCCTTGGGCTGAGTTGGGCCTCCGGAGGTTGCAAAGAACAACTTCCGGCCCCCAGGTTCTGGGTGAGACCACTGCACACAGCCACCACCGTTTCCCACAGCTGAGAAAACCAGCCGAAGCACCCAGGTAACAAGCACACGGTCCCAGGCTCAAAGGTCAGGCTTCGGGAGGCCAGCGCCTGTAAAAGCAAAGTCATCCTTCAACTGGGACGGGAGTCGGGGGTCGGGCCAGCCGCCGGAGGGACTCCTGGGTGACCTCATTAGACTTCTGGCCTCCTCGAAGTCCACCTGCTCCGAGGAGCTGCTCCACGGAGGCAGAGGAGGGCTCAGCAAGGGTGAGGGGGCTTCCAATCCTAAGCGGCCCACAGAGGCCCCTCAGGGTGCCCTCACCAGACACCTCTGCCCTGAGGTCCCGCTATCCCACCCAGAGCAGCTTAAACCAGAACCCCGCCCAGAGGCGGAACTCCAAAACAGCCTTTTTCTGAAGCTGCAAAAGCCAAAGATGATACGAGGAGCCACCTATTGTATGATGACAGGAAGTGTCCAGAAGAGCAAATTCAGGGAGACGACAGAAAAGGCTGTCGTGGGCCCGGAGAGGGGTGGGCCAGGGGAGGTCAAGGCTAAAGAGCACAGGATTTCTCTAGGAGGTGATGGAGACACTCTGGCATCAGAGACTGCTGATAGCTGCACAGCCTTGTGAACAAACTCAAAACCACCAACTGCGCACCCCAAACTGGTGCATCTTACATTATGTGAACCTAATCTCAATATTTTTTTTAAGCTCGACATGGCCACAGCATCTGTCCCAGACCACCTCCCAGCCCCGGGCGTGGCTACCTAGCAAAGTGCAGCCAGGGAATCCAGCATGCCCTGGACAGAGCACTGGAGACCCTGTGACCAGACTATGCACCTACAGGCGGGCAGAGAAAGCGCGGAGCGCAGAAGCCCGGCTGCCTCGGAATCCAGCTTCTGCCCTGCCATCTCCCGGCCTCGTGACCCGGGCTGAGTCACAATCTCAGAGCCTCGCCTTTTAAGGAAGGTCAGGACACGCCTGGCCAGAGCCAGGCTGCCAGTAAACACCCAATAACCGTCACTATCATTCATTTGCTTTCCGTTCTGGAACTTTCCCTAACTCCCTATGGGTCCCCCCCACCACCGCCGATACAACCTGGCAGTGATGGCCCCCTACAAAGCCCTGCAAGGCACTCCTTTTAAAAAGACGCTTTCTTCTGAGGTCCAGGCCGGCTCCCCTCTGGACCTGTTAGAGACACACGTGCGCCGAGGTATGTGGTGGAGGGACGCCCAGACGCCATCTCGGCTTTACAAGGGATCCAAGGTGGCTTAGAAATAAGACCTCTGCTGGCTCCACTCCTTGTCGTGGAAGTTCACTTTCCTTAAAGGAAAGAGAAGCCAACAATGGCTGCACATGTCATCTCGTTGAAGCCCAGCAGCTTTCCTATCAGGTGGCTATCAGGCGCCTGCTGTCCACGAACAAGGAAACTGAGGCTGGATGTCCCAGAACCCAAAGCCCAGAGGGGTGGGACTCCCGCTCCATGCGTACAAGGAGGAACAAAATGTCCAGAAACAAGACCCCTAAGATGTTTCCGAAGCTTCAAATCCGGGTGATTCTGAGCGCCGCCCTCCAGTGGGGGAGGCTGTGACCGTGTCCCTTCTGGATGGGGGGCCCTGCAGATGGTCCTCCGCCCTCACTCCGCACACATGCGCAGTACCCAGCAAACACGCCCACACCGACCGAGGCAGACACAAAAAACTGCCTGGAAAAGCCCCAGCCTGGTTTCGAGGAGAAGGCTCGCCTTTTTCCCATCGCTGCATCCTCGGATCCTCTCCCACATGGGAGGGTTACAGATCTCTAGCTAGCAAAGAGGAGTTGTAGAATACACGGGTGCAGGAGATGTATATTTTTCTCCCTACTGCGGCCTTTCAATTGATACATTTTTTAAGCCAAGAACTCCTACCGATAGTGCAAAAATGAGTCATAGATCAAGAAGGGGAGACAGACAGGGAGCGAGTGTGTGTGCGTGCAGATCACTGGCAAGAAAACCTGACCGTCCCCGCGCCCCCTCCCCCATGCCAAGACATTAATTCTCACAAGTCGGAGAAAATTACTATGCATGAATGCAAAAAGCATGATCAGGAGTAATTAACATGGCTTCATATGCAAATTTTATTAATGCAGAAGTACAAAGTCATTATGCAAATGAGACTTACGTCAACTCTCTTGACAAATATTCATCTCTGAGGCTCAAGTTTCTTCCTTTTTATTTATTTATTTAATTTCTCCCCCCCACCAACACAAGATTTTTTTCCTGGTTGTTTGGTTTTCTTGTTTTGTTTTGTTTTTTTGCAGGTGGGGGCAGGTAGCGCTGGTGGCCACTTCAGTGGCAGCAAACCACGAGGACTGTTTGACAAGTTTGCAGAGTTGTTTTTCAACCAGAGAAATTTATTCTTGCATTGTTGATTTTTTTTAGAGGTTGGGGGGGCTGCTGCTGGCAGGTACAAGACAGCACATAGGAGAAAAGGAAAAAAATTAAAAAAAAAAAAAGCTCTGGGCAGCAGCAGCCAATCACAACACCAGAGCCTATAATGAGGGCGATTGATGGCTGTTTGGCTTTTACTGCAGGGTAATGAACGAGGCACCAGTCTGAGGAGGGGGAAAATATGAATATTCATGAGACTGTGCTCCTGCCTTTGATGATTAAAGAAATTTTTAATATTCAAATAAGCACTTGCCAAGTGATTAACAAAGAACATGCACGCAGAAATATGGAAATGGGAGCCGGGAAAGATTTGAGAGGCGAACAGACTGCAGGAAAGGCAGCCCCGAATTTCATAAACAAGATAGGCAGATAACCCAATTCGCACGCGGGCAAATAAAAACATTTCTTTCGGATCGCTTCAATATTTTGCCAGCTACTTTGTCTTAAGGATGATTAAAAAAAAAAAAAGCTATGTATTAAGCAGGGCAGAGGGGGTCGAGGGGAGAGAGAGAGAGAGAGAAACCACAGGAAGTCAGACGCTGCGCTCTCACCGAAGAATCCTGGTTCTGGTCCTAGCCCAGCCCCCCTCCAACACTGATGGGGAATCGGGACTCCTTCCGGTTCAGTAGTGGAGAAGGAAACGGCAACCCACACCAGTATTCTTGCCTGAGAAATCCCACGGACAGAGGGGCCTGGTGGGCTACAGTCCACGGGGTCGCAAGGAGTCGGACCCGACTGAGCGAGCCGCCGGTCTGGTTTGGTAGAGAGGGAAGACGAAGGGAGGCCAGCTTAAACTTGAAAACCCAGCGACAGAGGTTCTGGCCTGCCTTTCTGGGGCACCTCGTGGCGGGGATACGGTCTGGGGTTGCCAGGTCTATCTACAGCACGTGGTCATTTGTTGCTTCGAGGCCAAAGGCAGGGGACCATGACGTCTAGAGCAAGAGAGGGTGTGATTCTCGGGGTCTGCAACCCGAAGAGCTCAGGGCCTCCTCTACTGAGGCCCTGGGCAAATCACCTAAGGCAGGTAGTCATTTGGGAAGATGGGGACCTCTCTGGGAGGCGAGTAGACTCAGACTCCAGCCCGGAGTCCGGCGTGGCCCCTGTGGGGCCACAGAGGGAAAGGGCTCCATGAATCCCGCAGCCTCCCTGAGCTGTCTGCCGGGGCCACAGGCTCCTATTTTAACAGCTCCACCATGGGTTCACACTGAAGCACATAATAAGGGTATTAGCTGGTAAAACGATCCTGCAGTTAAAATACATCTAATTAGCAGCCGATGACATCCATTTTGGCAATTTCCTATTTGAAAGAAGCAAAGTGCTACCTTAAATGAGACAGGCAGTGGGTACTCACCCGGCAAGCCCTAGCTTTCCCATCCTCTGTTCTTTCTGTCTTCCTTTTTGGGGAGGAACTAGGGAGGAGGTAGGGAGTGGGGGAGTGGCTGAGACGGGAAGAGACCAGAGTCTAAGCAGTCTCCTTGTTACTCCGTTTCAGAGTTATATGGGTCCCCGGGGAGGGGTACCGAGGGTGGGGGGTGGGAGTGGAATAAATTCCTTCACTCTACAGGTATTATTTCATGTCTTTTTCTTAGTTTTTAATAACCAAGTTCTGGGAACCAGCAAAGACTAGAACTCGTTCTGCATTTCATTATAAAATATGTAACAATAAGTCAAAGCAGAAAGGGAAGTGGACGCGGTAAGTCACCATGAGAACCTGCAAGCCCAAGGTCAGGTCCCCAGCCCTGGGTGAGTGGGTGTGAGGCATGGCTGGGTCACTGCACCAGAGCGTTTGGGGGACCCGGAAACCCGCTATGGGAGCTGGGACTCCCCAAGTCCCAGTTCCCACTACTGGATTCAAATTTAGTCACACGAGTCTGAGCACCCATCAGGGAGTCCTGGCTGCCGTGGGTTTGGGCTTGGGGATACATGGGTGAGTATCCTTTAGAAAAGAAGCAAGGAAAAGGAGAAATGAAGTCTCACAGGGTTTGCACAGCTGTGTTTCAAGCCTTCCCTCAGGGTCATTCCGGGGGGCGCATAGAAACATAGCTCCCATCCATTTTGGCCTTTACTGGGGCCCCGAGCTACAAACAGCCGTCCTCTACCTGGCTGGGAGGTGGGAATCCCAACGCAGGTGGAAGGGGCTGCCTGGCGTCCCTCATCACAGCCTGGGCTGGGCCGGGCTTAGAGAGGAACAACCGTGGGTACCCAATCCCAGGCAGCAGAGAGGGAGGAGCCTGCAAGAACATCTCTGGGCTTAAGGCCCCGTCCACTGCCATTCCCCCAAGGACCATCCAGAGACCATCAGGAGCCCACAGTGACCTCGGGGCATCTTCCTGCCCACACATTCTCAAGAAGACCCGGCCTCTGTGAGGAGGTCAGAAGCACAGCCCTCCTGACACCCCAAGCCAGGCAGCCTCCTGCTGTGTGCGCCCCCACCCCCGCCCCGTACGCTCCTGAGATCTGACACGCTGAATCACCCACTTCAACTATTTTTGCTCCCCGCACCCCACAAAAGGGAGAGGCAAGGACGGGAACAACCGTGCACCCCCAACCCCACCACCAAACTCGCTGTCTTCCCTCCACCAGGGCTCAAAAAGGGAACACCCCCCGCCCAGCAGCTGCGTCTTGCAATTAGAAGCAGGCACATGGTTCCCCCCGCCCCCACCAGGTCCAAAAGCAACTGTTCCAATGCCTCCAATCCCAATCTCCGCAAGATGCCAGCAGCTAAAATACACCGGGCAGCAAAACCCTTCCCACGCCCTGAGTCAAAGATTGGTGAGCTTAGATCACCAATTCAGCAACCTTCCATGGCCCCTCCAAAGGGCCCAGTGAGGGAGCAGAGGAGATTTCAGGCGCTGTTGGGGAGGCAGGCTGAACCACACCCTGAGGACCATTCGGGGTAAGACAGAGGCAGCTGACCGAGTACTCAGGGCTGACCATGCCAGCCCTCAGCAGGCACCAGCAGGAAAGAGTGCACAGCTTAGGCTCTCTTTTTGCTGTCTTTTGCGGAAATCTCTGGAGCTCTCTGAACTGCTGGCATGCCAGTAAACACAATCACTTGACCTCCAACCAGGAGGTGAGGCCTGTGTACCATGGCTTCCGGCCACACACAGATAAATAGGTATGAAATCTCTGGGGTGACCTCAGCAGGAAGGGTCGGCCAAAGGAGGACCCACAATCCTGGAATGGGCAGGCCTGGGGACAACAGAAGGTGAACCACGTATCTCACTAGCTAGAAAAATATATGCATGCACATCCATTATAGAGAGATCATACGTATATGCATACACGCACGCACACATCAACAACACGGACAAGTTAAAATGTCTGCATGCATTCCATGCAAACTACAGGGGCCAAGGACAAACCCGAGCTGACAGATCCTATGAGTCTCGCCAGCAAAAACAGCTGACCAATACCTAGCAGAGGAATGTCCCCTTCCCCCTGATCTGGGCCTTCTGATCAGAAGCTGGGCACTGGCTTCCATCTTTAGCGGTTTCTGCCCTGAAACACACACATCCAAGAGCCTCCAGTCATTTTCTCTTGGGCGGCATCAGGAGCCACAAACAGTCAACTACATGTATCTTCACGAAGCGCCCCTGGCCGAAAAGCTCAGTCTACATGTGCAAATCAGAAACCGGTTAGATCATTCGGATTTCAAGCAGGAAGAATCTGGGACTTGGGGTCAGGATGCTATGACTCCTTCCCTGACAGCCAGGGTCCAATGACCAGCTTGGCCAGGCAGGCCTTAGACACGTCCCCATTCATTTCAGGCAGAGGGGAGGGGTGGGGAGGAATCCACAGCCAAGACAGAAGTCACATGTCACATGAAGGGAAGTAAGCCAGGAAGTGATTCTTCAGATTTGGTGCCTACAGTGGGTTTTAAACTAAGGGCATGTTTATCTTTTGCATCAGCATTCACTGGGCCTGGCACGTGAGGGAATCCTGGGAACACTAAATCCTGACGCTCGTTCACAAACCGGTGAGCTCACGGGTGGTCGTGGTTTGCACCAACTCCAACGCTGGCTCTGCCATGCACAGAGTGCACGATGCAGTCACAGGAACCAAGTCTGAACTGTGAGAGTCCCAGAGAATTAACAACGAAAGCAAGGCAGCACAACCAATGAGAAGAACTTCCAGTCAACGCAGAGCCCAGCAAGGAGGTCCCCGCGATCACTCAGTCCGAGAGGAGCGGGCAGGCAAAGAGACCAGCAGGTGCAGGTGGAGTTGTGGATTTGAAGAAGGTAGGCATCATGAACCTCCCAGCTGGCTCAATAGTAAATAATCTGCCTGCCAATGCAGGAGATGCAGGTTCGATCCCCGGGTCAGGAAGATCCCCTGAAGAAGGGAATGGCCAACCCACTCCAGTATTCTTGCCTGGAGAATCCCATGGACAGAGGAGCCTGGCGGGCTACAGTCCGTGGGGTCGCAAAGAGTCGGACACAACTGAGCGCACACTTGCACACACAGGCATCATCAACCTTTTTTTATGATCAGACCGTAAAATTCTCTACCTGGGCAGTAAGGCAATATGCAGCCACAACGGCCAGCAGAGTTCCTTGTTTTATAAGGAGTCGAAATTTAACGTGATTAGTGGAATGCTCAAAAAACAATAAATAATAAAGTAAGGGAGGAAGAGAAGGAGTAAGGGAAAGGAAAAAAAAACAGAAAAATCTAATTGTATTTAAAAAAAAAAACCTGCTACAGCAAAAACGCCTTTTCTGGTTTTAGTTCTATTTATTAGAGGTACAAGCAATTGATCTCTACTATTGTAATAAAAACCCCAGCTCCCCCCTGCATTTGTTGTTGACTGAGTCTATTTTTTTTTCCTCTCACTTCATTTTTACCTTTTGCTAATGGACATATAGAATATGAGGTTCAACGCTTTGCATCACGTAAGAACAAAATCTTTCTATGGCCTCTTTATGTTTCTAAGCCAAGTCTGAAATGTCACTGACTAAAACGTGAACAGGCCTGTAATTACTTCCAACAAAGTAGTTCCCTTTAACTGAGTTTTCTGTATGTAGACGGCATTTCACACACATATTGTGAGCCTTCCTTTCAGCGCAGGTAGCGTTTGATGGCGAAAATCACAAATTTCTCTTCTAAGGGAGCCGTCTGACAGCCACCTTCTTACTTCCTTTTCGACACGAAATCATTTTCCTCTCCCAACACACCAACGGTGACATACAGTGTGTGCACAACAAAATTTGTAAAAATTAACACTTTGCAGGATTAATTTAATAAAGATTGTTAGCACATTAACACCAGTAACATTGCTCCTTGCGATTCAATCTAGCCTCACTCCCAGTGCCGCTGTAACAGGGGTTTACGTTCAGCTGAGGTTTATACCGCTATTTAATATAATTAAAGAAACCGGTAGCGCGGTCCTCAATGGAAATATCATTTCTGTTGCAGAGTATTCCCATTAGAAACTGGGGGGAAATCAGAGCACTCTGACTTTGATTTTGTTGTCATTTTTCCCCCCCTCGGCTGTCTTTGAAGCAGAACCGATGTCCTGCACTCAGGCTGAATTCACTGCAAAGACTCCTTGATAAGACCAGCCTCGCCTCCTGGCAGGAACACCCAACATTTCTGTACCACTGTTTTGATTTTGAAACTGTTAAGAAAAAAAGAACTGTATTTTTTAAAATCTGTAGTTAATATATTCGGCTGTAACTCTCTGCCCAGCAAACAGCCTCACATGGTGAAAATGACTTTTCAAAGACCGCCCAAACAGCATCGTGGATAAAAACCCAGAGGAAGGGACGCCTCCCTGGTTTCTCTTCTATATAAACAATGATAGTATAGCTAGAATCCTAACAAGTTCCCCTCTCGGAACCTGGACCAGACTCGAGCTTACAACCTGAGGGTGATCACAGCCAGTACTGCTCAGGAGGCCTCTGAAACTAAACAGACCAGAACCAACCCGAAAACAGGGGGACAAAAAAAAAATCGTGTACCACGTCACCCAAAATGGCAGAGAAAATTAAGTCTTGAGACTGAAATGAACCTGACTCAGCTCTCTGGGCTGAGACAGCCCCTTCTCATCCGCCGGCTGCCTCTGGCCCCTGGAGCGGCCAAGTGCGAACAAAAGTGAGACCCTTTCTAAATCTGCTGGCCGCAGGTCCCCATGTTGTGGGGTGGGAGTGACTGGGTGGGTTTTTTTCCTCGCCTTCCCTAAGTGCATTTTAATACCCTCAGTCTACATCCTAATTTCTTTGGGGAGGAAAAAAAAAAACATTAGTGTCACTTAAAAAACGTCACTCTGTTTTGCAAAATGCAGCAGCTTCCTTGGCAGAGAGAGAGGCTGGCTGGCATTATCCCCTCGTTTGACAAAACTACTATTTCTGGGCATGTGCTCAAAAACAGGTAGGAAGCAAATGCTGAGAAATAAGGAAGTAAAAACAGCCAACAGATTTTTCACTCCCAAGAACGCCAAGCGTAAACATGATTTATTTAGCTGTGTTTAGCGTCTGTCCTCCACGCAACTACGAGCCCACTTGGGTTGAAGGAAGGGTGGGGAGGAGGTGACGGTGTTGGGGGTGGGGGCAAAGGGAGGAGGACAGTGGGGGACAGAAAGAAGGAGGGGTGGGAAGCCAGGAACCCAGGATAGATCAGGACTTTCTGAATGGTTCTATTCAGAGTTTTAGAAGAACAAGAATCTTTTTGCCCCAAAATACATGCATGTGTCAAAAGAAGGCAGCAGTAATCGGCTGGTGAATTAACGAGCTGCCACTAACAAAAGATAGAAGACACAGTTCACACAAACAACATTTACACGGGTGCAGCACGCTTCTGTACGCCGCCCGCCCCCCACCCCGACCCAGCCAGCCCCCCATTTGCCTTCCTGTTTTTCCAAACCAGGTGAGCTGGGTGCAAGGACCAGGGAGGAAGCCCTCTGGGTTGGGGGGTTCTGGGCTTCCAAGCCCAAGGGGAAATATCACTGGCTTCACTGCCCACCCTTGCATGCCCACGTGGAATTGACTGAGATCTGTATTCAATTAAGGAGCACCAGCCAGCTTCTGGCTCTAAGCCTGCACCAACACAGGCTACGCGGATCTGCCGTGCCCCTGCCACCCGACTCTAGCTCCCATGCCGATGCCAGGGAACCAGGGCTCCACCGCGTCCCCCGTGGAGAAGGCAGAGTGCCACACTCCCCAACTCCCACTCTCAAGCCTGGGTCTTGGCCCTCCTGGAGGGAACCAACCCAATATACCAAGAAAGCATTGGTATTTTCCAACTAGCAAACTTAAAAAGCCAGAGGTTTGGGGCCTTGCCAGAGATGATCCCTATTAAAAATCGAATTCAGGTCATTCAGGATTTGCTTTGTTTCGAAACCTCATCGAAAGAAAAACAGCAACAAAAATGTAAGACGAACCCCCAACAGGACACATGGGCCTCCCACTTCCCCTGTGAAGGTATCATTTCGGGGCAGCCAGCTGTGTGCTCAGTGGGCATAAATGCCAATTTCTGTTAGCTTTGCGATGCGGTGGCATAGCAAACCGAGAATTTCCTCACCAGTCTGCACCGAGCACTTTCCCCACCTGCACCAAGCAAGACTGTGCACTTACAGGCTGCCTGCTGTATGTATTCCTCCCCACCCAAATCTACACTCCCTTTACACTCCTCACCTGGGGCCAGACACCCAACATCAGGAAAGACACCTTTTCTGGGGTGTTCAGGTCAAGGACAACAGCTCTGTACTAGAATTCTGAGTCACATGGCAGCCCCCAACAACAACCAGGAGCTGAGGGAGAGGGGGCAGCTCCCTAAAATGAAAGAGGATGAGGAAAGGGTCTCCTATTGGTATCAGGTCCCTCAATCGGAAATTCAAGTCCTGCCCCTCACACCCCTCCTCAACCCTCTAATTCCTTCCCCTCTTAGAGAATGACAGGCTACACAAGTAGCTGTTTGGTTCCTTTCCCTTTTGCAAATTAGTCACCCTGCCCCCGTGGACTAAACAAAAACAGTCGACACTTTCATGATGTCTTTGCAATCAGCAATTACTGTACTTCACTCCTCCAGAATGGTGTGTTTTCATATCTGGACGGTGGCAGGAGCGTAAACAATGGGATAGCCCCATTTTACAGATAAAGAAATGAAGAGATGAACTGGTCTGCCCTGGGTTAAGAACAAACCCATTTCAGCCCTGTAGGTGTTTTTGCTTCTACACCAGGGGTGCTCCTACACGGCCCCCAGCACATCAGCAAGGGCAAAGACAAGTTTAACCCAGAGTCAGATGCTGCCTTGGAGGCCACGCTCCTAGAAAACCCTCTAAGAAAATCTAGATTGCTCAAAGTAATAACACTGAAGATGCTTAATGTACCTCTGGAGGAGGCCTCCCTGGGATCCCTCCGGCTACCAATTTCATGGGTATTTCAACACGATCCAACCCACAAAATCCCTCATTCTCAAGCAAAGCTTCCACACATGACAAGGCTAGCCACTTGGGCCCTGCAAACTTGTCCCACGGCTCAGAACAACATGCCTCAAAGGTAGCCCACCCGCCACTCAGACACAGAAAGGTGTGCGTCCGCCAGAGGAGAACAAACACTCACGGGGCTGCGGGCCCTCTCTGAGGATTCTGAATGAGAATCTTCCACCACTCTGCCCCAAACCTCAACCAAAATCGAGAGGGAGAAATCACTCATAATTTTCATCACTGTTGAGTCGTCAAAATAAAGAAAACAGAAATAAGGTGGCCTCCTCCTCCCTGTGACAGCCATTAAATCACCAGTCGCACGTTTACCTGTCTTGCAAGCAAAACCTGAACAGTCACCCCACGCCCCCCCCAACACACACACACCTTGTCTCCAAAAATCCCAAAATGGACATCTCTCTAAAGGAACTGCACAGACCCAGGACGGGGCCCCTGGAACACACACCCATAATTAGTGTTTCTTCTTTCTTTCTGTAAAGGAATCCGGTAACATAAATATTAATCAAACACGAGAATCTGCCTCTTCAGTCTTGGACCATTATGCGTGCGGGATTGTGATCTTTACCCGTATTTACAGATATTCAAAGGCAGATTCTATCTTGTTAGAACTGTTATAAATGGACGTCTGAGAAATCAACGAACAAGTTCAGGCACATAAGAAAACCTTCCTGTCCAGGACTGGCAGCAGCTTTGAGTTCCCAAGTGTTGAATTTGTTACCTTTTCCGTAGGCCTTTCAAAAAAAAAAATTGACAAATGCCTTCAGATTCCTCCAGCAGAAAAAAAAGCAAGCTGCTCAAAAGTTCGGGTAAGCTAAATCTGAGATTTTTTTTAAGATCAACTCTTACTCAAAATGCCACGAAGGCATTGTTTACAAAAAACGTTAGCCTCTGAGAGCAGAGAGAGTGCCATATTAATATTCTGTTATGATCTGGGTCAGCCCAAATCATAAATATATATGTATATACATATTTTTTCAAATTATCTTGACTCTCGTTATAGCAAATATATTCTGCTTGATTCAGACCTATTTCTGAAATAATGGAAAATAGAGACATGGTTCCAATTCTAGCTAGAAAAGCTGTCATGGTGAAGGTAAACTTTTAATCTTCTATAGGCAAACAGCATACATTTTTATTTCCAGAGCAACAGCTTTGGGAAAATGTTTGAACATTCTCTTAAGAGCTTTGTGGTAAATACATTGGGCGTCCAACCAATGCTTTTCTGGGTCTCTAAGGGCCTGTTGGAGTGCTTTAAACAATTGGAGGCCAATTTTTAGGAAGCAAAAATAAAGAGAGACTCCTAGCAAGGTGACCATTTGCATTCAAATTCTCTTTGGGGGAGTTATTGTACGAGGTCGGCCTAGAGGAAGGCCTGACATTAATTCCCTGTAATTCCAGGAGGCTTTGTGCCCCATTCCGGTGGAGGGCTGCATTCCCACACAATTGGGAAAACACTTTTGTTCTCGAGTGTTTTAAATCCCAGCCCCAGGAATTCCCTCTAGAAAAGCAGGCTCTCTCTCCTCCCCCGCAAAAAAAAAAAAAAAAGGAAAAACTCCGAAGAATACCACTTTTGGACAGGGCTTTTTGGCTCCGGATGGACACAAATTATGCACACGGGGACTCTTTGAGGAAGGCGCTTTCCAACCGAGCCTCACCTGGATCTAGGGAGCCGCCGGGCTCTGTCGGGCCAAGGTGGGTGGATGAGGGCGGCACGACCCTCCAGAGCTTAGGCAGCAGGAGGAGAGGGGACCCCCCAGCCCCTCCCCAAGATCCGGGACCAGAGCCCGCGCAGGAACGCCACCCCAGGCCGGGAGGCCCGCCCCTTGTGCTCGGCGGTTCGGGGAGGGGGGCCGCTCGCAGGACTTTTCATGGGTCCTGAAATGCAATTCCCCACGCCCCGGGAAGGTCACCAGCGCGGGCGCCCGCCGGGGGTCCGGGGAGGGAGCAGCGGCAGGGGTGGGAGGAGGGGGCGGCCCAGAGCGCACAAAGGGGCCCCCGGGCCGGCGGCCTCCCCGCCCTTGACCTTGGGTCTCCGCCTCCATCCATCTCCGAGCGCGGCCAGGGAAGGGGGCTGGCCCGGGGCCAGGGGCGAGCTCGCTGGGCGGCTTCGGAGCAGGGGGCCGCCAGGGGGCCGCCTGGGGCCGGGGGGAGGGTCTCAGAAAGAAAGACTCGGGGCAGCCAAGTGCTCCCAAGAAACCTGCATTCCAACCCCCCCTCCCCGCGGCTCCTTCGGGCGCCGGGTCCTGGAGGGTCTCGGATTCACTGCACGCCTCCGCCCCCAGGGAAAAGTGGCCTGGAGGCGCGAAGGAGGCCCCCTTCCCCTAGGCCGACCCGAGGCCTCGGCCGCCCCCCGCCCTCCTCGGCCCCCGGGGGGAGGGGAGCTGTCACGGGAGGAAGAAAGCAGCGCGCCTTCCCGGCGAGGCCAGACGCGGGCAGGGTCAGCTGCGCCTCCTCCGCCCGCCCCTCGCCGCCCCGCTCGGGCAGCTGGTCCATTAAGCCCCCGAATTATGCATGGGCCCGGAGCCCCCCTCGGCCCTCCCGCGCCTGGAGGACACAGGCTCCGTGCGCCGCCGCGGCCCGGGACCTGGAGGGCAGGAAGGCATGGCTGACGGTCGCACAGCCCGCGCGCCCGGGGCGCAGGCCGGAGTGGCCGCGGGAGAGTCGGCCAGCCCGGCTGCCCCCAGCGGGGCCCAGACGCGCCCAAAGGAGAGGGGCACCGGCCGCAGGGGAGGCCGCGGAGCCATCAAGAAGTTGCCAGAGTGTCCGCCCATTTCCCGGACGGGGTCGGGGTGCAGCCCTGCGCCCCCGCCGGAGCTCGGCGTTAGCCGCCACGGGAAAGGCTATTGTGCGCCTGGTCTCGGCTGGGAAGAGGGACTAAGGGACCCCCACCTTGGAGGGCCCCCCGGGGGGCGGGGCCTCAGTGCTGTCCCCGCCCCCCTCCCACGGGGGAGGGGATGATTTGCAGGTGGTGGGCGCCGTCGCGGGGGGGAGGGGAGGGGTGGGAACCAGGCCCGGGGGTGGGGGAGTCACTGGAGAGCCTGGGGGAACGGGGCGGGGGGCGCGGCCAGAGGAGTCTTACACGTGGCGACCGTCCGGACACACGGACAATTGCATTAGTGGTGGGGCAGGTAGCGCCCAGTTTCAGGAGAGCGGGAAAGGGGTTCAGTCTCAAGAGCTGGGCGGAGTTAAGATGTCCATCTTCCCACCCTACCCCGCTAAGGCCCAGACGACCCAGGCCCCACAAGCGACCCGGCCCCAAAGCGCGGGGACAGCCTCGCCCGACCCGGGGAGCCAGGCGTTGCCCGCACACGGCAGGCCGCGTTCCACGTCTGGGACCGTGGGGCCGCGGGCTGCACGACCCCGACGCCAGAGCGTGGACTTGTTTGTGTCTTAGGCCCCGTTTGTGTCTCTTCCCCCTCCTCCCGATCCCAAGCAAAGGCCAGGTCAGGAAAATTACATACTTCTTTTTCCCCGGGGAATCAAGTCGCCTCGCCTCCTTCTGCAGGGAAAGTTTTACAAGCCAGTGATGTCAACGATGCCGGGAGAAGACCACACTGTTTAGATTTCTTAATTGGCTGGCTTTGAACTCGGGGTGGGAGGGGGAAAGACTCCACTGGCTCCCTTGGAGAACTTGGTTTTGTGGGGTCTAGCAGCCTCAACCTTTTCAGCCAGTCGCTGGGGTGGGAGGGGGCCATCAAAGGTTTGTCCTGCTTCTCCTTTAAGGAGAGGAAGGACCCTAGATGACTGTGGTCATACTAAACCCAGGACAGGCAGTTCCTGACCCCCAGCCCCAGGGGAGGACCCCTAGAACCCTGCTGGTGGGGGGGGGGGGGCGCTAAACTCTCCAGATGCCATTCTCTGGCCCAAAAAAGCCAGAGGACCAGGTACCAAAAAAGCAGGCGAGCTACCTGCTTCCAACGCAAGGGATGAGGGTCAGATCCCTGGTCCCTTTATTTTTTGAAATAAAGCCAGTGCTTTCTCTGCTACTTTCCTGGATCCCTTTGTTACCCGGTGTAGGGAGGGACAAGCATATTTTCTGGACACGGCTGGGTTAAACAGATGAACTCCCACACACACCATCGCAGCCCAGGCACTGGGGCTGACAGGCTGCAGGTCTCTGCACACGCAGGTTCATCATGGGTGGGAAAGGACCTGTATACAGCTTTGAGTCTGGACTCACCTGCCTACACCTAAGGCTGTGTCCACACTGGCAACATGAAGGCCATGGAAGCTGCCCAGGGGTCAGCAGCCCTGATCAACAGTGCCTTGACTTAGAGAACAAGCTGGCTGTCACAGGCTAGGGAGTCTACCCACTTTTGAAGGCACATCCAAGTAACTACCTTCTCCTCACCACCAGGAAGGGAAGATTCTGACTTCTCACCTCCAACCAAAGACCCTTTCGTTGCTATTTTTCCACCCCAAGGAGCCTAGGGTCCCAGTTTCCATGCTGTCTGAGCAGCAGTAGGGCAACCCCTCTCCCAGAGGGGTCTCTCATTCACAGGGTCCCACCTCTCTTCCCCTGGCCTCCCCCTCCCACATGACCCAGCCTCCCCACAGACTCCTCCTTCCTGGGGACGGCCCCCTCCCCCTGGGGAGTGGGGCGAGGAGGCCTCCAGATCAAAACCAGTAGATGAGGAAGAGGACCCTAAAGAAACCCACTTAAAAACAAAATAAAGCAGAGCCTTGAAACGTCCCTGCAGTTAGGACTCTGTGCTTTCAACACAGGGCGTGCGGGTTAGACCCCGGTCCAGAACCAGGATCTTGAACACGGCCACAGGCAAACAAGATGAAGCCTTACAGTCTCCAAAAAGGCCTCCCCCACCCCCGAGTCCGGACCCACCATGCCATCTGGAGCGCCTCCCTGGGCTCAATTCCAGCAAAGCTGACACTCCTGCCCCCTTAGGTCACTGGTTGCCGCCTAGCAGTGCCTGGGCCAGGGTGGGTCCAGATTTTGTGGGGCCTGAGGTTTATACAATTGGGGAAGGAGAGGTCCTCTTAACAACCACACCACCCACCCACATCTACAGGACGAGGGACAGTGCCCAGAAGGCGCCTGGTCACTCAAGGGACCCGGAGTCTAAACTCGATGCCTGTCACAGGGCAGCACCAAATCCTCCCAGAAGAATCGTCACAGCTTGGAACAGAAAGAGACCTTGTATATCCTTTAATGTAATACTTATCATTTTCAGTCACCAATATCTTTAAAGAAAACTTACTTCCTAAGCCCACTATGTAACAAATGAGGAAAGTCCTGGAATGAACTTTCTTTATTCGATAAAATTAAACTTTTAGGCTTCTTTTAAAAAAAAAGGGAAGGGAATTTCGGTGGGAAGTTGGAATCCGCCCCTCACCCTGGCACCAGGCTCTTCCACCTGTTAGAAACCGCTGGTCACTCCTTTTCCACTAAGGAACCTCAGGCCCAGAGAGGAAGAGGGTCTGCTCAAGGTCACACAGCATGCAGGCCACAGGTTTGGGTCCTGCCTTTCCCCAGGCTTCATGCAATAAGCCCACAGGCCTGTTGCTAACCCAATCCTGACCCTGGGGGTCAGCTCCTAATTAGATGGCTTTTTCACAGACAGCAGAAAGCACAAAAAATCCACAGACATGCGTCGGACGGCAGTGGGGTGCACCCCACACCACACCCCAGGTTCCATCATGGAGCTTCACCCTTAGGAAATTGAGAGCAGAAAGGGCCCTGCCAGCCACAAAGACCCACAGGAACCCCAGGTGCCTGGGCTACCCGGAGATGACCAGGTGAGGACCCCCAGGCCACCCTGTGAAGGTCACTTCCTGGCTGGAAGTCAGGAGCCTGGTTTCTAGACACGACCATGCCGCTGACTCACAGGACACGGGCAGGTTAGGCAGGCATCATCCCTCGCCCACCGACTCAGCACAGCGCAGGGTGGCTGAGCAAGGCGCCTACCCTCACCGTGACTCGGTTTCCTCATCTACAAAATGAAAGTAGTATCTGATTTACCACCCTAGTGGGGCGGAGACGGTGGATGGGAGCATGGGATGAAATGTGACCACGGGCAGCACAGGCTTCACCACAGGAAAGAACACGGCTGCGGCGTTCACACCCAGGGCCCCTGCTCACTGGCTGTGTGACCCTGGGCCAGTGACTGCACGTGTCTGTGCTCCAGCCTCCTCTTCTGCACAGTGAGGCTGCTGGGAGGATGACATCAGTTAACATGTGTAAAGCCCTTCAAACAGTGACTGGCACGTTGTAAGCGCTAATGAGGATGTGTTAAATTAAAAACCCAAATACGAAAAACTCAAATCTTTTTGTCTCCTCGGTGAAAGAGGAATCCCAGGGCACGGGGTGACATCCAGGCTGCCTTATTTATGGAGCTGTCTTAGCCCACTCCTGAGAGATTCTGGAGCTGCTGGTTATGCATTAGTCAGCCATGAAAATTAGGGGATGCGGCGGTGGGGGGGGGGGGAGCTGTCAAAAGGCTAATAAAATACTTAAGTCAACGGCTAACTATTTACTGTCAAATAAAAGCCCTAATAATAATAACAATAATGGAGGCTGAATGTTGGTTAGGTTCTCTCTCTTCTTTACTTTCCTTCCCCTTTTCTGCACTCCTGCTGGAAGTATGGATCCACCTATATAAATCGTCTCGTAAGGTCCCTAACTGAAAGGGGGAGGAACTGACCCTTTTGCTGACCGGTATTTTGCGTCCCCTTCTTAGTTCAATACAACTTCCAGCTACGACTTGGTGCTACAGTCTTGTTGCGGAGCTTACTGACACTCTTTGCCGTGGTGTGAACAGATTACAAAGGTTACCTGCTGTCTGCTGCCTCCCTGAGACCGCCCATCCCCATTTACAGGAGAGGAACCCAAGACTCCAAGAGAGGAAACGGCTTGCCGTGAGCTGCAGGGCTGGGCAGCCTGGTGTGGCCAGAGCCCTGCCAACAACCAAGTACACAAGCTCAGACAAGTCTCTTAACAGGCAAGGATGAGCAAAGCAGAGAACCTTCCGGCTCAGGCCAGAACCCCATGCACTCCACTGGCGACTACTATTTAACAGTTACAGTGCACAGGGACCAGAACAGGCGTGTGTGTGTGCCTATGTGTACATGGGTGTGTTCTCAGTCGCGTCCAACTCTTTGCGAACCCATAGACTGTAGCCTGCCAGGCTCCTCTGTCCATGGGATTCCCCAAGCAGGAATACTAGAGTAGGTTGCCATTTCCCTCTCCAGGGGAACTTCCTGACCCAGGGATCGAAACTGCATCTCCTGCACTGCAGGCAGATTCGTAACCACTGAGCCACCTGAGAAGCCAGTATACACATAGATTGTCTAAACCACACCTTAGAACAACCCTGACCGATAAGAATCCTGAAGGATGATGCTGTGAAAGTGCTGCACTCAATATGCCAGCAAATTTGGAAAACTCAGCAGTTTCCAGAGGACTGGAAAAGGTCAGTCTTCATTCCAATCCCAAAGAAAGCCAGTGCCAAAGAATGCTCAAACTACTGCACAATGGCACTCTTCTCACACGCTAGTAAAGTCATGCTCAAAATTCTCCAAGCAGGCTTCAGCAATATGTGAACCGTGAACTTCCAGATGTTCAAGCAGGTTTTAGAAAAGGCAGAGGCACCAGAGATCAAATTGCCAACATCCGCTGGATCATGGAGAAAGCAAGAGAGTTCCAGAAAAACATCTATTTCTGCTTCATTGACTATGCCAAAGCCTTTGACTGTGTGGATCACAATAAACTGTGGAAAATTCTGAAAGAGATGGGAATACCAGACCACCTACCTCTTGAGAAACCTGTATGCAGGTCAGGAAGCAACAGTTAGAACTGGACATGGAACAATAGACTGGTTCCAAATAGGAAAAGGATTACGTCAAGGTTGTATATTGTCACCCTGCTTATTTAACTTATATGCGGAGTACATCATGAGGAACGCTGGGCTGGAAGAAGCACAAGCTGGAATCAAGATTGCCAGGAGAAATATCAATAACCTCAGATATGCAGATGATACTACCCTTATGGCAGAAAGTGAAGAGGAACTCAAAAGCCTCTTGATGAAAGTGAAAGAGGAGAGTGAAAAGGTTGGCTTGAAGCTCAACATTCAGAAAACAAAGATCATGGCATCCAGTCCCATCACTTCATGGGAAATAGATGAGGAAACAGTGGAAACCGTGTCAGACTTTATTTTTGGGGGCTCCAAAATCACTGCGGATGCTGATTGCAGCCAGGAAATTAAAAGACGCTTACTTCTTGGAAGGGAAGTGACGACCAACCTAGACAGTATATTAAAAAGCAGAGACATTACTTTGCCAACAAAGGTCCGTCTAGTCAAGGCTATGGTTTTTCCCGTGGTCATGTATGGATGTGAGAGTTGGACTGTGAAGAAAGCTGATCGCCGAAGAATTGATGCTTTTGAACTGTGGTGTTGGAGAAGACTCTTGAGAGTCCCTTGGACTGCAAGGAGATCCAACCAGTCCATTCTAAAGGAGATCAATCCTGGGTGTTCATTGGAAGGACTGATGCTAAAGCTGAAACTCCAATACTTTGGCCACCTCATGCGAAGAGTTGACTCACTGGAAAAGAGTCTGATGCTGGGAGGGATTGGGGGCAGAACGAGAAGGGGACAACAGAGAATGAGATGGCTGGATAGCATCACTGACTCGATGGACATGAGTTTGAGTGAATTCCGGGAGTTGGTGATGGACAGGGAGGCCTGGCGTGCTGTGATTCATGGGGTCGCAAAGAGTCGGACACGACTGAGTGACTGAACTGAACTGAACTGAACTGACCGATAAGAAGGATTAACTCCATTTTACAGGAAACTGAGATTTGGAGAGGTGGACACTTAGCTGAAGATCCTACAACAAGTCACCGCCAAAATATCAGTTCTAGCCCTGGTCCATTTGAATTATTGCTTTTATTTTATTGCTCTTCTGCCACCTGTGTCTCCAAACCTTCACCAGGAAGTGTGGGCAACTGTATGGGCATGTCTAGGACTGCATCAAGGTTTCTGGGGGCCTGAGGTTTCCTGGCAGTGTTTCCAAGGGTCACACCTGAGACAGGCTTCAAAGAACACCTTGAATGGGGTCTGGAGATAGTGCCTGCCATCAACGGCTCCACCAGCCAGGCAAATTAGAGTCCCTTTCCCTAAAAGCCTACATACTCTGTGCAATATGAAGAAGCCAGGCAGACCCGAGTCTGATTCCACTTTGCTGTGTGACCTCGGGCAAGTCCTAAACCTCTCTGAGCCCCAACTCAAAGTGGGATTAGAAACATCTATTTCAGAGTGGGGTTAACAGTATCTGTTTCAAGGTGAGATTTCAGCCCAAGAAAAGCACCGAGCTCAATGGGTGACCAGGTTGGCCCCCACTTACCCACCACCCACCAGCCCTGCCCAAGCTCTGAGGTCAGTCCTGCAATGCCCAGCACCCCAGCCAGAACCTAAGGCCATGTCCCTCAGACAGAACAGGCCACAACTCCTTGGTGCAGACAGAACTAATAATTAGCTGTCACAATTTAATAATAAAAATATATAATCCATGCCACAACACACATGGATTTAACTAATCTTAATTTGAAGGGAAAATAACAACTCTAAATATATCAAATGCAGGTTTTTTTTAAGACAACCTGCAAGTAGGGTTTATCTCCAGTTTCCAGCACGAGCAAGTTATTTAGTTTTTCCCACTGGCCAAGCTAATATTCTTTTCTCACATTTATTTTATTTATTTTTTACAGTCTGAAACGAACCTTCTCCAAGCAGCAGTGTAAATCCCCTGGATGAGCAGAAGCCCTTTTCTGCAATGCATTTTGTCACTGGGACCCCAAACCAAAGCCCTGGCCTATGCCTTGCCTGCTACGTGAACCCTGCCCTCCACCCACAGGTGAATCTCCAGTCCTTCCAGGTTCCTTTACCAGGAAGGTTCCTGATAAAGGAACCAGGTGGAGCTATCACGGCACAGACCTGCCCGCCGCCTCCAGCCCAGGGGGGTCTGCCACCTTCTGTCACCTGCTGCCTGTCTCCTGCATTTCTCCAGAAAGCTGACACTTGGCGTTTGGGGGAAAGAGCAAAGAAAAGACAAACCTATGGCTGACAGCTGATGGCTCATTCCTCCCTTGATAGCTTCATTTGGTTGTGGTAGGGGTGATAACGCACAAAAATGAAATACCTGTGATCAGGAGCTATACAGTGGAAATTCTAAGGCGGAATCTGGAGGGAATGGCTGAGAGACATCCAAGATAAGTTTTCAGGACACTGACTCTGAAAGGCAAGCATCTCACACACCGCCAGGCGGGGTCCACACTCTTTTCAAAGCTTTCCAGACGCTTCCATTTCTCAGGGGTCTCCCTGAGCCCAGACCCTGTGCCGGGTGGGCGCTTAACACTCTCATTTCATTGAATTCTGAGCATGAAGCCAAAAAAGCAGGTGCAGACGAGGAAACCGGGATCCAGAAAAGTAAAGCGACTCGCCTGGGTGGGCTCAGAAATCCCACCCTGGCCGACCAGCACCAGAGCATCTCGCTCCTTCAACCGCCCAGACCCCTCCTCCCGGGCGACCTGCCCTCACGTTGTCACCAGATGACAGCAATGTGACCGCAGATGGGAAAGGAAGGTCCACACACTGGACAGGACCCACGACTGTCGTCCTGAGGTTGTTTCTGATGGGCAGCCTCAGAACCCAGTGGAAATTTCTCCCAGATCCCAGGGAGACCAATGGTCACCATTCCAACACCAGGAGATGATGGAGCCAGAGAGAGACAGCAGAGCATCCCTGAAGGACGAGGGGCCTACTCGTAGTCACAGCATGCACGCCACGCACACATCCTTTCTAAACGTTGCAATTATCGTTAGGTAGATGAGGACCCTGCAGCTCAGAAGGGCATGTAACACTGCGAGTGGCCGGCAGAAAGCAGGGCGGGGCGCAGACTTGGGCTCCCCAGTGCGGATGGCAAACCCAGACACCCCTAACCCCGCTGCGCCTCACCCCTCCTCGGGATGTCCATCCCAGAGAAGAGCTCAGAGACTCATGCTCTTGGCAAAGCCTGGACCCTGCTCACCTCCCCTTCCAGAGTTCACTACTCCTGCTGCCCTCGATGGATGGGTCCCCGAGCTCCATCAGAACCCTCCTCAGAGGCAGGGAGGATGTGGCAGGAAGGGATCTAAGAAACAGGAAGAACTCCTATACAGGTAGACGTGTATCAGATGCCTGCCCCTGGGTCAGATCTCCAGCCAAAGCCCCTACCTCTGGCCAGCACCAGCCCTCCATCTGCAGGGGGGCTTGGACAGAAGCTCAAGGGACCTCCTCCAGCCCCAGCACACGGTCAAAAGGCAGCACCCCGGAACTCAACTGTACACATCAAGGGCAGGGCAGCTCACACTCTGGCCATGTCCCCACATGGCCACCCTCCCACCATGCTCCTGCCCCATAGGGGCTCTTTCCAGTGGGGATGTCCAGGGTGGGGGAAGGGCAGGAGGTAAGGTTGAATGAATGAGTGAATGCAATAGGACAGGGGTCCCCGACCTCCAGGATCTAATGCCTGATGGTCTGAGGTGGAGCTGACGTAACAATAACAGCAGTAAAGTGCACAAGAAATGTAATGTGCTTGAATCCAAACCACCCCACCACCACCCCGGTCAGTGGAAAAATTGTCTTCCACGAAATCAGTCCCTGGGGCCAGAAAGCTTGGAGACCGCAGCCCTAGGAGACAAGGCTTCAGAAACATTCTCTCTCCACTCTCCTACTCCTCTATCATTTTAAAAAAAAAAAAGGAGTTAACTAATCTCTTTATACCCATCTCCAGAATACCATCCCAAGGAACGAGTGCCACTCTGGGGTAATGACTCACAGAATTCCAGCTCAGTTCTCACCCTGGGGATGTCCTTAATAGTGGAAGTGCACACAGGGCTCAGTCACTTCGTGTCCAACTCTTTGCAACCCTATGGACCGCAGCCCGCCAAGCTCCTCTGTCCATGGGAATTCTCCAGGCAAGAATACTGGAGTGGTTTGCTATGCCCCCTCCTACAAGGGATCTTTCCAACCCAGGGATCGAACCCATGTCTCCTGCATCGCCTATATTGGCAGGTGGATTCTTAACTACAGAACCACTGGGGAAGCCCCTAACAGTGGAAGGGACCCCCACATATTTACAGACCAGCCCTGCCCAGCCCATCTCTGGAGCCCAGCACCTAGAAGCACCCGGTAGGAAGAGAGTTGCAACCTGCCTATCTGGACCATGCTCAGACTGTGGGCTCCAGGAACAGCGGGACCCTCACGGCCACGTGGGCGCCCCGCCTCAGACCACCAAGCCAGAGGCCAAGTCCTAGAAATCAGCACCACCCAGATCAGCTACCAACCAGGGCCAGCTCCGGGGATGACAGGGGTGCGTGGACAGGCTGGAGCATCCCCTCCCAGCCACAGCCAGGAAGCAGGGACAGGAAAGGCCTGGGCAAGGCCAGCAGTGCCCGGGGCTGGGGCAACAGCTGTGTAG
Source organism: Moschus berezovskii (assembly GCF_049115385.1). Lineage (NCBI taxonomy): Eukaryota > Metazoa > Chordata > Mammalia > Artiodactyla > Moschidae > Moschus > Moschus berezovskii. Next base: position 6,010,647 of record NC_142480.1, on the reverse strand, counting down.
ATTTCCGGAAGCCCGGGCGGAGAAGCGCCTGGAATTCCTAGTCCCCCTCTTAAAATATAAAGACTCAATTATCTTTGAGCAGCTTGCTTTACACATGAATTGACACATTTATTTTACAATAAATAACTAAAAGTTATCTGTGTTTCCTTTACTGTTAATCTACACAGAGAAATAATAAACAGGGCTTGTCTACAAAAATGCAACTACTGCAGTCCTCAGAATTCAATTAAGCTAAAATAATTAATGCTCCCACCATATTAAATGACTTTATACATTTGAGCTACTGAAGTTTTTATTCTTTAATCTTTCCTTTTTATTAAATTTAAAAAAAAAAGAAGAAGAAGAAGGAAAAAGTTGGTGTCAAAGTAGGGAGGGGAAAAGGCAAAAAAGGAGCCTTGGAAGGAAAAATCATGATGGGCTGTTAAAACGGAATGGTCGTCTTTAGCTGACACAGCATGGAGACTGTCTCGTGCCTTTGATTAAAATAACATTTTAAATGCTTTGAACAAACATATCTCCTTAGACTTCTAAGGGATTATTTTACATATTTTTTCGAGAATGAAGAAATCCATTCGTCCTGTTGCTGAACAGAAAAGGCCAAGAATATCTTTCGTCACACACAGAATAAAAATACTGTAGGCCGCTGCAGTATTACAACCCCGAGAAAGGGAGGGGGCAGAGGGCGGCGGCGGGGTGTAGAGGGTGAGGACAAAGCCGCCTTGGAGATTAACTTTGCCTTTTATGAAATCATATTTAGTCGCTTTCTTAAACAAACCTACCCACAACGATCTGCGGCCTCTCACTGGAAAATACCTTCTCTGTGAAATGAGGATTTGGATGGGCCCTGGCGAAAGCAGAAAGCCTTTCCATTGCACCATGGATGGGGCCCTTCTCGTCGGCAGAAGCCTCTCCCTAAAGGTCTGTGGGCACTGATGCCAGGTGTCTGTGCCACTGGTGAAAACCATCTCTCAGCGTCAGACAAAGAAAAGAAACACAGACAAAAGGAGCCCAGCACCTTCCTCCGCGTCAGGGCTCCAGCCTAAGGGACACAGGGTCACTCAGACCTCCTTCGGTGCTCCGAGAAACCGGGGCTGACGGGACCTTGGCCTGAACACGTCGGACACTTTTCTCAACGCCCTGGGCAAGTTAAGAGTGTGGGAGATTTCACGCTAGGACACCCGCCAGAAGGCCAGCCCCACAGGCCAGTCTGGTTGGACAGGGTCTCTCCAGGGCCCAGCCCATGCCTGCAGGACTCAGCTCTCGACTGCAGGCCAGAGACAAGAGTTCATTAACCCCATTGTACAGATGGGCAAAGGGAGGCTCAGGGTCAGAGCTGCCCGGTGGCTGCCCCAGAGCAGCTGGGATTGTTGCGTCACCTGACTAACTGCCTCCTGGGTGATGGTGGGGTGGGGTGGGGGGTTTCCTGGCCACGTTCATCTGTCCCACCCATGGGAGCAGAGTGCCCTGGTTCCACCAGGTTCACCCCCCTACCCCAAGTAGCACCCAAAGCCTCAGTCCGCCCAGCATCTCCGCTGGCTTCCATGACCCAGACGCGGTGGAGATGGATACAGTCTTCTCAGCCAGCCACCTGCTTGCATGCTGCAGCACCAGAAGGTACCCCCAGGAGAAAAGCTCCACTGGCAAAGCATTTATGGAGCTCCTGCTCTTTGAACCTACCCACCTGGAGCGCCAGGACTGTTCCTCCTGGTGACACCGGGAGAAACTGAGGCTCGGACCCCGAAGGAGCTCGTCCGAAGTCTCCTGGAAGGATCCAAGCCCTGTACGCACTCCAAGAGCATCCCACCGCTTCTAGGAAACCCAGGCCAACCTGGGCCCTGAGCTCAGGAGGACAAACCGGAAGCCACCACTCTGGGCTGCAAGGAGTTCGGGCTCCCTGAAGGAGGCCCTGGCATGCCGTGGCCTTGACCCAAACAGAACTTGAGGCCAACTCCCCGGGCCTGCAGGAAGACACCAGCCCCTGCACCTGTTCTTCAGGTGACCAAAGCCAGCCGTCCAGGTGGGCGTGCCAGAGGCGATGGCCAACCTACCCCAAGGAGCACCGGCTCCAGCCAGGTCCCCACGAACCCCTCCCCGGGCCCACTGCTAGGACCAGGCAACATCAGAAGGGGCCTCTTTAGACAGATGGAAAACTGAGGCCAGAGTAGATGAGGAAAACGAGCGCCCCCAGCAGGCCCTGCCCACACGCAACATCACATCAAGCCTCACAACGACCCGCAACAGATAGGTCTCATTCCTCCACTTCACAGATGGGGAAACTGACTTTGTCCAAGATGTGAAGAAGAGATTCCAACGCGAGACAGTCGGGCTCCAAAGCCAGAGACTAAGCCAAGAACACCAGCAAAGTCAGGGCCAGCTAGCCTTCCCTAGGTCCGTCCTGCCCTCCCGGCCAGCTGTGGATGAGGCCCCCACCACAGAGTCCGTTGCCAAAAGCAAAGCAACCCTCAGCCCGCTGGGCCTCTCTGAGCCCCAGGCCTGTCTCTCCCCAAGGGTCACCCGGATGGCAGCCCCTCGGCAAGGGTGAGCCCATCCTGGTAGCCCCACGGGCCCTCCCAGCACCGCCACCCTCAGACAGAGGGCGAGCCCCCCCAACACAGCAAGGGGCGAGGGCAGGCCTGGGACCCGAGGGGTTGGGGTGACTGCAGCGGCCGGGCGAGGGCAACATTCCATACCTGCGAGGTTCTCCTGCTTGGGGCAGACGCCTTTCGTGGGTGACAGCAGGTGGTCATCCTCGTCGGGGGTCACCTGGATCCCAATCTCCACCGGCTCGGACACTTTCCTGAGCTCAGAGCGTGAGGAGGGCGGAGGGCTGCCCTTGTCCAGGCCTTTGTCATAGCAGGCCCCCAGGCTGCCGCCACACTGCTTCTTCTTGTGCTCTATAAAAACCAGGATGTCTCCCAGGGGGAAGTTCATCTGACACTGTCCACAGGTGAGCAGGTCAGGGTCGGGGCCACCCACCATCAGCCCCAGGCTGCCGGGCTCCTCTATCTCCAGACCCCCGTCTTCCGCGAGGATGGCGGCCTCCACATGCTCAGGCTCTGCTGGAGAGAGAAAGCACAAGGGGAGGGGCAGAGAAGACAAGATGGGCTTAAGGAGTCACAGGACCCATCGTTCGTCCCACCCTTCCCCACCGAGAGGCAGGCCCCTCCGCTGCGGGATGCGCGAGGTTCACCACGTTCCCCCCGCAAGACTCCTGGAGGTAAGGGGTTCGCCATCCTGCATGCCACAGATGGGCAAACTGAGGCTCCGGGCGCAGCCCTTGCAGCTCCCAGAGGTTGCCCCTTAAGCGGCGCGGATCTTATGGCTTTCTAGTTTATTTCCTGCCAGTTTTCCATCAGTTCAGCATACGGACACGCACATGACCACCTGCACATCCACACACATCCTGGTTCCACCGGGGGCTGGACCATCCCCAACTTGGTGGCAGCATGATGGAGAGGCATCTCAAAAACTCTGCAACATCTCAGAACCACCTGGGAACTTTGAAAACTCCCAGGTCACCCAGACAGTACCCTAGACCAATGACACTGGGAGTCAAGCTTCAGGCTATCTTTTTTTTTTTTTAAAGGCTCTCAGGGCAGTCAAGGCCTAGGACGGTGAGCCAGAGCTGTTTCTCCCTGCTCGGGCAGGAGTCACACACCCCTCTTCCCTCTACCTTTCATTCAGGTCCTCCCCATTCATGAGCGCCCCTGCTTGCATTCCTCTACCTGAGACCTGGCTGCACACCAGACAGGAAAACAGAAACCCAGACGGGCATCCCGGGGCTGGTCTTTCCAACAGAAAGAAAGGACCCGGGCTCAGAAAGCAACAAGTGAGCATTGGTTCAGAAAGAAATATCGAAGGGGAAAAAAAAAAATGCAGGGAAGAGACGCGGCTAGTCAGCTGAACGAGGCAGCCGGCTTCCCTGCCAAACACTCTGCTCCTGGTCAGACTTCCATCGCTTTGTAGATTTTGCCGACACTCACCAACTCCCTACTGTCCTTTTTCGTTGGTCGGTTTTTATTTCACTCCCAGTAAAAAGAAAAGAGAAAAAAAAAAAAACTCTTCAGACTCCAAAAGCATTTCTTGGCAGATGACAAACCACACTTGCAATGGGCTGTACGTTTTCATATTTCTTTAGCAGCCGATCTACCTACCTCCTTTCATTTTTGTTTTGTAGGGGGCAAGGGACCCAAATATTTTGAAGCTAATAAATGCCTCAAAAAGCAGCAACCCCCTCAGGAAAACCTGGGAGACGCAGCCAACCAACAGGTCATAAATAAGGCAACTGGACAGTGAAGTTGCCTCCACGCTCAGGGTCTGAGCAAACTCGAGGTGGAATTTGTCAAGAGCTAATGTCAATGGCCATGTAGGCAGCACCGGTGGTAGGGTCTTCCGAGAAGCCAGGGGGCAGGCAGGGGTCTGAAACCTGAGGAGGCAGGTACGTTTTAAGTTGTATGGCATTTAAGAAAGGATAATGAAAACCACAGAAGAACAGAGAGAAGAAACGGAGTGGGGGAAAACACATTCCGTGGCAGTGAAGTTATTGACGGGCCAGAGCCAAAGAACAGATAATTTAAGGAAAAAATTCTGTGGCATCTTCCACCCTACATTATAAATCACTGCTCTGTGTGTTCGGAGCACGAGCTTCTTCAGGGCCTGTGAGAGTCCGTGTGTGAGACCCAGCAGACGGCACAGGACATGGAACACGCGTGAACTATGCACGCGCGGGGAGGCGCCCAGGTGTCACGGAGAAGGGAAGCGACAACCTGAGATCCCGCCTGGGCTTCTAGAAAAGCAGACAGAGCCCTCGATGAATTACATGTAGAAATGCGCTGGCAATGTGGCCGCCCAAAAACACCCCGCAGATGAAGAAATCCAAAATCTCTTGTCTGCATACCTCTAACAAAAAAAAAAGAAAGAACCTAGAAGGTAAGAGAAAACAGTGTGCACAAAGGCGGCCCCAGAAACCATTAATTACACTTTAAAAAGAAATCAGAGTTTACTTAAAAAAGAGTTGGAAGACAATGCTACATAATTAATTTACCAATTTATTTTATGAAAAGATGCTTTGCTATGGTTAAAATGTAATCACAACCCTCATGCCGAACAGTGTTTCTAGGGGTACCGGGTTCCCCGCGCACGGTTTGTCAGAATGTTAAAGGTAATTATTCGGTGCCTCTTTTCCCTTTAATAATCTAACATTGAGCAATACTGTTTATATTGAAAAGCTCGCACCTTTAATTACCAATTACATATACATAATTTCAGAGCCAAAGGAGAGGGCTGTGAAAACAGTTCTTTAGAAATATAAGGATGTATTGTGCACCATTTTTAGAGAAGGAACTCTTAATAAATGGGAGGAGGATGTCAAAATATTGTTTTGTTAAAAAAAAAGAGAGAGAGAAAGAGAGGCACAAAGGAAATGAGCTGAAAAAGCAAAAAAAAAAAAGGACAAATTGAGATCGAGAATTCAAATCAAACAGGGGTGAGTTCTGTGGTAGGAAGAGTGGAGGTAACTGGCCCTCCTGAGCAGACCTGGCACGCAGCGGCATCTGTAAGGGCATCTGATATAAAATAAAAAAAAGACAATAGTTCATCCATCCGAACCCCAACCTGACCATCCTTTCTGTGGACAGGGAGATGTTTTCTGTCATCTAATTTCATCTTGGCTTCCCTTGTCTTGGTTTTGCTTTTCATTAAACTTTTTCAGCCGAGTCCGTCAGTCGGTTCTCCCCGGTGGGAATTTTGAGAAGAAGCCTGAATAGTTCCTCTCTGCTGGGGGATTTTAGGCTACATAATCTCAAACTTCTTTTCTCTTGCAAAAGAAACAGGCTAATTTAAAAATAAGCACAGGTCACGCAGGCCTGTTGATAGGTATTCATTCTTCTCTCCATCTTTTGCTAAGGGACTCTGTACCAGCACTTTTTCTTTTTCCTCCTTTTTTTGTTTTGTTTTGTTTTGGTAACATCTGGTATTCCTTCCTTTATTTGGCAGTCTCTGCCTTTTCACTTTCCTCCTGCTGCAAGCCTCGTGAGCCCCAGTAATTGAGTTTGAAAGTATCCGAAGCCGTTAACTGGGCTGCAGGTCTGAGTTCTGCCTCCAGCCCTCTTGCAGCCAGCCAGCCAGCCTGGGCAGCCAGGGCCTGCTGGGGTCCCGTCCCGAAGACAAGCTCTGAACTCGGGTCCCCAGACCCAGGGTCCAGCCCTCTGCCTCCTCCAAAGGCGACCAGGAGGAAAAGAAACAAAAACATCTCCTTCCCCTCCCACGTGCAGTGCTGAAAGTAAAACTCCTGAAGATGACAGGGGGTGTTTGCCCAACTTCAAGGATTGGGGTTTCCTCTGCCCACCCCACCCCACCCCACCCCCTCAGGGCGTGGAGCCCTGGGCTCTGGCTGCTGCGGGAGGCACTTCCCAGGAAGGTAGCAGCGTCACCCCGAACCCCCAAACTGTCAAGCTTTTAGGTCAGAGCGGGTGGACCAAGACAGCTTGCTGAATCTCATGATTGAGGCCTTCGGAGACACCCCCAAAGGCGGGCTGTGGTTTCATTTCCTCTGGCAGGCGGATACGGAGCTGGGCGTGGGGGTGCATGTGTGTGCATGTGCGCCTGTGTCCCTTCTTAGAAGCCGATCGCTCACAGAAGAAATGAAAGGAGAAAGAGCCACTTGCCCAGGCTCAGAGAAGGGCACAGTGAGACGGGGCCTGCCTCCCCCAAACTCTCCTTCCTCAGTCCTGTGGGTGCGGGTGGAGAGCCACTGCCCCGCACAGGCTCAGAAGACCGGGCCCCCGCTGTGACAGGCAGAGTCGCCCAAACTGCCAGGCAGAGACAAGAAAGCACCAGGAAAGAGGAAAGTCACATATACACAAAACAGCCTTTCAAACTCCCAGACCCTACACACCAGCCCCTCCGGCTGCCTTGTCCTGCAAACTCCAGGCTTTTTTTTAAAAAAAAAAAAAAGAAGGCAAAGATGAGGTCCTTTCCTCGGAGAGAATTTCCGCTTTCACGCAAAGCTCCCCCAAGAGTCAGCAGCTCTGGAAAACCCTGCTGCCCTCACTGTCAGGAGCCGAATAAAGTCGACGGATCGCTGAGACGTTTGACTCAACAGGAGGAAGGATGGCTGAGTGCAGCCGATGACTTGTTCCAACAGCAGGTATCTGGCTGGGGTGGGTTCTGAAACGTGACATCCTAAAGCACATGGACAAACACATATTTACACACACACACAGTTACACGTTTGTTGTCATTTTCTTTTACAACAAAACCACATTTCATTTACAAGGCGAGGCCTCCTCCCGGCTCATAAATGCACTTAGAAGCAATGAAATCAGGGTTCGAAGATGCTAATGGACATTCCTGTAAAGTGGACGGGGAAACACTTGATCCTCAGACCAGTTCCCCCACGCCTCGGGCTGACCGGGAAGGAATTTGGGCAGAAGACAGAAATGGAAAGACATCATTAGCACCGACCGGGCCAAGCAGTCCACAGGCCCCCCCAGCAGCTGCAGAGGCTTAGCAGGCCTTACCTGGCCAGGGACCCCCACCCCCCTCACACGCTGGGCTCCAAGGGGCCTGCCCGCCCTGGGTCTCCTCTAACAATTGCCCCTGCACCTGCCCTTCGGGGAATTCCAACCAAGGGGCAGGCCTCCTTCTGTCCCCAGAGCACAGAGCGTGTGCCCTGCCGCACACAGAGCACACAGGCCTGCGTCCCCTTAACCCTGCGTTGATTCAAATCCAAATCTCTGTCCTTAATGGCTAAGCCACAGACCAGGAGAAATCCATGGAGAATTACTGTTTCGGTGATGGGGGTGGGGTGGGTAGGGGAAGGAGGTGGGGGGAGGGGTGCCGGGCTCTCAGAACCCTGTGCCACCGACGTCACCGCCGCCATCCTATTTCTACCCGTGTTTACAAGACGCGCTAAGCATCCACGCGCCGGAGCGCCGCATCCGACGGGAGGACACGTTACACCTGCTTCCTACGAAGACAGCCTCCACCAGCCAGCTCCAAAGGATTTGTCACTCTCCTCCCCATGAATATCCAAGAAGGTGCCGAGACCCCTAAACGCCACCAAAATGCACCCCTCGACGGAGCACACTTTCTGAACCACCATCAATGTTTAATTTATTGGATCCAAGAGAAAATGACAACCGTTGCGGGCAGGGGTGGGTGGGGGTGGGTGGTGGAGACGGGACAGAGAAGGAATCAATTCCTGGCAGAGAAAATAATCTATGACTAGAGGACGCCTAAAGGCTCGACAAGAGGTTTATGAAGTTCTCCGCTCGGAGGGAATCACGCGGGGCCGGCAAAGGAGTCGGAGAGGAGCCTCATCCGAGCCAGGCACGTGTTTCGAACGTCCTCAAGGGGCCACGAAGGGTTAGGACCCAGCCCCGTGTGGCCTCCAGGAAAGGCTTGGGGCTGCTGCTGGACCCGGGGAGGGGGCAGCTGAGCTGGTCCCAGGCAAATCCCACAGGTCTGGGCTCTCTCTTCCTGGACCACTCATCCTCGTGGGAGGAGGACTCCAGTCTGCTCCAGGTGTCACATCACTGGGGGCCCAGGCCCCAGGCCACATTCACACTGGAGGGAAGGGTACAGGCCAGGGCCTGCCACCAACCCCACCAAGCCCTGCCTCAGGTCAGTTCAGTTCAGTCGTTCAGTCGTGTCCGACTCTCTGAGACCCCATGAATCACAGCACGCCAGGCCTCCCTGTCCATCACCAACTCCCGGAGTTCACTCAAACTCATGTCCATAGAGTCGGTGATGCCATCCAGCCATCTCATTCTCTGCCTGCTCCATGCCAAATGCAGCACCCACCTCAAAGAGAAGTCTTCCATATTTCTGACATCTGGACAGAAAGAAGGAGGCCGGGACACAACCTTATCTGTAATGTGGATTTCCCTGTCCATGAAGATGACCTGGGGCCTGGCTGACCGGGCCCATCACCGGAAGGCCCAGGCTTGACCTGCATTTCAGGGAAGTGGGGACTCCTGATCCGAGGAGATGTTTGGGATGCAGGAAGAACCCAGACAGCACTCTTCAGGAAGGTGGGGGTTCTGAGGGTAGGAGGAACACATACACACACTGTCCTCTATGCCTGGTTTCAGGATACTTAAGCATGTTAAAATCGGCTCCCTGAAAACTCCCCTAACTTGCTCGACAGACTTAGTCCAAACTCCCCACCTCCCCCAGTGTACCCGCCTCTCCAGATCCCCCAAAACTGAGCTCCGGAGGCCGGTCTCACACATCCAAACGCAGGAAAAAGAACCCACGAATAAGGAAAGCACCGCTCAGGTGTAGTCACAGAGCCCATCCACTACTACAAGGTGACTGAGAAAAAAGTCAAGCCCATGATGCCAAAGCATGGAGTGACCTATGTTTTGAAAAATCAGATAGTTCCCTAAAGAAAAATGCTCTGCTATAGAAATCCTTCTAAACACAATCAGAAGATTCAATAAACCTGCAAACACCTTAAATTTTCAGACACGACAGAACTCGTAATAAAACATATAAAAGCATTCTTCAAGCCCCAATGAAGAGATTTGTTTTATTTAATGCTGCACCTTTTCAAAGGTGCTAAACAGAAGAAAAGGACCGTCCACACAGGATGCTGGACTGAGAGCCTTTAACTGGAATCGAGGCTCTGAGGCTCACAGCAAAACAGCAAAAGCGGAAACTGCTTCCAGCATCTCGTTTCCAAGGCAGAAATTTAAACTTGATTCCCCCCCGCTTTTTAATTCTCAGCAGTGCATCCATTTCTGACACTCACGTTCATCACAATAACGCAGGCACTCAACTTTCCTGAGTCATTTTTGCTTGCTGTTTTAGTATAGAACTCGTTAGAACATTCTCAAGTGTATCTGCATTTCAGCAGTTCAGTCGAAGGGGGTCATAAAAAAGTTGTGTAAAACAGAGGATTTTTTTTTTTTCTACTTTGAAGTTACCTAATTCGGTGTGGTCTGGGATTACATTATCGTAGCAGAGCTCGGGCTGGCTAATTCAACACCCAAGCAGATTATCAGCTGCCTCGGAAAAAAAGAAATGAATGAATTTCTTGAATTTCAGCAACTACACAAAAGACTTGCATATGTCAAAATGCCGGACGAAGAGTCCCCGTGACTGTAGCACCATTAATCAAACCGCGATCTGGTGTCACTTTTGCCAGTAAAAAAATGATGCTTCTCCCCTCTCTCCCCTCACTGGCTCGTGCGGAAGACGCTCGAAGTGTGTCCCTCTGCTTTCATGTGTCTCCAAATAGCCTGCTCTCGGCACTTTTTATACATGCCTGGGGAAAACCACTGCTCAAGGGAGCCGGTCAGCAAACGGCTTTTCTTGGGGAGGGGACGACAGCTCGGGTAGATCTCACTGACGTTTGGCTGTCTGGGAAGGAAGGGCTGTGGGATGAGGGACGGGGGTGGGATGAGGGACGGAGGACAGAACACAGGCCCCCAGGCCCCATCGTGGGATTAAACAGAGAGCTGGAAAGTGACAAAGCCATACTCAGAGCAGCCGGGTGACACAGACATCCATCCCTGGTGTTCTGCCGTGCCCTCTCCCTTAAAAAAAAAAAAAAGAAAAAAATGCCAGTAGGCCCAAAGCTAACACTACCTTCAGAGAAGGATGCTCGGCCAGCATCAACAACTTGACGGTGGCCACAGTCCCCAAAGAGCATTTATTTTCCCTCATCCTCCCAAATGTGACAACAGCGTCAAACCCAGTCCAAAGTCCTTGGAGAGTTTTAGCCAAAGGTAGGACCTAACTAGACTGCCAAAGGTTCCTTCCTTAAGCCATAGGAGATGCAGGAGATGGTCCCCAAAGGTCAGGAACCCCATCCTGACCCTCCTCGTATAATTATTTTCTTCACACGCTGTCGAACCTGTGGTCTCTATTTAGTTACAGCTTGTGAAACTCCCCCAAGTTCCAAGGCAAAGGATTGGGGATTTCTGAAATGACTTTTTTTTTTAACGGTTTTCTGCAGGCCAGAGGCCACAGCCCCAGTCCAAGGGTTCAAGACAACAGTGGCGTTTTATCTCTGAGTTGTCAAATGAGCTCACTGCCACAATGTGCTTACAACAGGCTTGATTCAAACATTAAATGAAGTAGAGAAATCATCAGATAAATTGCTGGCCCTCTGTACTGCAGAGTGAAGGCTCTTTCCCCGGCTGATGACAGCGCTAGGCTTTTGTCTGACCTAATTTATTTCTCTTTCAGGTTAGAATAAAGCACTCCTTTCCTGTCTCCACGTAACCTCTTCTGCCCATGGACTGAACTCAACACAGGAGACTCAGGGTTAACTGTGCTGTCTGCAGATTTCTTGAACTTGGAGAAGAAGACATTATAGATCCAGAAATCCTGTGATCAAAAGCACACATATTCCCCAGCACGAAATTACACGGTTAGGGGAGAAATAGTCTCATTAAAGGCCGTCCATAAAGGGCACCGTTCGGGGTGAAAGGCATTAGCAAAGCTGGGTCTCGCAAGCACATACTCCTCTCAAACAAAGTTTTACATGTTATTTGAGTTGGCATTTTATCTCTTTGGGGACTGATGCTTTTTCCCTTAGTACAGTGGGAACATTACCTAATAAATGGAATTGAGAATCCGAGTGTTATAAAATCTGAGCTGAAAGGATATCCATTCATCAAGATGTTTTAGACACATGACTCCCCAAGGCAGCAGCAGATCCCAGGGTCTGTGACATACAAAATGACAAAACGAGGTTCACGTTTCCCAGACGCCCCCACACACCCCATCCCCTGTGCCTCGACGACCTAATGGAATTCATAAAGTCAAGACCACAGACGAACCAGAGGAAACACACCCGTTCAAAACTAAGCATTGCAACTGTTTTCAAAAAAAAAAATTAAAAACTGTCCCCCCATCTGCCTAGGGAAGGCTTGTAAATCAATGCCGATAGCTTGAAAATAGATTTCTCAAACTTATATTCTCATTTTGTCCTGCTCGACTCTCTGCAGGAAAATCAATATTACAACTTCACACTTAAGACATTTTGCAGCAACGTAAACGGCTCTCGCGGCTGATGGAAGCCCGGTCCCGGCCCCTCGCGGCGCCGGCTCCGCGCATGACACGGGCACCGAGCTCCCCCTAGCTGCCAAGTGGCGCCAGGCACCGCTGCGCGTTGCAGCCTTGCCATCCACCAAAAGCCATTTCAACTTAAAGTTTATTTTGGAAAGTCTTTATCACAACAAGCAACAGAGAATGCAAAGTGATCGGAGAAAGGAGATGAAAAAGCAAAAGGGAAGGTGAGGGCAAGCCGTGTTCTGAGCCCAAAGGCAAGCGCCAAGAGCTCGATTCTGATAAGGAGCTAGAAACTGGTGCGCTCTGCAGCGGGAAACTGGTATGTGGGAACCCAACTGCTCTGCCTGCTTCCAGCTCCCCTGAGACAGAAGGCTAATTACTGCCCAGTGCACCCAAAGCTGGCCTGCCCTTTGGAACCCCTAAGACCCAGTTAGCCCTGCACAGTGGTCACCAAAGCATCCCACCCAATCTGACCTCAGCCTCCCTCCACGTTCCTAAAGCTGGCTTCCCCGAAGCAACTGTGTTCACTCCGGCGTTTGAGAAATGACTCGCTTTTCTGTTACGACATATTTTGAAGGCCAAACAAAAATCACCAAGGCCAAAGCACAGAGAGCACCACCCCCCACCTCCCACCCTCAAAAAAAAAATGCCACTGTACATAATTTTCAGGGAGGGAAAGACTACCCTTTAAAAATACTAGGGGTTGTTAAAATATGCTCATGGCTGTCTTCTCTCAGGTGTGAATTACAAATGAATAAAATCAGCCTGGCATAACACCTTGGATGAACACGGTTTTACTCTCCCTTAGAATCAGAGCAGCTGACTTATGTCACACTTCTAATGATATGGGGTTCCCTTCTGTGCAGAAGGGGGACAAACTTCACTCCCCCCTCCCAGAATTATCAAAAAAACAGAGGGGCCCAGATCTGATGAAATTTATCAGAGGCCCAATTTTGAAAGATACGTGGACACCTGGAGATACACTCTACCCTGGGGAGTTAAGATAATTGTAAGCACAGCGGCCTTCAAAACATACAGCTACAGCAAAACCTAATTTAAAAGGCAACCATGGAATTAACATGGTGAGCCTAACTTCTGCGTCAAATGTTGGGTCTCTCTAGTTGTTTTGCAAAATCGTGAACTCATACGGAAAATTACTAATCTTCCAAGGAAACCTTTTGGGGGGGGGTTGTTGAAAAATAAAATCACCTGTACTGGAGTTGAGTTATCTATCCCGGGCTCGTTATTTCCTTCAGGAGGTCTCAGGCTGGGGTTCATTTGCCTCTCCATTCACCCTGCCTGGCACAGCCGGCTCACGGCCCTTCCCTCTCTGCCTGGTCAGTCCACTGTCCCTCATCCTGCCCTCTTTATATTGTCACTGAGTTGTTTTGTGTTTGTTTTTATTAATAGCTGTGTCTGTCCTCCGGCTTTAAAAGCCATATCCATCTGGGTCAAACATTTTGAAACAAACCAGAAGCCTAGGTCTTCATCCCCAGCTGTCTCCCACACTCTCCTCCCGGGCTCCTCTTCTCTCTGGCCCTGTCTGTAAATTTAACTAGCTCATTATGGAGTCCTTCTCCGCCTTGCCAGCCCCCCACCCCCACCCCCAAGATTATCGATGATGCCGTTCTTGTGCTCGCCTGTGTCTCAGACCATCAGTTATCCCAAGTTGCATCATCTCGAAAGAACCTGAAGCCAGCGGGCTGCCACCCAACTGAAGATGTACCACGCTTTAGGTAGTTTCTTTTCACATTTAAAAGCTAAAACGTGGGTCCCCGATCAGGGCTTTCACAGCACCCATTTGGCTGGCCAGGGCTCCAGAGCACCTGAGACCCACTGCTCCTGCATCGTTGAGGAGAGACACACTTGTACAGGCCCTAAGCCTAAACTGCATCCCTTTCTTGCCTTTCCCCCTGCCTGCATTCCCACCTCCTGAGTGACACAGGACAGACAGAAAAGCCAGCTGCTTTGGGGATAATAAATAGCCTTGTCTGAGAACTGGTTGGACCACTCTCCCTTCTTAAACCCCTGCACAAGCCCTGGGCTCCATGGGCCCCTGAAAAGCAGGCAGGATATCCTTTGCCTCCCACCCCCTGGTCTCCTTCTCCCCATCTCTCCTTCCCAGCCACTGCTCCAGTGTCAGTCGGGCTTTCCCCAGCCCTGCTCTGAGCAAGGCTGAGACAGCCATGGAACCAACGAAGGAGGGAAGGATGTCACACCAGGCACCCCTGGTCCCCCACGCCGCCCAGCCACTACCAGTGCTCCCGGCCAGGGCTTGTTCCCGAGGTCCCAGGAATGCCAGAAGGGGAGAGAGCAAAAGCAAAGCGAACCTACCTGCTTCTTTCCCCTTTTACACACAAGTGCAAACACTCCTGGCTCCTTCGCTGCTGCCAGCTTGGCAATGCACCCCCCTCCATAAGTTCCCCTTCCCGGAGCACCCCCCTCCAACTTCCCCCTCCTCAAAAACAACCCTTGCAATTATACAGAGGCTCTGTGGGGCAAATTGCCTCCTGGAGAAATTAGGTGTCTGCAACTACAGACATTCTAACAGCCGCTCCACCATCTAAAGGGGGGAGTGGGGGTGTAGAATAAGAGATTGCTAAAGGCTCGATAAAGGACTAAATGTCAACGGGCGAAAAGGACCTTGATCAAACCAGGCTCAAATCTGGTTGCAAAACATTTTGTTTTAAATGCAACCGGCAAGTCTTCTTTGATGTTATACAATGGTGAAAAATATAAGAGAAGCCCTCTTCCCTCCCTCCAGAAAGGCGTCCCTCTCCCAAGGCAAGCCCACTTTCATATCTATTCCCCTCCCCAAAAAATAATCATAAATCCACAAATTCTTACTAATGTATCTGCTGTAACAAAGGAGAGATGGCAGCAGCGAAGGCTCCGAGCAGATGGCTCCTATGCTGGGTTTTCAGGGGAGGGGAGAACCCCTTTATATATTTATTTATTTATTTAAATTTTTTAAAATATAACATAAATATTCGGCTCTCGGCCGCCCCGCAGCCAGTCCTCGGCGGCAGATGGGCGCACAGCCCTCTCCAGCTCCACGCCGGCAGCCGGGCCCCAGCCTAACAAGGTGATCGGAGGATGGCAAGGAACACAACCTGCCCGCGGTTTCGATGGCACCCAGAGGATGTTTTATTTCTATTGCAATTTAAAAGAAAAATTAAAAAAAAAAAAAAGCAACGGCGACTCCGGCACCGCGAGAGAAAGGACCGCGGGGAAAGGTTTGCGCGCGGCGGAGCAGCGGCCCCGCGGGCTGCGGCGGGCCGGGAGGCGCGGCGAGCCGACCTTCCCGGTGCAAGTGTGCAGGCACCCGGGCGAGCTCCCCTGCCAAACCCGTACCTGGCCCGCTCCCGCAGGCTTCTTCCCTTCGCTAAATAAACCCGACCGGGACGCTGGAAGCGGCTGCGTCTCTGCCCCATTGCCTGACTTTGCCTTCCCAGCCACTTGCTTGAAATCCACACGATTTCAGCCGGTGGATTTCCACTGCGACCTGCCTTGTTTATTTAGATAGGGGAAGATGAAAGATCTGAGATAGGCAGATGGGTAAGAGCTGGCTAGGTCTGTTTCCCCTTTTTTCCTCTTTTCTTTTATTTTTTTTCAACTATTTTACAAGCACGTCCCTCTCTTCCCACTCCAAGCTGACAACCCTTTCCCCCCACCCCCCCACCCGTGGCGGGGATTTTTCACCAGCCCCCGTGTCCCCCACCACTTTTTTTTTTTTGGAGTGGTGGGGGGGAGAAGACAAGAACATCCCAGGAGACAGACGGAGGTGGGGAAATGGAGGTGGGGGTGCAGGAGCCCAGCAAACAGCCGCGCAGCTGGATTCTTTTGCAAATAGCACGAGGAGGGGAGAGAAAGGCGGCAGCGGAATCCGAGGACCGGCGTGGCCGGCGTCCTGCCCGGCCGGGTGCCGCGACTGGGGGGACTCGGAGCCGGCGGCCGCCCCCTCGCCCCGCGTCTCCCCCAGGCCCGAGCGCACCCCGCTCCCCTCCGCCCGCGCCGTCAGCGCGGACCCACGCGCTCGCCAACTTTTCCCCACTTCCCGGCTCCCCCTCCCCCTCCGCTCCCCCAACCCCCTCCCCCCTCCTCTCCAAACCCCGCCACCAGCGCCGCCGCCGCCACACACGCCGCTCTGAGGGGCGAGCGTCCAGCCGGGCTCCGCGCGCTCACACACACCTCCTCCAGCCTGCGCGCCCCCTCCCCGGCCCCGGAGCCCGCTCCGCAGGCCCCCGAGCCCCGGGCGCATCGGACTGCGCAGCGCCCGGACTCCCCGGGCTGCAAAGAAACTTTCCTAAGGCCCTCCCGCCCCCCTACAACCAGGCTCTGGGCCGACGCCGCTGCCCTTGTGCGAGCCCGCGGGCCGCCCGGGCACCCGGCCCGGCTGCGCCCGGCTCGGTGTCCCCAGCCCTGGGCGCCCGGAGCCCCACGCTCCGGCCCCTCGCGCGCACGCCGCAGACACTTACGGGTGATGATCTCCCTCTGGGACAAGTGCTGCGGGTTGCCCTGTTTGCGGCGGGACATTGCCCCGGCATCTATTCTGACATCGCCCGGAGAGCTGGACCGATGCGGGGAGCCGGGGGAGGGGGGTCCGAGCCGCCGCCGCTGCCGCCGCCGCGCCTCCTCCTCTGCCCGGGCTGGTGTTTTGGTTTTGTTTTTTTTTTCCTTCCTCTCTTGCCCTCTCTTCCTCCTCTTCTTCTTCTTTATTTTGCGCTTTCTTCTATGCTGTTTTTTCTTTTGTTTGCAAAAAGAAAAAGAGAAGGAAAAAGAAAAAGCAAAACCTCTCGATCTAAAATAGAAGAAAGGCAAAAAAAAAAAATCTGCTGCTGCTTGCCGCGGACTGGCTGGCTTCTTCAAAAATATATTCTTTTCAAGGAAAAAAAAAATGCATACACTTCTTCAAACTGCTTGGCCTCCTGGACTTCCAAATGTCTCCTTGAACTTAAACCGGATTTTGCACCGGCTCCTGACACTTTCAGGGTCTGGTAGGTGGAAAGCGCACTTCTACCAGGAAGGGGGGGGGAGGGGGGAAATGCAAACAAATAAAAAATAAAAGAAGAAAAAGAAAAGAAAAAAAGCCAAGAAAACTTGAGGACTTGTCTCGTACCCCCTCACCCCGCCCCCTCAAAAAACCCAAAGCAATGTAAAAACTGCCCCAGTTCGGTGGTTTCTGGGTTTTCTGCGGGCTGCCTGTTTTTTTCTCGGAGACTGACCCTTCCGAGGCTCTGGGGGGACTCCAGGAGCGGCTCCTTCCCAGTTCACCTGGCAGGCTGGCGCCGGCCGGAGAGGCTGTCGGGTCCCCGCGAGCGCTCCCCAGCGCTCCCCTGGAGCCGCTGGCCCGGGGGGAGCTGGGCTGCGGGGCGGCTCGCCCAGTGCGCCTGGGTCGGTGCGGGCGCGGACTGGGAGCTATAGATTGCAACGTGAAGATGGCGGAGTCCGGGTTCTCTGGGAGCTCTCGGTCTCTCTATGGCTGGGGCTGCCTCTGTACAATGGGATAAAATTCAAGTTCAAGTGCGGACGTGACGTTTAATCTGCACTAGAGACAAAAAGACCCAGAGAGTCGGAGCACTGGGGGCGACTAGCGGTGGCTTTTTAACATTGTACCCTGTAAGAGAACAAGAAAGCACACACACAGAGACACACTCGCGCGCGCGCGCGCGCACACACACACACACACACTCGCCCGTGCGCACACCCGCAGTTCAGGCCGGCCACACGTGCAGCGTTTTTTTGTGTGCGCTCCTCTCCTCCCGGTGCACTGGCAGCGCAAAATGGGGGGAGGGAGGGAGGGCCGTGGGCAAGATATTTTTAAATAAAAGAAAATCCTCTCCATCCCTCCTCCCCTCTAGGGAGCTGGACCCCCAGAGAAGGGGGGCGGAGTGCGGTGTGCGTGGAAGTAAGTTGAAGCAACGCAAGTCCCCACCCACTGATTCGAAATCTCTTGGGGGGGTGGGGGAGATGGCTATGAAAGAGTGTTGGGGTCGACACGGGGACTAGGGCCACATGGTCAATTGCTCCGTCTCCCTAGGAAAGTAGCTTGGTTGTTTACACTTTGATCTTATTGAGGGGTCGGGGTTAAACTTCCAAAAAGTGTCTGCATATAAATCCTGATATTTCAAACTGTGGGAGAGCCAAGGGGACAAGATAAAAGATACTAAGAGGAGAGAATTCGGGGTACATGGCGGGGCGAGGAAACGTGAGACCTTGTTTGAGTCCCATTCCGGAAGGCATGTCCACCCGAAATCTTTGCGTTCCCTGCACCTCATCCCATTCAGCCTCGGGGTCAAACACGGAGCCCACCCCTAACTCCAAGGTTTCTCGGAAGCATGGGGTGAGGGGCAGGGGTGCTCCACGTGGGAGAGCGTCTCATACTTGCCGACCCAGAAGTAGGTGTGGCCGGATCTTTGGACACACTCGCGTGGGTGACCCCCTGGGGTCCCCCAGTCCCCTCCCACCCCTTGACAATTACTGCAGCCTGGAAGTAACGCCCCCCACCCCCAGGGCTCCTCCGCCCAGGGCAGGACTTGAAATCGCCCGTCAGTCTGGAAAGGAAGGACACAGCTGCCTTGTCAGTCGTTTGATCTCCAGCCGGCGAGGCTGAGAGGAGGTGTGGGGGCCTGTCCGTGGCCCGGGGACAAGGCCAGGACGCGGTCCGCGTGGGCATCCACAACCCCCCACCAACCTCCCCGTCCCTGCTTCGGCCGCGGCCAACTTCATCCGTTTCGCGACTTGACCTCCCGGCTGGACACGCCACGCGGCCGGCCCCCTCACCCTTCACAGGGTTTCTCGGGTCTGGGCCGGGAGGCGGCCAGGGCGGGTCGGGGCCTGGCTCGGGGCTGGGCTTCGCGGGCGAGCCCAGCTGCACCCACCACACCCCGCCCCCAGGCAGGGCTCTGGCGGCCTCCTGGGAGCGCAAGGCTGGGCCGTGACGCCTCCGGGCGCGCCGCCTCCCTCCGGGCCTTTTCCTTGGAGGGGTACGGGCGGGGGCGGGGGGGGGGGCGTTGTTCGCCCCCAAGGTCTTGGGTGGGGCGACGGCACCAACAACTTACCGGAGCGTAGCGCCCATTAGCGAGGACAGAAAGAGCTCCCTGCCCAAGCCACCCCCCACTAAAAAATACGTTCTAGCAGGCAGTTTTGCGGACCGGGCGGCATGGTTGAGGAACGAGCTGGTAGAGACTGGGCGGAGGAGGGCGAAGGGGGGCGGGCGAAGAGCCAGTCAGCATGACCTCCCCACCCGGGACTGCACGCCCACCACCCACCACCAACACCCCCGCTCCACGTGGTCCAAAGTCTGGAAGCACCTCCCTCTCCTCCCATCCAGCACCGCCACGAAAATCTTTCCAGGAAAGTGGCCTAAGTAAGAAAGAAAGAAAAAAAAAAAAAAATGCCGACACGCACCTTTAATAAACTTCTCAAGAACACCATACACGGGCCATCCCAACTCGCCCACATTCTTAAACTTGGGAGAGCTTATTTTTTCGCCTGAGAACTGGCGGTGTGAAGTCCAGAGGGGGTGAGCGTGTGGCCCAAGGTCACACAGCGCACGGAGGCAGGTTCGGACTCAAATCGCCGGCGGTTCCGCGCCGCCTGCGCCCAGGCGCCCGAAATCCCAGCACGCCGACCCTCGCCCTCCCGGGGTCGATTGCAAGGATGGGGACTCAGGTCTGCGGGCAGTGGGGGTGGGACTGGGTAGCCCCCCTCCAAGAAAAGGGGCCCCCTCTGTGGACGGCGCGCGGCGCCCGGGGTCGGGGGCTGCGGGGAGAGGGGCGCAGAGGCAGCTGCCAAGTCGCGCGCGCTCGGCGGCGGCGTCTGGGGAGGGGGCACCCCGCCCCACCCCCAGCAGGAAGTAGCGGGCGAGGGGCGGCGCGGGCCGCGACTGACCCGGGGAGCACTTCCTCATTGGCCCCGCGCTGCCCCGACGGCGGGAAGCAGGACGCGCGGGCGGGCCGGCGCAGGGCTGGACACGCCGCCGCCCGCCGGCGCGCTCCACCTCGCGGCGGCCGGGGAGAGGCTGCCCTGCCCCTGCCCGGCCCTGCGCTGGCCCCTTCGCCTTCCTCCTCCTCCTCCTCTCGGGAGAGGCGGCCGGGCGCAGGCAGCGAGCGATCCCAGCTGCCGCTCCAGTCTCCTTTTTTTCCCTCTGCCCGTCTGGCACGGGCATCATTAGCGCTGAAAGCTGTTAATGTCTGGTCTCACAGCTCCCCCTTTAGTCTTGCTGGTCTCCCTGTCTCGCGTTCCAAGCCGGATCAATAGCCGCCTCTCCGCCGACCTTGACCTCTCCCTCGACCCCGCCCGGCTTGGGCAGCTGGCCCGCGCTAATGTTCCCCCACTCGCTTGATACCCAGACAACAGGCAGGCGGAGCGGGAGGCGGGTGGCGGAGCTCGGGCCCCAGCCCCGGCCCTGTTACCCTCCCCAGGACCCCTGGCAGGTCGGCGATCCAAGACCCTTCTGAGGTTACTGCACACGCGTGCGCGCACACACACACGCAGACACACACCATACCCTGATCTGCCGAGGCTTTGTTTAGAATAAAAGTCACTCCCTTCCCTAAAATGGAGGGGAGGGGGGTGCAGGTGCTTAACATATGAAAATATAAAAGGGGAAAGTGCAAGTACAAATATGGCGCTAAATACCACGGTACTTCCAACTGTGTTCTCCAAACCCTGCTGCAGACCTACTGTGTGCTAGGCCCAGCGCTGGGTCTTTGTGCGGGTAGGGATCAGATGGAAAGAAATGCCACATTGTCTGCACTATCTTTTAAAAAGAAGAAGGAGGTGTCAGAAAGCTTTTTGAACTCACAAATATTTCTAGCGTCACAGTGCATTCCAGCAGATAATCCTTCATATTTTTCAGTCTCTTTAAATTTCTTTATTGAGGAATAGTTCGAGAATCATAAATCGTTTCGTCAAATCAAAGTGCATTTTTATTAACCTTGTGTGGGACTCTGGTTCCCAGGATGGCTGCAGGGCCCAGGCCATGCAGTGGGGGCAGATTAAATAGTCACATGACACACACACCCCCAAGCCAGGCTTTTTTAAAATTCTTTGAACAATTCTCAGTACTTAACTCTTAGCGCTATTTGAGATTCTGCAATGTTATCTTTGCCTTCTGAGCTGTTATATTTTGTATTACGTCTTTACCAAAAAACTGGAACCAATCAAGATGTGTAGTGTCAGTAAAAATGGGAATTCTCAAAATTTCTGCAGAAAGAAAATGGATGTTTCATTTGTTTTTTTACACAAGGCTCCACCCTCTAAAATGTAGTCAGATAACTTTTCGGCAACATAAAAACTCAACAACCTGTCTTATCAAATTATCTTGGGCTTTATTTCTGGTGCTTAAAAAACAAAAAATCCAGGCGAAGAGAAGGCAAATCTTTTCGTATTCACAGGTGGGCAAACTCAGAAGCAAACTGTGTCTGGCGATTTCTATTTCTCAGCGTCTGTAAATGCTATTGGCTGTGACAGTGACGATAAATGAAACGCATCCATCTGATGGGTGGATTGATGTGTCTTCAACTTTTTAGGAAACCTCAGTGAAAGTCCTAAGCAAATCGTATTTACATACATATTAATAAGCCCCCAAGATGGTCCTTATCTCCTCCCTCATTGTTCCCGAATCTCTAGGAGCTTTCAATTCCAAAAGACAAAAAAAGGCATCTTAAGCTTCCTGGCATATCTTCTAGAATTACTTTAGGCCATTTCTGAATATTATAGCAAATTTCTAGAACCCAATAGCTCTCAGTGAAAGCTTTGCTAGATTTGGAGTTTTGTTTTTGTTTTGTTTTTCGCACTGTCACCTTATAGCAGAGGCTGAACCACAAAACTTGCCTTCCAACAAGTGTGGGGTTGATTCTTTCCATGCACTGAATGTAGCAGCATTGCTTTTCTTAAAGCATGACATCATTCACACCTTCTCCATTTCTGCAGTAATACCTGGGCTTGATACAGTGGTAGATTTCTGACTCCCGGAAGGATGGAAGCTCTTGGAAATCTGTGAGGCTTCCCTGCCTGCTGTTTTCATAGCTGCAGCCTATGAGGGGTTAAACCAAAGTTGCTGTTCCTGATTCATGTATTATTTTCCTTAAAAAAAATACTTACCCAGCTCTCCGTATATGAAAAAGACTTACACCCACATCGAATGTTCCTAGCTCTGTCCCTGTCATCAGAAATGATATTGAATGGCTCAGTACTAGGGGATCTGGAACTATTTCTACAGCTTTCTCACCTCATTTGGAATTTTCTTGCCTTGCTAATTTTAATTCTTTAGTTGAGTCATCAATTCAAATTTGGTCGGGATTGGCATCACCCAGTTGGTCGTTTGGTGGGAATACTGTTCACAAGGATGGCCAGACTTCACCAGATCCCACCCACCACGTCCACAGAGATCAGCGCTGCTGTGGGGTGTGTGTGTGTGTTGTACAGAAAGGGTCTCACCACTGCTTTCTGTCTTGTCATCAACTCTCCAAATTGCATATCTGAAAATGCAAAACACACACACACACACACACAGCAGCTTGAAGTCAGTGGTTTAGTGACCGTCAATCTACCCTCTTTAGAGCACAGACAAGGAAGAGAAAGAGAGTTAAAATGGTTCATTTCGGGAAAGAACTGGGATTCAGAAGAGCATTTTCAGACCCAGCTCTGGCTGTCAGAGGCTGTCGTAGGAACTGGAGCTACAGTGAGGAGTCTGCAGATAGGAAATGGAGGGGGGGGGTGGCCGGTGAAGGAGGCAATAATGATCACCTTCTTAACAAGGGTTTTATGAGGCCGTGAGGATTAATTAGTTTGTATCCTTAAGCAGTGTGAGAAAGAGGAAGTTTCAGTAAATGCTAAGCTGGAGTCGTAGACGCGTCTGAGTCAGTTGTGAGCTCGCCCCCCCACCCCCCAATCTGAACGCAGGCTCTGAACACTCCTGTCTGCGCTCTGTGATGCTCTACAAAGGAAGTGGTGAAAAAGGGAAGTGAGGGGGAAGCACTCGCTTAGGCAGGAGCAGAGGAGAGAGAGGCATGAGTCAGGCAAAGGCACCACTAATGAGGATGCTGTAAGGGGGCGCTTACCCAAAAAATAAAACTAAAAACCGGCCAACACCTCGCTTTGGCTCTGCCTTCCAGAGCTGGAAAAGACAGGGGGGTCTGGGAGACCTCATCTGCGGTGTCATAGTTTTAGAAACAACTATGTACGCTTTCGAGTGAATTCAACAAAGGTAGCTTGTATCCTAGAAAACATTTAAGGGCCATCCCCTCCTCTCACTAGAGGAGGTTGCAAGCTGGCAAATAAACAAGCCTCTGCAACTCAAAGTTTGAACTGCAGGCACATTAGTGGAGATGGAATAATGTGTCTACAGAAGGTAGAAGTTGTCAAAGTTCTTCCATTGTGTGCATTCTGAAACACTGCCTCTGCTTGAAGACACACAATTTACAAAGCTCTATTTACAAGGCAGACAATTCGCAACAACAAAAGGTAATTAATGCTGCCCAGGGAAAAATTAGATGCTGGATTGCTGTGCATTCTGCTATTAGTTTAAACTGGGTCCTTTAAAAAAAAAATGATTTCGGTGTGATTCTAAGCCTTTGGAATCATTGAAACAAGAATGGCTTCTAAAATATGGATGTGGCAGTAATGTTTCCCATTTGAACTTGCGACAAAGCCACTCTGCTTCTCCCTCTGCCCATCTTTCGCTCTCTCTCTCCCTCCCACGTGTCCTGAAATGGAACCCTGCACAGGAGAAAAGTCACCGATCTCTGACCTGTCCCCGATGGTCTACCATCTACACATGGCAGATTTATGGTCGATTTTTTGCCACATCTGAATTTGGACCTCCGGATTCCAACGCATAGATTCATCAGCTGCTAGGATTTAGCACAGGCATCTGCAGTTTCATTATTTGTATCTGCTTAACAGGAACAATTAGAGAACTGAGGAGTGAGGACGCCTGTTTGGGGACCGTTTCGATATTGTACCCAGACCACACATTCCAGTCGGGTAGGAACACAGTAATGTAGAAAGCATTAGTGGATTTAACGCTCTGCGTCGTGTTTGGGGAATCGAATTGTCGTTGTTTCTGGCAAGAACTCATACTCCAACTGATATCTATCAAACACCTTAATTAGCTCCAGTGGCACTAGTGGTAAAGAATCTGCCTGCTAATGCAGGAGATAGAAGAGATGTGGGTTCGATCCCTGGGTGGGGAAGATCCCCCGGAGGAGGAAATGGCAGCCCACTCCAGTATTCTTGCCTGGAGAATCCCATGGACAGAGGAAGCTGGTGGGCTATGGTCCATAGGGTCAAAACGAGTCGGACACGGCTGAAGCAACATAGCCAGCACACACCTGAAGGCCCCTAACCCAGAAGCAAGTCGGATAGCAGGAGGAGACAAAGGCAGGAGCTATGTAGGGGGGCCCGGGCCTCCCTGACGTCCCCCAGGGTCCCGTGGCCTCAGTTTGGGGACTAGGATGCACACGCCATGGTGCAACATCAGATCAGCCCCGGCTCTCACCGCCACGGCCACAGGGGACAAGCCGGAGAGTGTTTGGACGGTTTGACGGGTGTCCGCCACCAGGGTGGGAAGAGGCCACAGTGACACGCACCATTGCCGACAGTAACTGAAGTCTTTTCCTCAGCCAACCGTTCCACCTGGACTTCAGCACAAATTATTGTTTTCAATTACCACCTGTGTATTCCTTCCCATGCAACTTATTGATGTAAAATTACAGCTACACCGGTATAAATAAGTTATGCTGCAGTTGTAAAATGGAAGAAATTTTGTTGTAGCAATTATGTTCAGCAAGATGACAAAATAAATTTCCAGAGCTGTGCCTGCAGTAACCTGGGGAATTTAAACCTCATAATTTCCATTCATTTCAGATAATTTGGAGTAATTTCTATATGTAATAACTTTGTAATGAAAAACACAGCGGTACTGAAGTGATTTCGCTCCGCTTTTTTCTCCTATGGTATACATGGCACAAAATAAATGATAAAAATAATATTTCCTTTTTATATGTGTGTGTGTTGAGTAATTCTTTCAGCAAAAAAAAAGAATCATAAACTAATACCCAGACTAAATCTCTGTCCACAAAATGAAAAATAAATTGAGTTAAAGAAAGTGAAAAAGTATGAAAGGCTTTGGATGTTTTATTGTGGCTTTATTGAATTGTCTTATCCCCAGATTCCTTCTGATCTCTACGGGTTACACTTCCTAAGTAAGGAGTGAACGCAGGCCAGCCCCCAGGTTCCCAGGAGAGGGCCACAGGGAGACTCCCCACCCCTGAAGGTGGAATATCCAGGCCAGGTGGCGATGTCATTCCCGGAAACTGTTAGGAAAGACAGTCTCGTCCGGAGATGAGCTAGGCTGTTCTGAGTTGCTGCTTACCACAAGGTCTTTAATAGCAACTTTCTCTGCGACTGGAGACAACTTATTAGGCTGAACAGTGGTCACAAGAGGGCCTCCTTTAATTAAAGACGTGGCCAGAAGGCGCCGCTTCCCTGGTTGTCCCCGGTGCCCTGCCCGACCTCTGACGGTGACACTCACCAAGAATGCAGAAGCCCCCGAACGCCCGGCGTGATCCCCCGGAAGCTCCCACTGTGTCGTTAGAGGTGACAAGGATTACAGCAGCTGCATTACTCCCAGCGCCATGCAATTAGCCTCCAGCGCCCATCAAGGCTTTCCTCCACATGAAAAATGGAGGCTGGTTCTAGATGAGTCACCAACCCCCTAAACGCTGCCTGCCAGAAGAGAAGCCCAGACTTCTTGGTGCCCAGGAGAGCTGCCTGCCACCTCCAACTCGAGTTTCTCCCTCCGTCCTGCATGATCCTGCCGCTCCGTGCAGCTGGGGGTACAGACCTGGGGTCTCAGGCTGTGTATCAGGGGCCCGCTGGTCGGTTGGTCCAGAGAGAAGGGAGAGGATCTTCCTTCTCAGCTCAGTGACCTCCCTGGTCCTATGGGGCTCCAGAGGGCTGACTGTCTGAGCAGAGGTGAGCACCAGCCCAGTCGCTGGCACCCAGCAGTCAGCCCATAGCATCGCTGTGACTCACGCGTCGACATCACACATGGATGGGGTGGATGGGGGCTTACCACACGCCAAGCACGTACGTGGCACCGAGACAGCCATATGGCTCCTCGTCTAGACAGACCTGAATTTGCCCCACCCCTGTTCCAAGGGCTGTGTGGTGAAGCAGACACAGGACAGGACCACAGTGGCCTTGTCACAGCCCACCGAAGGTTCCCATGGCCGTGCCTCCCAAGTGCCATGGGAGCAAAGCAGGGCAGGGGTCAGGGATCCTAAACACCGAATACAGAGTTCTTCCCAGACACTCACGGCCTGCTAGGTCAGAAACTCGGGAAGTTTATCTTATCTGATCCTGGGAAGAGAAGGACCTTCATCCCCAGGAAGCCCAAGGCCAGTCTCAAAGAGGCAGAGAATCACTGCCGGGTTGGTGTTTGGTACAAACACGCCACCAGCCTCCGGCCAGATTGGATTCCCAGCCACCCTGCAAGGCGGCCCCTGGAGGTCCCGCTGGGTGTAGAATTAAGTCAGTAAAGGACAGTGAATGCAGGCAGGACCCGGACCCAGGGAGAAAGAGGAAGCAAAGAGAACCAATAGTAGAGGAACCCCACACACACCCTGGGGAAACAGCGAAATTCAGAAAACATGACCACGGCTCTGAAACCAAATCGTGTAGAAATGGGATGAAGGAGCAACAATAAGGAAGGTCTGGAGATGCTGAGTGTCATAAAGGACTCAGCAGAGGAAAAGGGCTTGACGCGTAGGACAAGAGAATGGGGGTGGACAGAGGGGTCTGCTGGTTAAAGTTTAGATCAGACAGATCACTAATCCTGGCACAGATTGTTACAAAGTGCAGAGCCTGGTCCCTACCCTGACTTGGGTTTGTCCTTCCAGCAACCTTGCGAGATGCACAAGCTTCCTGATTCACACCTCCGAGAAGCACAGGGGTTGAGTCCCCACTGCCCCTGCTGTTTGCTCGGAGACCTCCCAGCGTCCCAGGTCCTCCTGTCCCAGTCCCTCAAGACTCCCAACAAGGATTCCATCACATAATCTGTTTGAAAGCCTGGAGCATGGAACCTGGCCCATAGTAAGAATATAGCAAATTATAGATATTATTATCATGTAGCCTTAAGCTGAGGTCAAGAGGAAATTCACATCCAACCCAACCTATGGTATACACTGGAGTATTTGTTTCAGGAGTGAACTTCATTCATGAACATATTTATGTTGGTGAAGCACCTGCTATGTGCTGGAGACCTTGTCTTTATCAGCACGTGGGCTGTAGCAAATCACTGGGCTCTGAGCTCCTCAAAGCAGACAGCAGGGTCTCCCTTCTCTCCTCTGACAGTGATGGGCACACAGTAGGTTTGAATGAACGGGGCAGCAAGACCTCAACATAAGACCTAAGAACACCTGCATGGGGGCCCTAAAAAGTCAAGCACACAAAACTACGACCGAGAAATTCACGGCATCACCTCAGAGATGGGGACCAGAGGCTCAGCGTTCATTTCCTTCTGTTAATCTTCAAAGTCCCCATAGTCGACATTTATGTTTTTATAATCAGCCACAAGAAATTAAAAATTAAAAGTTGCGGCTCCCATATACTTTGTGTTAGGGAGCAGGAGGGGAGAAAAACTGACCACTTATGAAAAAAAGACTGGAAAGAGAGACGGAAATGACAACCACTATTGTGTTAGGATGATGGGATTAGCAGGGCTTCAAAAAGGGCTTCCTAGTGGCTCAGAAGGTAAGGAATCTGCCTACAGTGTAGGACCCTGGGTTCAATCCTTGGGTTGGGAAGATCCCCTGGAGAAGAAAACGGCAACCCACTCCAGTATTCTACCTTGGAGAATTCCATGGACAGAGGAGCCTGGTGGGCTACAGCCCATGGGGTCGCAAAGATTTGGACACTACTGAGTGACTAACGGCGCTTTTATAAGAACTTATTATTTCAAACCTTCCAAAATGTCATAGAAGACCTACCTTGCGTTTTTTGTAAAAGAATCAGGGGAGCAGTGACTGGACTCTGAAGCGGGGGGCGGGGCAGGACTTGCACCTGGCTTTGAGATGCAGTGAACACTGTCCTGGCAGGGTACCATCCTGGGGTCAGGGGCCACTGAGGAATGAGGTTAGGTGGGACCCTTTTTAAAAAGCTGCCTTTCCCTGCTTCTTTCCCTTCTGTCTGGGGGCCTCCGTTGACTGATGCTGCATGCCGGATTCTCTGAAGTCCAAAGGGGCAGGTGTTAAAAGCACTTCTCCCCACCTGCCAGGGATGCTCAGAAGCTGGGGTTGTCCCCTTCCCATTGTCGTCTGCTGCCTGGCTGGGCTCTGCGCAGGGTTGGTGCTAAGTGGGGGGGTGGGGGGTACTCTTAAACACGCACAATAAAGAATGTCCTCTCGAAGCTTCCCCCTCCTTCCCACCTTCTGTCATCCGGGGAGATAATTCATTTATGCAGCTTTCACAGAAGACTGACATTTTCGACTTTTTTAGCAGAATAAATTTATAAGGTAAATTAGGGGGTGGGAGCCCTAGTGTCCTAGGAAGATTCAAACTGGTAATTACAGAGGGCCTAATTATGTATTCACCGTGGATCTTTCTGGAACAGGGAAGGCTACAGGGTGGCTCTTGTTCCTCTTGCAGAGGACAGTCTCCCCTGGAAACTTCACAACCAGCGTTTGAGATGCTTTTGCTTCCAGCCCCTAGCCGTCGTGCGGAAGAGCTTCTGTCAGCCGTACCCACGCCGTGGTATTTGCAGAGAAAATCCAGATCCTAGTCAGGCCACCCAGATTTTCCCCAGAGATTGTGAGGTCAAGTATTCCTCAGATCAGTGTAGCAGGGCCTAACTTGGATAAAATAAAATTTTTTTAAACCACAGTTTTTAAAATACCCTGCTCTGCCACATCTTCCCGCGATTCCACTTCGAATTCGAGACCTACATCTACAGCCTGTGGAATCAAAATTACCACCCGAGCCATCTTCCCTGCTTGGCTGGGAGCTCCTTGGGAGTCGAAACTGTATCTTTTATTTCTCCATCTCATAAAAACTCGGCCTGGGTTCTGGTCTCTCTATAGTCACTTAATGAATAGAAAGGCCTAGAAAAGGGAGCAAGTGGCTCTCGGAAGGGAAGGACCCTGGGACTCAAAGTGGGGAACTGGGTGAAGGCCAGCCTCTCTCAGGCATCCACGCACACGCGATGTTTGGACGCATCTGAGCATCTTAGTTGCAGAGCCCCCTTGTCTAGAGCCAGCTGCCCCTCATTTTCCAGAGCCCTCTCTGCTCCCCTGGTGTCTGATCATTCACTTGGTAAATATGGGCTGTGCCCTGTTATGGATTGAATTGTGCCCCCTACCCCCAAATATGTTTAAATCGTAATACCTGTACCTGGCTATGTAACCTTATTTGGGAAGAGTCTTTATAGATATCATTATTTAAGGCAACCTTACGCTGGATTAGGGTGAACCCTTAATCCAATATGACTTGAGTCCTTACAAGAAAAGGAGAAGACACACAGAGAGAAACACAGAGAAGGCAGAATGTCCATGGAGACAAAGATCAGTCCAGCAGCCGTCTGAAACTAGAGCTGCAAGGAAACATCGTCCCCTAGACCTTCGGTAGGGGTATGGCCTTGCTGACACCTTGATTTCAGACTTCTGCCCCCACCCCAGAATGGTGAGACAGTAAACGTCTGCTGTTGTCAGTCCCCAGGTCTGTGATACTTTTGTCACGGTGGCCCTCGGAAGCGGGAACACGCTCCCGCTGTGTGCCGAGCCGGGATCGAGGCACAGGGAACGGAGCAGAAGCTGAGATGATGTGTAGCAGGCTCCTCCTTCCACCCTGGACCCCCAGGCGTGCACCTCTGCTGGCCTCTTGTTCCCGCTTGGCACTTGCACAAACTTCAGACTCCCATTATAAAGGCAGAACTTGGGGAAGAGCAGAAAGTCAGTGGGGGAAATTCTAGGGGTGCGGAAGGGCCTTCCCATCAGCCCTCAGATCACACCCTCCCCCCAAGTAAACTCACACCCAGCATCTCCACAAAGTTGACTCTAAAACATGAGCCTACTCCTCTGAAATCCTTCAGCCGCTTGAGGTGTTAGCTTGGCATGTGGTCAGGTTTCGTTTTCATTTGGGGGTTTAATAAACAAAGAATTAAAAGAAGTCAGAGTCAACAGAGAACTAACTACTTTGCAGTGTGGCCAACGACCACGCAGGGCTAAGGATATGGGTTTGGATAATAGTTGGGTCTCTGGAGTTTTACTGAAAAGTATTTGGGATGAAATAGAAGACCCACTGCCCTCTCCTCCCCCACAACCCCCCACACTAGTGAATCATCCAAGCCAACAAAACCAGCCCAGCCAGATGGGAAAGAAAATTACTTTCTTCCCACCTCCCCCCCTCCAACTCCCATGGACCCCTCTTAGGAAAGCTTCAGCCTGGGCAGGACTGACTCCGGATGGCTCTACCACCTCCCAGCCTGTGTGTGCAGCCGTAGGGGAGCTGATTGGAGAGTTCACACTTCTGAGAAGTGCTGGGTCCACGCCCAGACACAGGCGTCGGCAGCTTTGACCAAACGCAGGCATGAATGACGTAGATGCAACAGGACTGTCTTCCTGTTAGGCTGCAAAGGAGCGGAAACACAGGGATGGGCTTCCAGATGAGAACAGACACAATCTGGGCCCCTATTATGCACCAAGCATAGGCTGGACTGTTGACATCTACCCTTCCGACTTCCCGACCCACCAGTTGGATATCGGTTAGTTTCCAGGAGGGGAAACCAAGTTGCCACAGCCAGCCCAGTGCTCCTAGGCAAGAGCTTCAGAGTTAGGACTCCCAGTCTGGTGATGTGGATACCATCCTCACGTTAGTCAGCCTCAGACAGGCTGTGATGCAGAAACAAAATAATCTCTAATGGTAAGAGTTTGACACAAGAAAGGCAGCTTCACTGATGTTCTATACTTCACACGTTAGTGGCCCTCCTGCCTCTCTAAGCCAGTCCTGGTGGCCTCCGGGGCCATAGCAGGAGAAGAGGGATATTAAAAAGTCCCATTGGATCTTAAGTTCTACAACTCGGAAGGCACACATGTCACTTTTCATCACAGCCCATTGGTCACAGCTAGTCATGTGACCCAACATAACCTCAAGGGAGGCTGGGAAATGTGAACCAGCATCTGGATGCTGGAGGGCTGTGCCTGTCGGTCACCATAACCAGAGACAGCAGGAGCCTGAATAAAAGGGCAAATGGACCTGAACTGGAAATACCTCCACCAGTCAATTCGGGGAGCAGAAGTATGGCTCCATGAAAATTATAGCATGCCTGATTTGTTACATAACTGTACTTAGGATTCTTATTCTGAGCTTTCCCCCCACCCTGCCCCATCCTCTGATATTTACTGATGGCACTGTTTTTTTATCCATCTCTTACTGAGCTTGCCCCTGTCACATTGAAGACTTGAGGGCCTTCAGAGTAACACAGAGACCTTGATCACTGTGCAACTTCCCACTGGGAGCAAACAAACCCACAGGATGTAGAGGGGACTAGTCAGCTCCTCAGAAAAAGAGGCTCACGAGACAGAGCCCCTCTGGTCCAGAAATGTGTTCCTCTAGATGCTAAAGCTGAAACTCCAATACTTTGGCCACCTCATGTGACAAGCTGACTCACTGGAAAAGACTCTGATGCTGGGAAGGATTGGGGGCGGGAGGAGAAGGGGACGACAGAGGATGAGATGGCTGGATGGCATCACCGACTCGATGGACATGAGTTTGAATGAACTCCGGGAGTTGGTGATGGACAGGGAGGCCTGGCGTGCTGTGATTCATGGGGTCGCAAAGAGTCGGTCATGACTGAGCAACTGAACTGAACTGAACTGAACTGAGACGCTTCTCAAAAGAGACTTTCAAACTCTGGAAGGTGTGAGATAACTGTTGCTGTCATTGCTCAGTTTGTAAGTCAGGTAAGACTTTTTGCGACCCCATGGACTGCACAACGCGAGGCTCCTGTGTCCTCCTGTATCTCCCAGAATTTGTTCAGATTCACGTCCACTGAGTTGGTGGTGTTATCTAACCGCCTCATCCTCTGCCGCCCCCTTCTCCTCCTGCCTTCAATCTTTCCCAGCACCAGGGTCTTTTCCAATGAGTCAGTTCTTCGCATCAGGTGGCCAAAGAATTGGAGTTTCAGCTTCAGCATCAGTCCTTCCGATGAATATTCAGGGTAGGTGTGTAGGTTGATGTAAAACACCCAGGCTTTACTTCAAAACCCTCAAAATAGTGTTTGATGGATGGATTTAGATCAGAGAACTTTTCAACTGGGAGGAGCCAGGAGATGATGCGGTCCACCTACCTCAGAGAGAATCTGAGGCCGGGGAGGGGCTCAGCCCCAGAGGGAGACCCGGAGCCCTGGAGGGTGCCCCCCTGCCCCTGGCTCCCAGGTGGTGGCCGCAGCCCCAGAGGCCCCAAGGCCCCTTTCTGCCTGTCAGTCAACACATGAGAAGTGATCACTTAAGAAGCCACAAGACTTTGTCTCCTGTAAGCCTTACAATGGCTTAGGAAAGCTCACAAACCTCAGCCACCTTGGATAACAATGGGTGACAGGAAAATGAAGGGCGTGATGGGAACCTTCCATCATCAGGGGAAGGAAGGGGCAGCTCAACACGGGGCTTCCCTCCAAGTTGAGGGAAGTCATCTGCTCCTCATCTCCCCGCACCCACCCCTGGTGCCACCCGCACCCTGCTCAAGGTCAGACAGGCAGCCCTCACCTGAGCAGGGCGTTGCCTTCGGGGAGGCCACCAGGTCCCAAAGAATCAAGAATTGACTCAGGAGGGACACGGGCATGGAGGCGGGGGGTGGGGCCCCACACTGAGTCCTGTGAAGGTCCCGGTTGGGGCCGGGGTCTTGCCTTGGCACACAGGCCACGAGAGGTGAGCCTCACCACTCTGCCATGTCCTTGCGGGTCATGAGGCCCAGCATCCCTCCCAGTGAGAAACAGAACCCCCAGATTGCCCCAGACTCGCCATCCTGACGGGTCAGAATGGACACCCCCAGAGCTGAAGAAATCCCAGGATGAGTGGTTGAGCCCCAGTTGGTGACAGATGGGGAAACTGAGGCCCACTGAAGCCACATCCCCAGCCGGGCCATCTCCTCCCTGCAAACCAAGCACGGCCTTCCTTCCTGCACCCCTTCCCTCTCCCTGGGGTGGGGTGGGGGGGCTCTGGCCCTACTCGGGGGCTGCCACCCCTACCCTGTCCCAGGCTTCAGGAATCTTCCCTCGACCCTGAGTAACTGCAGTCAGAGACCAGGGCTCACTCGCCTGTGTGTGGCCAGCCTTCCTTCCAAGGAGGCCCCCAGGATTAATGAAGGGAGCCGCGAGGGGAGGGGCGGCAGGTGGAGGCGAGGACTCGGGGCTCCAGCACCAGCGGGGGCGGGGCGGGATGCGGGGCGGGGCGCCCGGGAGTGACTCAGAGCGGGGCTGCCCAACCTGGCGGAGGAGGCAGTCCGCTCCCTCACCAAACACAGCACCCAGCACCCCGCGTGATCGCAGCTAAGAAAAAGACGCGCACGAAAGAAAATCTTCTCGGTCATTTTTAATAAAAAGAAAAGAAAGAAAAAGAAGAAAGGGAGAGCGAGATTTAAAGGCAGGAAGAAGGGAAAAAAAGAGGAAAGAAGGAAGGAAGGGAACTTCTCCGCTGGTCCAGTGGCTAAGACTCCAAGCTCCCAACGCAGGGAACCCAGGTTCAACCCCTGGTCAGGGAACCAGACCCTGCCCGCCACAACTAAGAGTTCGCATGCCTCAAGCAGAGGTCTTGCAGACCACAGCAGAGACCAAAGAGCTCGCCTGCCGCAACAAAGACCCAGTGCAGACAAATAAAAGTGAACATTTTTTTTTTTTAAGAAAGAGGAGGGGATGGAGGAGAGGGGAGGGATGGGGAGAAGCCACACAGGGCTCCCTGGGAATGAGCTTCAGTTTTCCCCAAGGCTCACCTCTTGGCCCAGGCAACCAGGTATAAACCACTCAGCTCCCCGCAGCAGGCCCTGTGAAGGGTTACCAGGGATGCAAACCTCCTCCGAGCTGTATCTGTGCAGACGGGAGACAGTCTCCTCCTCTGGCCTCTGAAAAAAAGCCTCACTTCGTTTTTGTGTCATCTCAAAAAAAAAAAAAAAACACATTTCCTGAGCCCCTGCTATGTATAAAGGCCTCTAACGTGAAGTACAAAGGTTGCTATATCAGAATCAGAGCTCTGATGCTGCCTGGCAGGGTGACCTCGGACAAGGTACTTCACCTCCAGCATCTCAGTGTGCTCATCTGTAAAGTGGGAGTCCTAACCAGACCTCAGAGCCCCTGAGGACTCACTGAGCTAAAACAGGTGGAAGTGCTAAGCGTCTGGGTATGGCAGGTCCTGTACACATAAATGGGCTCCAGATAAATAACGAGTGCCAAGAAGAACGAAGCAAGTTCCAAGTAGATGAAGATGCGGGATGTTGAGCAAAAGCAAAGGCATGATACCTCTGAACAGGCAGATCAGGGAAGGCTTCCTGGAGGTGGGGGCTCCTTGCCTCCTTTTCAAGACTCAGCACAGTGCCACTTCCTCCAGGAAGACTTCTGTGCCTGCTCAGCTGGGTCAGGCCCCTCTGCAGGGCTTCCACCAGCCCCTGGGGCTTCTTCCCTCACACTCCAACCCACCTTGGGGTGTAAATCTCTGTAGGTCCGTCGCTTCTGCTAAAATGCATGGGGGGCAGAGACGGTGTCTCCTTACCTCTGAGTCCCCAGAGTCTCATGTGAATGACACCTCCTAGGTGTGGTGTAAACAGCTCCTGTATTGGGGGTTATAATTAAAACATGCTGTGATTTCCCCACACCTCTCCCAGGGGACCACCCCATTTCTCCAAGGAATGCAGATTCTTGAAAGAAGTGATCTACTCTTACTCATTTGAATTGCTGCCTCCCATCCCATCCAGAAGCCACTCCATCAGCTTTGGCTCAGTCAGCTCCAGCCAGCTGCTCTTGACAAGGTCACCACTGCCCTCCATGGTGCTAAACCCAACGGTCACACTCGGTCCACGTGGTACCAGACCCCTCAGCAGCCTACAGCTCAGCTAACCACTCCCCGTTCTTCAGTGGGCTTCCAGGAGGCCACAGGGCCCCAGTTTTTTAAAAACCCATTGCACTAGTCAGCAATCTTTTTTATGGACCCTCCCCATCTCTCCACCTCTGGACATAGAACAACCCCAGGGTTCATGTCTTGGACCTCTTCTCAATTTACACTCACCCATTTGGTGACATCAACTTTATAAGTCCTTTCAAAGCTACATGACACTGACTCCCAAATTTATATCACCATCCCCTGCACTCTGACTCCATCTACCCAAACACCTGCTTGATCTCCTCCTGGGGTCCCTAACAGGCACCTGACTCTTAAACTCTCCAAAACCACATCCTGAACGTCCTCCCCAAACCTGTCCCCTAACCAAACAAATGGTGATAGCTCAGGCTGAAGTCCAGAGAGTCCATCCTGACCTCTCTTTCTCCCACACCTGGCATCCACTGCATCAGTCCATCCTATCGGTTCTACCTTTAAAGTCATTCCAGACACGACCAGTTCTCACCACCTCCTCTGTTACCTCCCTGGACCAAGAGCCTTCCATCTAAGCTTTCCCTCTCTGCCCTTGAGTGTGCTCCCAATAGCCAGTCTGACTGTTTGAAACATAAGTGAGATCTCAGCTATATTCTATTCAAAGCCCTCAGTCACTCAGAGTAAAAGCCAAAGACCCTGCAATGGCCTGGATGCTCACAGGTGGTCTGGACCCCATTACCTTTCTGACCTCACCTCCATCGCTCTTCATCTCCCTTGCTCTCCACTGGCCTGCGTTTTTGTTTTCAATTTACAGGGAATTTGCAGGCCTCAGGGCCTTTGCACCTCCTGTTTCCTGTCTCTGCTATACTTGCCCCCTCCCCAATATCTGCATGATGTACTGCCTCCTTCCTTCAGGTCTCTGCTCAGTGAGCCCTGCTCCTCTCCTCCTCCAGCCTATTTTTACACTGAAACACAGATAAAGTAGCTGAAAGGAGCTAATTTCTTTAAAAACACAACTGAAATTGACATAAAAGGAAGCAGAAAATCTCAGCAGTTGTGTCTATTAAAGATTAAATTGGCGTCTTAAAATCTTTCTCCCCTCCTGCCTCTTCCCCTTTCTGTCCCCACCCCAAGCAAAAACAAACCTTTAGGTCCAGAAGAATTCACTGGTGGATTTTCCCCAACATTTAAGGAAGAAATGATACCAATTTCACACAAACTCTTCCAGGAAACAAAGAAAGAGGGAACACTTCTTAACTCATTTGATAAGGACAAATATAATGGTACACTTGATCTTAGACAAAAGGTCAAGAAACGATAGGATAAATAATCTCATAATTATACCTGACAAAGGTATTATAAGAAAAAAATGACAGGCCTTCATCCCTCATGAACACAGAGGTGAAAATGCTAAACAAATTATTAGAAAACTTGATATCACAATGTATTCAAGGGAAAATACACCATGACCAAGTGGAATTTATTCCAGTAACGTATACTTGCCTCCTTA
This sequence comes from Moschus berezovskii, assembly GCF_049115385.1. NCBI lineage: Eukaryota > Metazoa > Chordata > Mammalia > Artiodactyla > Moschidae > Moschus > Moschus berezovskii. Next base: position 5,974,029 of record NC_142480.1, on the reverse strand, counting down.
TTCAGCAATTGATGTACTGATGTGAAATGATCTCTAGCATATAGTCGAGGGTGATAAAGTAAAAGAGAATCTATAGTATATTACATTTGGTGTAAAAGAAAGTGAAAAATAAGAAAATATACATTCATCTGCTCATTTGAACAAAAAGGAACAGGAGAGACAAACCAGGGACCAATAACACTGATTACTGTACTAGCTTTCTAGGACTGTCATCACCAAGAACTGCAGACTGAGGGGCTCAAACTATTGACAGTGATTTCCTCACCAGTCTGGGGGATA